>NC_052620.1:37896751-38496751 GCF_016545825.1 Eucalyptus grandis | reverse complement strand
AGAAATATCAAGTATGTCTCTCTCTCTCTCTCCCTCTCTCTCTCTGTGCCCACCACATGTGCACCTGTGCAGGTGTGTTTTGAGAGGGATAATCAGGCAGGTTCTTGCGTGGAGACATGCTGTTTCATTTCTTAAGCCAGCCATTACAACCTTTGCTCCTTGTAGACGATGGGGATAGGTGGTAGTTTTAAACTGATGATGCTCATTTGTACATGCAGGCTGGAAGCTGCCTCAAATGCTATCACATTTGTTCCCAAAACTGTTTCTAATTGGCGGGGCCGGTAGCCATTATCTACCAGATTGTGAAGAAGTCAAAACTAATGCTAACTCCGCCTTTCCCTTTTCCTACGAGTCGGTGAGAGTGCAACTCTAATTCCAAAACAGATCCTGGAGGGACTCCATGAACAGATTGTTCATTCTTTTCTCCTTATTCTTCTTTTGGATTTCCACAGCTTTGTTCATTCCAGTTGTAACGAAAGTCATAGACCCATGTGTACATACGGTTTGCTGTTTGTTGAAATATTATTGCACATCGAATGAAAACAGGTCTTAGATACTCTTTATATTCATGTGGTCTCCTTTACCTATTAGCTTAAGTTTTTAGGTGGGACTTTCTAATATTTACTATTATTTGTGGGCTTTTCGATACATGATTGATGTAGTTTAGCACGGCATCTAGCACCTTACTGCTATACCCGATAGGTGAATACACTATGCTTCTCGAGCCTCCCAACTGCTCAGTCCATTTTGTTTCCACTTTTGCCGAGCGCATACGGTATCCAGCCTGAACAATCAAGTGGCCGGAAAGATGCGCGCGTTTGCTCAATCCCATCTTTCGAGGGGTGCACATGTGTATATCCTATCGAGAACGGCTCTGAGTTCTGATTCGGACTGTGCAAAACCAGGTCGCCGTTTTAACTGGGCGAAAATTAAACAATTGAAGCAGGTGAAGCGGATCTATTCTGTCGACAATGAATGGATCCGTTTTCCTTCTTATAAAATCCCAACATGCTAATAAACTATGCAAATGTCGTACCGAAAGATTCATGTTTGATGACAGACATGTTTGGCGATAGAAAGCGGAAGACTTTAATTGGAAGCAACTGAAACTGACCATCCCACGTACGTCCCGAAAAAAGGTTTGTTTTTCGACCTCCTTATGTTTCATACTGCCAATTCTCGATTATAACATACTTTTAACACTGATTCTGCAGGTTGTCCCCCAACTTGCACCGCCCATTTACTGTTCCTCTCCTCATCGTGACTTGACTCAGAGCCCTTCCATATCCCATTTCCTTGTTTGCTTCCCTGGCTTCCAAGCTAACAGCACAAACCCTTCATTCTATCATCCTAATGGCATCGAATCCAGCTCTTTTGACCTGCCCCGGATCGACTTGGACTGCCGAGAAGAACAAGCTGTTCGAGGACGCCCTCGCGGTATATGAAGAGGGCACGCTGGATCGATGGCAGAGAATCGCGAATGCTGTTGGTGGGAAGACATCTGTGGAGGAAGTGAAGAAGCACTATGAGATCCTCCAACACGACATCGACCTCATCGAGTCGGACAAAGTTCCCCTTCCGCAGTACAAGACATCCGAGGACAAGCTTGGCAACCAACACATGAGGTAAACTGTCTTACGGCTCTATATGACGAGGCAATAGATCATCGAACTGAATCCTCACTAAGAACTTGTGAAAGAACCAAGATTTATAATGTCATCATGCAACTTTCACTGGACGTTCAAACCATATGGGAATTTCTTTCTCTGGTGAACAAATTTACTTTCTCCTAGGAGAAGATCCTCGAGAGATTTGAGTCGTGTGATCCTGAGTTCTGGTTTCCGCTGTGCAGCTTGAAGCATTCGAACTTGTGACTCGAGAAGGAAGAGATAGGCGTGGCGAGGACGCGTCGCACGTATCTTTCGCCTAGGATGATTCGCCAATCGGAGCTGCACTTGTGTAGATGGTTTTGTCCACTAGGTGTTCCGATTTGTTCTACTTCTTTCGATCTTTTCCCATCCTCCTAATCCCTCAGCATTTGTGCTAAGGATCATAGGAACGGCATAGCTCTCTGTGTTCATTAAACTATGAAACTGATGAAGATCACGAATTTCTGCTATAGTTTATTGAAAAGTATCAATTCTTTTAGCGTACTAAATTTTATTTATATATTCGCACTAACAGAATGGAACTTAAATAATATTTATAACTTGAGTTATCATACTATGCACTAATAATCACTCACTGTGGGGGAAAATTACTAACACTTGCAGTACATTTGATTATAGTAATATCTGTTAGATTACAGGTTTATTATAAGTTGATCACTTTTTACAATGTTTCTTTGTAGTAATAGCTATTACAATGTTATCCCTATTACAGCCTAACTTTAATTTGACCTTTTTTTTTTCTTCACTTACTCTATCAATACTAATTATTGGTTATAATTAAGATACATACTTTTAATCGCCCAAATTTCTTTCTAGTATTTATTAAATGATGTCATCAAACATTTTTAGTTTGAGTTTAATGACTTAACATATGATTAATAAAAAAAGATAGTATATAATAGGTAAATAATCATTTTAAGTAATTATGTTACCTTGATAATAAATAATTACTTATTTTGCTAAACATTATTTTAGCATGATATTAGTTGCTTCTTATTAGAACAGTTATGTAAATTTCCATAACTTAGCATCGCACTACTTGTAATACAGTGATTATCTTAATTCTTAATTATACTAATTTGCAACATGATTGTAATTTCAATCATACTATTTAAAATGTAATAAATGATATTTTTACTAATAACAAATTTTAGGGTTAAATTAAGGGAATAACTTTAAATTAATTGTTAAATGATAAATAAAGCTTATATATAAGATAGCAAAATCTTGATGATACGTATGATGTATTACACTTAGGATTGTTATTAAACTCATAATTATTATAACTATAATATTTATTTTACCATAATAACATGTTGTGTACTTAATCTATAATAAATCGTATGTAAATATTTGATACGTTAGATTATGTATTAACAAATTATTTTGACTATTAAACTCGTGAATGATAATCGACCGTTGACGTGATAATTATAATATTCCATTTATTTCTGATTTTTGGGATTTTTGAGAAATGCTGATCCTACTTTCTCTTTATTATATATGTCATTCAAGAAATTGGACGGTGCACTGAATATTACATTATTTAAACAAATGATACATTATAGTATGAATGATATTATTCTGATTAACGATAGGTCCAACATACTGTCCAACCTTTGTGAAAAGATAATCGACAATTTGATAGATTTACTCTCGCTTTGTTTGGTGGAAAAGTTACTTTCTAGAGGCACGCTTGACTTTATTACCAAATTCGATGTATCGATAAGGTGGAAAGTTTGCACTTAAACGGGTAGTGGGAAATTAACCCTAATATAATCCGTACGAACATTCCCATGCGTGCTCATCATTAAGTCTTGTCGTTCTCGAAGTGCCCTTCTAGGATTAACACGAAACACGTGTGCCTCCACCTTCTCGACCCTAGACTTTCTCGACCATTGAGATTCTTGGGTCGAGAAGGTGGTGGAGAGGTGTAGTAAGAGTCATTCACTCTTGACTGACGCTGCGCCAGCTTTTGAAAACGTATGGTGACTGTTGCACTTGGCAAACGCACGCAACATCGTCACATTACACATTCTCTTTCCGAGAGGGAAGAAGAAGAAGAAGAAGAAGGAGAAGATGGCTTTGATGGAGTCACCTTTCAAGGTTCATTTCATCTCTCTCTCTGCTTCTCAAGACCTGCTTTTCGTCCTTTATCTTTGGAGTCTCTTCTCGTGTCACATTTCGGATGTTACTCGGTCGTTGGGTGCAAAAACATTTTTCACGGTTGTTCTGGCTGTTGGCTGTTGTTGCTGTTGTTGTCGTAGTGCAGATAATATTGGGTTCGTCATCCATGCCTCGCCAGCACATTCTCGCTGAGATGGGATACGACTTCACTGTCATGGTTCGTTTTCGCTTTGTTGATTGAGTGCAAGATTCTCGAATTCGGTTGCGATTTCAGCCTTTCGTGGGTTTGAAAATTAGAGCTCGGGTTCTGGTTTCTTCAGACTGCAGACATAGACGAGAAGGCTATAAGGAAGGATAAGCCTGAAGAGTTGGTCACGGCCTTAGCTGAGGCTAAGGTAATGGCCTTCACTCTTCTCGAGAATATAAAATCTTGTCGTGTTTGTGTTCTTCTCTTGCACATTGGCTTTGTTTGTGTGTTGGAAAGACTTTATGAGAAGTGCGTTTAATGGAGTTGGAGCTCGGTAAGAAGCTTGTCCTCCTGAAATAAGAGGTTTTCAGCTTAAATGTTTGTTTTCGTGTTTGAATATGATTTGATGTGGAGGCATGGTGTGGAACATGCAAAACAGGCCACTAGTTATTTTTTATTTTTATTTTTATTTTGGTAAAACAGGCCACTAGTTATTGATAAGCATGTATTTTCATTTTTTTCCGTTCTTTTTTTTTTTTTTTTTTTTAGTGGGAAGCTTGTTGATCTGATAATGATTTATATGACTAATGTATTTTCGCGGTATTTTTTCGAACGTACCTTGAAATTCTACTATCCCATGCTTTTTATGCCGTTTTCGTTCTATGATCCCTTGCATCCTTTTGTCGGAACACTTGCACTTACCTTCAAACGTGCAAGTCTTTTCTTCATTGATGTCCCATATGTCTTAGTTGTAGTTGCTATGGGTTTTGGCTCTGGCTCTCATAGGCTCTGGCTTTAGCTTTGGCTCCAGCTCTCTCTCGGTTGGGTTCTGGCCTTAATTTTAGTTGAAGATGATGAGGACAAATGCCCAAAATTATTCGAATGAACCTAAGTTTGACATCATATTGTAAATTTAAATATGCGCAAAAGCATGATTTTTGTATCAATGATAGTTTGTGTTTTGATACATGCAAGTGTAGGTGTGTATGGTATATTTGTATTTGATTGAAGATGGATAAGAATAGGATATTTTGAGAAGGTTAATGGGACAAGGATAGTTTTACTAAGTTAAAGAACATGTGATTTTACATAATTACATGAGGAGATGTTGGCGTGGGTGAAGGAGAAAAAGGATATAGAGTTTACTCTTAAACTCCCCATACACCCTTTTACATGAATGAGCTATTACCTTTTTATAAGCATTTTCGCCGACTAAGTACAACCGCTTTAGAGGATTCTGGATCTGTCCACGTAGGTTTCATCTTGCGGTCACCACCATTTAACCAAGTTATTTCTGACTTGTTCAGAGATTGTTTGCTACTTACTTGTTGGACATTTTCCAGCCACTATCTTTAACTACCCAAAACCACATCTAGGGAATTCTAGATTGTAATTTAGTAAATTTAGGAAATTCTAGAAGATGGATCACCATTTCCAACAGATTTTTAGTCATCAACAGTTGGTTTGGTTAGTGGATGAGCGATAAAGCTTGCCTCGCTACTTTCATAGGCCGCGAAACCTAGCGATTCTCAGCTAGAACTTAGAAATGGCAGTCGTTCTCAGTTGCCCTGCATTGTCAAAATATACGATCGAGGACAATTCTTCAGTAGGCTGTAAATTCCCAGCAGAGTTTTTACAAGTGAATTGCTTCATTTTGACAATTCGAGCAGTTATCATTAGCTTTTCATTGTCAGTATTATTCAGCCGATTGACAATTAGTGAGGATGTGAATGTTCATCTGCACGACTGATTTAGACCTGATATTTTAGGCAGATGCTATCCTCTCCAGTCTCCAGAATGTGGATTCTTTTGTGGAGGATGTCCATACAACCCTCTTAATCACCGCTGATACAGTATGTTCTTTACCCAAATATTGTTACTCTTGTGGCCACATGCAGTGTTCAACATTCATCTGTCTTGTGCAGTCGTGTGAATGTTTATCCTTAAGTAAAGATTCCCTCCAAATGGGCGTGCACGGGTGCATAGTTCCTCTAGAGAAATCAGAATAGAGGAACTTAAAGGCGAAGTTACGGAAGCTGGAACTTGATTGTCTCTGTGTTCCATGGAGTATTGCTACTGAAGTAAGGTGTTAGTACCTTCCGTATGTCTTCAAGGGTCTTCCTCAAAGATAACCATCCAGACATGCCGACAGAACTTTATTAGACGGAAATCACATCTTTTCATATAACTTTATTGTGGATAATGGGAGGTCCCTTTTGATATACTTACCAAGAAACATGATGAGGAACAAATTTTTCTCATGAGCCTTTCTCTTGTGAAGAGAAAAATCTTCTGAAGAGTCACGGGTTTATTAAATCTGTCCATACTGGTTTTTATAGCAACCTCTCCATCTCAACCTTTGAATATTATGCCTCTGACAACAGAATAATCTCATTTAGGAGAACAGTAAAGATAGGCATTGATTTCTTACCTTTGTAGCAGTCTTTGGTGAGAGTTAGCTCTGACACGTCTAATTGATTTGGAGGTGGTGGTACATGAAGGGAGGATCAGGGAAAAACCATCCAGTAAGGACGAAGCACGGAATTTTATTGAAGGTTTGCTGGACACTACATCCCCTCATATTACCTTTAGAAAAAAGAAATTCTCCTGGATTCTTATAGTCGTGTATTTTCCAGGGTACTCTGGTGGTCGTGCAGAAGTTGTTGGATCTGTACTTGTAACCAACCTGAAGACGGGAAGGAGGGAGGCAGGATGGGAGCGAGCAGAGGTAATGCATCCTCATAAATACTTGCTGAAGTTTAATTATCTACTGTTTCTGACTAGCTACATGCACATGGCATTCCAGTCTTCATGATTCTAGGAAGTGCATCAACTGGACCAAAAGCCATTGACATGCATTTTTGTTTAGTCTACTGTGTTCGTGTTGCGATGGGTGCTTTAGAGACTTCAAAGCCGCATTGTGTATCTTGGCCCCCAAGGCTTGAGCTCCTAATCATGTCCGCTAGTTTGACAGCGAATTGCTTTTGGCAAAATGTTGGGTGTCATGCAGGTATACTTTTATGACATACCAGCTGAGGTTGTTCAGAGTCTGGTAAGTCCTCTTAACCATGATGAGGATCAGTGACTACTTGTCATTGTCCTGTTTTAGTACTTACCATCATTTGCCACCTCAGATTGATGAGGGAATTACACTCAATGTTGCTGGGGGTTTGATGCTCGAACATCCACTTACATCACCAATCATAAAAGAAGTGGTCTCTCTCTCTCTCTCTCTCTCTCTCTCTCTCTCTCTCTCTCATATTCTTCATCTGCCTAAGGGGAGATATAGCCATCTTTTTGTTACAAGCATCGAAATCGATTGAAATTTTGGACCGAGTATAGGAGTGCCAAACCAGGATAGTTAATGCTGAGATATGGCCATCTTTTTCTTACAAGTATGTAACCCTGATGTTTCCTACAGATTGGGACTGCTGATACTATAATGGGACTCCCTAAGTCTCTCACGGAAAGACTCATCCAGGAGGCCCTAACTCGACCTTCAAGTGAGGCATGCAGGAACCCAGCATAAAAATGCTGAAATCAGAATCTTCTGGCACCTTGTTCGTTGCTGGAGTTGACATTAAATATCGTCATGAGCCTGATGTAGTAACCCCACCGAGGCATCAAACACAGATGGAGATAATTTGTTGTCATCTGATGCTCTGCTTTCCCGAGTGGCTAGCCATGGTCATGGTCAGATACAGCTAATCTTTCGGCCAGGAAGCTCACGTTATACTTGCATTATTGCCAGGAAGATTGCAATGATGGTGGAGCTTGCGTTATGTCTAAGCAACGTGAAAATTTTTGTGCATTCATCACAAAATCTCGAGAATGCACCTGCCATAATTTCTAGATACTCTTCTGTTCAACGAGATACATTCTTGTTCTGTTTTCAAATTGTTAATCCGATACTTTACCTGAAAGGAAATGAATTGACAAATCTCATTTTTTTCACGTTTCTCAGTCACTCGTGTACTTTTGAGGAGATCTATATTGATACCTGATGCTTGAATTAAGTCGAGCAATTGAGAAGATTCTATTTTCAATGCATATATGTGATCCACACAGCAGATTACTATAAACAAAGCTGGAACAAGAATGGCATGCCATTTCCTGTGCGCCAAATCTAGTTTTTGTGAATAAAAATCAACCGTGCCAAAACTTTTACGTTTGAAAACATGTTGTTAGGATACAAGGTACTTTCTATTCTCAGTTCATGAGTCTTGGAGCCTTATAAGTATACACAAGCATGGTTGTCGTCACCATTGGGAAACCCGGTAGAGCGGTTAAGGTGTTTGTCGATGCACAAGCATGGTTGTCGTCGTGATTTAAGTTACTTATTACCGTTCTTCACATACTGTGCAAGTCTAGACATGTAGAGATGGCTAGTGTTTGAGGTCTTCAGAGATAGGTTTAAGGGTAATTGTGTTAGCTATAATAGAATTGCAAATATGTAATAAAAAAATGTAGGAAAATTATCTAAAAAGTCCTAAACCTATTGCATTTTTGTCAATTCACTCCTAAATATTTTAATTTTGTTAATTGAGTCGATTTGACTAATTCTGATTGGAAATTATTTACGTGGACATTGGTTACTTAAGACAAATCGGTGTTGATGTGAATAATTTTTTTATGATTCTTAATTATTTTCTTTTCTGTTTTCATTTTTTGTTTTCCCAATCAAGTCTAGCAAGGGCCATGAAGCTCTTCTTAGTTATAGCCCTCGCTTAGTGGTGGCGAGGGTCAACCAGCCCATTTGGGCTTGGAAAAAAAAAAAGAATAAAAAGAATATAAAATTTAGAATTTTTAAAAAATTTATGAAAATTGTTCACGTCAGGCCTTGCATACCAACCAATATCTACGTTAGTGATTTTTAGTTGAAATTGGTAAGATGGACTCACTTAGTAAAATGTGAAAATGTTTAGAACTCAATTGGCATAATTAAAAATGTTTATGATTGAATTGACACAAGTGCAATAAGTTCATGATTTTTTGAACAATTTTCCCTTAGAAATACGACGAATGCAACATGTTTAAACCTTCGGCAAATTTTAATAAGTTAAGCATAAGATCAGGATTATTGAATGGGCAGACATTATTATCTAAACATAATATTCTGTTATTCCTGAGGATGAATTGACTAATTATTACATTAAATGTCTCCTGGAAAATGTAATAGTCAATTGATTATGGCCATTTAATTAAGGTCATATTCTATTACCGCAACTAATACAGGACTTCAAAGTTATCGTAGGAAGTCACCGAACAATATGCAGGTCTTTCTACACTATAGCTATTGGCAAGTTATAGCTAGGCATGCTCCCATGTGAAAAGTTAGGGCTCGTTTAATAATATTCTTTTATCGAGAATAATGTTTACTTAGAAATTATTATTTTTTAATTATATTCCTAGGAACAATTTCTGAGTTTTTGAAACCGTTTGGTAACTGTCCAAAATATCTATTGTTGTGATAGAAATGCATTTAGTAGGATTCTTAATTTTTCTTTTATTTTTTTTAATTTTTTAATATATATAATATATATATTTTTTCTTTTTTTTTTCCTTTTCTCTTCTTGTTCCTCCTTATGGCCGTCGCTGCCAACGACTGGTTGGGATTGGTCTGGCAAGCTCATCGGAGGCTGGCATGGCCACCATGAGCCTTGGCCTTGGCTAGGCAAAGGAGAGGTCAACCTTGCCCTCACACGAGACTTGTTGGCCGAGCTTTGCCGTGCATCCGTGACGCTCCGGCTAGATCGCCGGGTCTAATTTGGCTGGTCTTCGGCCATGGTCAAGGCCTCGAGGGTAGTGACTAGTCAAAAGGAGGAGGAAGAAGAAGAAGAAGAAGAAGAAGAAGAAGAAGAAGAAGAAGAAGGAAGAGAAGGAGGAGCAGAAGGAGCAGAAGGAGCAGAAGGAGCAGAAGCGGGTTAAGGAGAAGAAGAAGAAGAAGAAGAAGAAGAAGAAGAGAAAGGAAAGAGAAGAAAAGAAAAAAAAAGTAGACTTGATTCTAAGAATTATTCCCTGAACAAAAAGTTTTTTTTACTTCTTGATTTTGTTTCAAATTTATTCTTGCAAAAAAAAAAAGATTTTTATTCTCAAGAATAAAAAAATTTACCAAATAGATTTCTTTTCCTTTTTTATTCCGAAAAATAAAGAAACAAAATTAGTTGTTTTCGAGAGTGTTACCAAATAAGTCCTTAGCGTGCATTTGATAACCATTCTGTTTCCGATAACAATTTTTGCGTAAAAATAAATCTTTTTATTCTCGTTTCCAAATAATTTATTAGTTTTTAAAAACGCTTGATAACTCGTCCAAAATTTTATTCTCGAGATAGAAATGTGTCTAATAAGATTTTTATTTTTATTTTGTTTCTTTTAACTTTTTAATACTTTTATTATATTTTTCTTATTTTTTTCCTTTTCCCTTTTTCTTCATCTTTTTTTTTTTTTTTTTGGAATAGGAGGAACCGGTTTGACCGACAGCGCACCGTAAACCCCGGTGACGCTAGCGGGAAAACCACCATCCCGACGTCACGCTTAAATCACCACATAGCGCTTCGGCCTCCCCGCCGCAGGCTTCGAACCTTGGCCTCCACCGGGGAGGGCCAAGGATCTACCATCCACGCCACCGGCCGGTGGTTTTCATCCCTCTTTTGTGGCTGATAGAAGAAGAAAAAAAGGAAAGAGAGGAAAAAAAGAAGAAAAATAGACTTGACTCTAGGAATTATTCTAAGAACAAGAAGTAACTTTTTTTTTTAAAAGTTTTTTTAAATTTTGTTTCAAATCTATTATTAAGAACAAAAAAAAACGAAAATTTATTCCTTCAAAAAAATTTTACTTGAAAAAAAATTTACTAAATGAATTTCAAATTTTTTTTTTAATCCAGCTATAAAAGAATATTATTTCTGGACCGTTACCAAATAGGGTCTCACCGACCATGGAAGATGAAGGATTGCTGACAGGCTCCCCAAGATTCTGACCCACATGAAAAAGAATGGCCTCCCGACACTTACATTTCTGTCCGAAAAAAAGTTAATGAGGGCACCAAGCTCGATTTATCATCGAGCAGGAGGAAAGCTTGCACATAACTGAAAAGCCGGAAGGTGAGGATGCACGTGGGATGAAGAGCTCAAGCGAGTGACCATGTGGATAAAAGTTCATGCGCGCTTATCATCAGTCGTTGCACGGTATGGACCGTATGTGCCGGACTGTCGGAATCTATTGGTTGAAACGAAGTGCGATATGATAAATTATTTCGCTCTGACCGACCCTGCGCCGGCTTTTGAAAGCATATGCTTTTGAAATTCGCAAACGCACAAGACATCATCGCATTGCACCTTCTGTTTCAGAGAAAGAAGAAGAAGAAGAAGAAGATGGCTTCAATGGGGTCGCCCTTCAAGGTTCATTCCGTTTCTCCCGCTCTCTGTCCCTCTTTTGGTTCTCGAGACCTGCTTTTCATCTGTTTAACTGTCGAATCTCTTCTCGGGTCACATTTCGGATGTTACTCGGTCGTTGTTGGAGAGCAGATAATATTGGGTTCGTCATCCATGGCTCGCCGGCACATTCTAGCCGAAATGGGATACGACTTCACTGTCATGGTTTGTTTGTGCTTCGTTGCTTGAGTGCAACAGTCTCGAATTTGGTTGGGATTTCAGAGTTTTCGGGTTCAAAAATGAGAGCTCGAGTTATGGTTTCTTCAGACTGCAGACATAGACGAGAAGGCTATAAGGAAGGAGAAGCCCGAAGACTTGGTCACGGCTTTAGCTGAGGCTAAGGTAACGGTCTTCACTCTTCTCGAAAAAATCGAATCTTGTTCTGTTAGTGTTCTCGTCTTGCACATTGGCTTTGTTTGTGTGTTGGAAAGACTTTATGAGAAGTGCATTATATGCAGTTGGAGCAAGGTCAGAAGCTTGTCCTCCTAAAGTAAGAGCTTTTTAGCTTAAATGTTTGTTTTCATGTTTGAATGTGACTTGATGTGGAGATATGGCGTGGAACATGTAAAACAGGAGAGAAGAGTCATTGGCAAGAAGGCCTCTTCCTTTTCTTTTTTTTTTTTTTGGGAAAACGAGGAAGCTTGTTGATCCGATAATGATTGTATGATATATAGTCATCAACAGTTAATCTGGTTAGTGGATGAGAGATTCAGCTTGCCTTGATACTTTCATAAGCCAAAAAAACCTAGCGATTCTCAGCTGAAACTTCGAAATAGCTGTCCTTTTTAGTTACCCTGCATTGTCAAATTCTACGATAAAGGACAATTTCTTGAGTACGCTGTAAATTCCCAGCAAAGTTCTTTACAAGTCAATTGCTTCATTTTGACGAGTTGAGCAGTTGTCATTGGCACTTCATGGTCAGTGTCTTATGATTATTCAGCCGTTGGATTGACAATTAGTGAGGATGCAAATGTTTATCTGCACAACTAATTTAGATCTGATATTTTAGGCAGATGCTATCCTCTCCAGGCTCCAGAATGTGGATTCTTTTGTGGAGGATGTCCACACAACCCTCTTAATTACTGCTGACACAGTATGTTGTTTACCTATATATTGTTACTCTTGTGGCTTCATGCAGTGTTCAACATTCATCTGTGTTGTGCATTCATGTGAAGATTTATCCTTAAGCAAAGATTTTCTCCAAATGTGTGCGCACAGTTCCTCTAGAGAAATTAGAATAGAGGAACCTAAAGGCGAAGTTATAGAATGCAGGAACTTGATCGTCTATGTGTACCATGGAGTAATGCTACTGAAGTAGGTTTTAGTACCTTCAGTACGCCTTCAAGTGTCTTCCTCAAAGATAACCATCCAGACAAGCCCACAGAACTTTAGTAGCTGGAAATTGGGTCTTTTCCTCAAAGATAATTATCTAGACATGCTGACAGAATTTTAGAAGCCGGAAAATCACATCTTTTCATAATAACTTTATTATGGATAGTGGGAGGCCCGTTTTAATATACTTACCAAGAAACATGATGAGGAGCAGATGTTTGTCATGAACATTCCTCTTGTGAAGAGAAAATCTCCTAAAGAGACGCAAGTTTATTGAATCTGTCCATGCTTGTTTTTATAGCTACCTCTCCATCTTAACCTTCGAATATTATGCCTCTGACAACAGAATAATCTCATTTAGGAAAACAGAAGAGATAGGCATTGGTTTATTACTTTTGTAGCAGTCCTTGCTGAGAGTTAGTTCTTACTAATACGCCTAATTGATTTGGAGGTGGTGGTATATGAAGGAAGGATCAGGGAAAAACCGTCCAGTAAGGACGAAGCACGGCATTTTATTGAAGGTTTGCTGGACACTACATGCTCTCATACTATCTTCAGAAAAAAGAAATTCGCCTGAATTCTCATTGCTGTTTATGTTCCAGAGTACTCTGGTGGTCGTGCAGATGTTGTAGGATCCGTACTTGTAACCAACCTGAAGACAGGAAGGAGGGAAGCGGGATGGGAGCGAGCAGAGGTACTGCATGCTCATCAATACATGCTGAAGTTTAATTATCTACTGTTTCCGACTATTTACAGTCACATGGCATTCCGGTCTCCTTGTTTTTAAGAAGTGCATCAACTGGAACAAAAGTTATTTACATACATTCTAGTTTAACCTATTGTGCTCATGTTGTGGTGGGTCCTTCAGAGATTTCAAAGCAGTTTGACAGTGAATTGCCTTCGAGCTACAGATTATCATAGTAGTCCTGCTATTTTCAGTTTCCCTTCAGAACTCTGCGTAAAGAATTGCAGATCTAGTTTTTCTTTAATTAACTCGAAATGGTAGGTACAGCGAGAATGTGACTGGAACAGCGTTATATTTTAATGGAGAGTTTATTTTTATCAAGTTGCGTGTCCTCACAATGTGGTTAATGGAAACCTCATATATAACAAGTACCTTGCTTGACGTAGCATTAGTTTTGGAGTAGTTATGCTTTTTTGATTTTCCATTGACGATGTGGCAAAATGTTGGGTGTTAAACAGGTATACTTTTATGACATACCAGCTCAGGTTGTCCAGAGTCTGGTAAGTCCTCTTAACCATGTTGAGGATCAGTGAGCTACTTGTCATTGCCCTCAAGTACTTAATGTCATTTGCCGCCTCAGATTGATGAGGGAATTACGCTCAATGTCGCTGGGGGTTTGATGCTTGAACATCCTCTCACATTGCCTTTCGTAAAAGAAGTGGTCTCTCTCTCTCTCTCTCTCTCTCGTCTGTCTAAGGTGTGAGATCTCTTTATAGCCATCTTTTTTGTTACAAGTATGTAACTCATGTTTCCTACAGATTGGGACTGATGATACTGTAATGGGACTCCCTAAGTCTCTCACAGAAAGACTCATCCAGGAGGCCCTAACTTGACCTTAAATCGAGGTATGTCTGAAACCAGAACGAAAAATGCTGAAATCAGAATCATCTGGCACCTTATTCGTTGCTGAGTTGACGTTAAATGTTGTCATGAGCCAAATGTAGAAACCCACCAAGGCATCAAACACGGGATCGAAATAATTGCTGCTATCTGATTTTTTTTGTTTTCCGGAGTTGCTAACCAAGGTCATGGTTAGATACAGTTAATCTTTCGGTCAGGAAAAGATCGTGTTGCACCTGTATCATTGCCAGGAAGGTGGCAATGATAATTGAGCTTAGATGGTATCATTATGTCTCAAGAAATGTGAAAGTTTTGTGCATTCATCACAAAGTGTCAAGAATGAACAGTCATAATTTCTAGATACTGTTTAATGAGATATATTCTTGTACTATTTTCATTCTGCTGATGAGACACTTCAAGAGATCTATATCGATACCCGATGCTTGAATTAAGTCAAGCAATTGATTTGAATCCAAAGCAAATATATGATCCACACGGCAGAATAATAAAAACCAAGTCGAAAAATGTACAGTGTGCCATTTCCTGTGAGCAAAATCTAGTGTTATTGAATAAAAATCAAGCGTGCCAAAACTTTTACATACATTTGAAAGTTTGCTGTTAGGATACAAGTTACTTTCTACTCTCATGTATCACAATAACCTGCAGCCGCAAAATATCCTAGGTAAACTAAGCCGTTTAAACAAAAATACACCACTCACCCAAGAAGACCTATTTCCTTGCTTTCTTGGAGCAACAGCTTAACTATGTGGAGAATATGTGCGAGGGAATAAAAGAGTACAACACAGAACATGCCCTTATCCGAGATCCTTGGAATTGAAGACTTTTCAGTTCATGAGCCTTGGAGCCTTGAGTAAATATACACTCCTCACGAAACCCTTCCCAACCTCACCGACAGCTTTTAGCATATCTACTGGGTCGCTCCTTCCCTCACCCTCCTCGTCACGTGCACGTTTCTGCAAATTGCAAAGGGATATAGACCAGGTTAATGAGACAAAAAACTAGGCATTGTTGCACCAAGAATAAATTTGGTGAAAAAAGCCAAATGTACCAGTCCAGATCTTTCCCATGTGAGGCCTATTGCATCACCACCAAGAGAATCATACCACAACTTGAATGTTTCCGGGAACTCTCTCTATAAAAATTGAAGCACAACATGAGGAGAAAAAGAATTCCTTGATGCATGATCCAAAATCAAAGCTGTCAGCAGCAATTACCTGTAAGTCCTCAAGAAAATACTGCAATGGATCAAACTTTACCATAAGCTTATTTTTTATTTCTTCCAAGTTACCCTTCAAGTCTTTTGATGTCACAAAGGAGCGAAAAGCTTTACTAGCAGTCCCTAGTGCTACAGTTTTCCCTGTCCAAAGTATAGCAACAGTAAAAACTTGTGTCAAAAGTAAAAAGTAGAAAAGAGGTAGCACGGAGCAACTCAAACCCTCCTAAGTACCTCCATTCATTTCAGATGGGAAAAGCAGATGTTGTGGGTAAGGCAGTTTATTCCTATGTAGAAGAATGACAGCATCATAGTTGCTCAAAGGAGTCCGGAAAAGGCACTACAAGGAAAAATATGTGACAGATCATTGTTGGTGGAAATGAGTCAATCACAACAACAATTAGATATTCAACTAAAACATAAATTGCTCACCTCCCATCTGTAAGTATCGATCTGATCATTCAATATTAGTTTCGTCAACAAATTTGCACTGCTTCTGGCATAAGCCACCAACCTTTTAAGTTCCTTTTTCCAATAATCACAAAAGTACCGTCAGAAATAGGTACCGCATGCAATAAAACTAGCCGTTTCAAACCACATTCAATGTGGAAATTATCGGATTGCACATGGACAGGCTTTTTACAAATTTTTTCTATTTTTCCCCCTTCAGAATTTGCATCTAGAAAGTTAGGGTGCAGATTTTGCCAGACACACTCCTTCCTCACCTATATGAACATGGATGTCTTGATAGAAAAATCAATAGTGCAAATAAAAACTAGATTTTCAGAAAAAACAGTGGCAGGTTGTTGAAGAGAATGGTCTATGATATGCACCAAATGGACATATAAATTCTAGGAGCAGCATTGGCTTTATTAACCCTCACATGATTCACACCTCCTCTAGCCTACTGTGTTCCCCATTCTTAAAACTTTAGTGATCTGATAGATGACGGAGGAACTACTCACCAGGAAATTGGGTGAGGATCTGGTCCAAGCTTCAGATGCCTTGTCATACGCTGTACCAATGAACATTGGAGGGTCTACAGCTTGTGGATTCTGGTCATAAATCTTTCTACTCATCATGAAATTTTCCTAGAGAGTTTGTACATGACCAATGTTAGCAACAAAAGAACATTCACTTCACCAGAAAATTTTAACACTCCCCATGATAAGCAATTATTCGGACTCATCACTTACATTGATCTCTTTCTCATCATTTGGGCCCAAATCATTATTTATGTCAACAACTAAGGGAGAGAAGGTCCAATCATACTCTGACAGCAACCTCAGGAACCTGTATCCAAGTTATCAATGGAAATATTACTAAACACTTTCCTGATTTCAAGCACTACCCCACATCAACCAATGGGATTATACAACAAAAGATACATTGTTTTGATGAATAGGCTCAATAAGTATATATCCGAGAGTGTGATGCAGCCCACATAAATAGGCTTACCATTTGGGACTGATTATACTGTATTTGAGGGTGCAAACAAGCATAACAAACTGGAGGAGAACAAATATAAAGTCAAATTGAGCTTCAGCATTTTACAGCTTTGCTCACAGGTGACGGCATCAGCTCTACTAACTGGTAATTATAATAAGGAAACTTGCAGCTTGTCTACTATGTCCACCGGCAACAACACGCCACTACTAACAGTACATAATAAAAAGAAGGTAATAACTACAATCAACCCACAGCCTCCATGTATCAGCTTGCAAGCCTTTGCATGATAGAAACTGCTGCTAAACAGAAAGCCAGTAAGCACCTTCACAGCTAAAGTGATTATCATAACGATCCAAGAAGGACATGGTATCTTCATTAGAGATCCTATGACACATTCTCAATTTAACAAGTATGAAAGAACAATTTCTAACACTGCCTAGGAAGTGAGCTACAAGTATAGTTGCCAATCATGTGAAAAGTAAAAGTAGAAAAACAGGAACAAGTGCAAATTGTTGGTTCACAGTAGAAATCACTGAAATCTTTGATGAAATTAAGAGCAACTCAACCTCAAGAAGCCAGTGATCCGTGAGCAGGGAGCAGTAAATGGAAAAGGCTTCAGAAAGAGATACGCGACCAGTAGCTCAACTGACTCTTCCTTTAGGCAAGCTGAAAAGAGATGCGAAGCCACCCACCTTTTTGCCAGCCTTACATTGCAGAACAAAGGTACACCCAAAATCAAGATACTGTTGCAACAAAAATAACCAACAGGGAAGTAAAAAATGAACATCCTACCGGACAACTGGCCCATATAATTGGTAATGACCCTGCAACCCATTAATCATGCTAGCATGCTGGCCATGAATGAAAAGTTTCTTATCTACAGAAGAGGCTTGCTTCCCTTGATCGCTTCCAACTGCAAATCAAGTGTGATAAAGTAAATAGTTCCTGAAATGCAGAACTACAAACAAGCAGTCGCATTAGGAGTACTAGAACTTACTTTCTCTCTTCGACAAACTCAAGCCCCTCTCATGCAAGATTTTAAGACGAAAGGCAAATCCAGACATTAACACATCTACATCATCCTCACTTGCAGAACATGTCATTCCATAAGTACTCTGGAGACTGCAATAAAGCACATAAAATCATAAGTTTTAAAGCTAATCAAATTTCACAAAACTGAACTGAAATACCTACCTTTCTGCAATTTTAAGAAGAAAAGCAATTTTAGTTTTCTCAACTGCTACATCATCCATTGGCCAATTCCCAGAACCTTCCAACTAAATAAGCCAATACCAATAAGTCAGAGCACATAAATTCATCAGTAACATCCATTGAGAGCTGAACGAGTGAACATGCCTGAATCATCACTTCCAGGGGTTGAATGCTCAATGGAATCTGCCTAACTTGTCTAGGGAGCTCGCTCTTCTCAGCAATCACTGGATGAGGTTCCGGAGGAAAAACAGATGTGAACCTGAAAGCTGTGAACACAAGTAAGAACTCAACTGCATTTTGCCCTCTGTTGGCTCCCATGAAGAAAGCCTGGAGTAAAATAAGATCGCCGACTACATTTTGCTCACACCGCCAGCTTCAAAGGACCACATTTCATCTAATAAATCCAGCATTTTGTAGTATTTCAAATAAAAGGACCAGCCTAATATGATAGATTTCTAATTGTGAGTTGAGATATTAATTCAAAATAGGAGGAAAACCCTACAAACTTCTTTAAAGAACAGTGGTCATATTGCCGGTCTCTATTCCTAGCACCAAAATCTCTGCTCTGTCTGCTTCTACATACACAGGTGAGCTGGAAAAACCTCAAAGTTGAATCAGCGTAGTAAATGAAGTCATTCCATTTGCATGTTACAGTGGACTTTTCATTTGGTTACATCAATATTATGTGCTAAAAAGAAAAAAGATAGACTGATACATACCCAGAACCACCAAGTACACAAAATGGATGTCGACGCCAATTAAAAAAAAAAAAATTAGACGACAACAATAATCATACATCTACAAACTGTACTAAGTCCTGAGGAAAGAGACTGTACCTGAGTCCAGAGGCTGCACACTAGAGACCTTTAAAGGGATATCTTCAATGAGCCGCAAGCGTTTAGACAAAACCTCAAATGCTCGAATCAAGTATCCAGAAAATGCCATGGGATCTAACCAATTTAACATCGTAAGCACAATAAACATATTCAAAAGAAAGAAAAAAAGTATAACAGGCAGAACTTTGAGAAAAGAAAATCCAAGCAACCATAAAGAAGAGGCAAAGCTACCTTCAACACCATGAAGCAAACAGAAATCAAGCTGATCCACATAATGTACTATGTTTTCATTTGAGAGAGAGAAATGTCGTGTAAGTACGTACTCCACAATCCTTTTTATAATGAGATGTCTGGTCCATGGTTGACAATCCCATACTGCAAAGTTAAAAGGTGCCAATTGTTGATCATCGAGGCAAAGGAATCGCTTTCAGAAGCATTCACTCACAGAAAATACAAAATTGCCTTACCTGTGCTTTCTGCAATTGTGCCATCCTTAAATCGCCGAAGCTCTGCCCTCTCCCCCCAGAACTTTCGGAATTTGAGGGCCTAGCAAACAAGTAAATGAAGTCTATAGTTGAATAACGAGAACTTTCTCGCATTAACAAGAGAAGGAAACAGATGAGATACCTCCTCCTTGTTCTCAGCATTAGGGCCTATGTCGACCACTCTAAAAGCTTTATCTGGGGAGCTTATGGAAATTCCAACAAATAATGGCTCTTTACCAAGTGTTGATAATCCCTGGAATCATTAAATTCAAATGGAGATATCCACATACAAAGATCATTAATTTCAAATGGAGATAGTTAAATGACTTAAAGACACCAGAAAAAAGAAAAATCCAGTTAATACATTTTCTATACTATACTCAGAAGGGGTATTTTTCCACGCAACATGAACAATCTTTGCTCGATCACTCAGTCCTTGATGTAACACTGATTGCATCTTTTGCTCATATAATCTCCAGCATTCCTTGTCCAAGCAAAAGCCAGATGCAAACACCTCTTTATTTTCCTTCAAGTTAATCCTAGAGACCAAATATGTGAAAGCTATTAGCAAGGAAGACTATAATATGTACATGACCAAATACCATTGCTGATTATAGAAGGACCCAGAAATCATAAGAACTATACCGAACAGTCTGATTGGAAAAATGAAAGAAATGAGAAAAGTGATTGCTTCCATCAATTTCATGATAGTATAATAATGGTTTTTCAGTATATAAGTCTACAGTTCAGCTATTCCCAACTCACAATCTGCCAGTTGCTTTGAGTCACTTGCTGATTACATTAGCATATAGCTCAAGTATGATACCAAAATCAACTCAAACTTGATCACATTTGCGGAACTTGTATGCATTTGTTGTCATGTGTGTAAAATATCACAACAAATAAGTGAGATGTTAACTACTTGATTCTGCTAGCAACCCACCTAACTCAAGTTGTTATCTCAACTCGAGACAAACTCCATAACAAATAAAAGTCACCCAAGCTGACTTTCCAACAAAAAGTGCCCAAGTAGACTCCTAGAAGCACCTCTGGCTTAGCGCCCCTATTGCCAGCTGTACAAGAACAGATGCATCTGCATTTGCATCCCCAAGGTAAAGCATATTGAATTCTAGTTTCCGAAAGTGTGGTTCTCAACTTCAAAAGAAAATAAACAGGCCACGCTCTACGAAGCAAATATGGTGCCTTCACAGTTATGACCCAAGTAGACTCTTAGAAGCACCACTGGCTTAATTTTTGTTGACAGTTAAAGTAGATATTTGTTGGTAATAGGATTTGGATCCCTCACCCCCACACTCCCCACCATGTCAACTACTCCGCCAATGTGGTGGTAATGCCTTAAATGTGTGAATATAAAAATATGGTAGAGTAGGTAGAACAGTACATTCGTACACAAGTTATCATTCACAATTGATAATAAGCCGTTTACTAGGATTTATTAGTAAACAGTTCAATGGACAGCTCCAGTATGGTCCAACACGATGACAATTGGGCTTGGATTTGGGATCAGATGAAGGAATTACTAAGCATTTGACTGGCCCAGATCTCACAATTGATAACATAAGAGCATGGCCCAAAAGGACTTGCAAACGCAATCATGCTCCATCTATGTGAAAATCAGAAACTGTACTAAATCAAGAATTAACATCAAGTTCAAAGGGAAATAAGAGGACTTCGTCTTCATCAGAACTGAGGTTATCTTTTTAATGTTTGTGGTACGTCATGGCAAAGAGTCCTAAGACTTGGATCTAAACTCCATATTGGTGAAGGTCGGTTGGTACCCCTGGGCCATAGTCTTCTCTTCATAACTAAAAGTTAAGCATCTAAGCTGCTTGTCGCACGTTTTTCCAGCTGTCACTAATCGATGAAATTTAGGCCATAAGGAACTTATTTGTAGAGGTTTGTTTAAAGTTCCATACATAGATTTGATTTTTTTCTTCTTGTATTTCCATCACAAAAGCACACAATATTCACTCTTCATTTATTGAAAAGCAAAAGAAAGGCATCACAAAAGCACACGATTTGGCAAATACAGATCATGAAGAGCAGGAGCCAACAATATTTTGCAGAAACAAAATGCAGTCATGCTAGTAGTGAAGGCTCAATAGCGCACCATATGGCTTACCTTAAGCATAGATCATATTTAGCAGGAAAGTCGACCTTGGTAATAAAAATCTCCTCGAAGCCACCATCTTTACACTTCTCCATGCATTTGAGGGTCAAAGCAGCCTCATGTTGGAGCTGGGGCTCATTATATTATATACCAATTGACAAAAATTTAGACTGAGAAATTTAAAAAATAAAATAAAAGAGGCTAAAATGTGATGCAAACAAAAATCAAAACAAGATTTATTACCTCAAGGAAACCATTGTCTGCTATGCGAAAAGCCAAATTAAGAGGAGCAGATGTATTGCATATGACTACTGGGAAAAGATTCATTAATTGTGTCCTCTCCTGCATTAATGAACACGAATTGCATGTTAAGCTGCACAAGCCAATAACATCCAGAAGGAACTCACAATGACATTGGTGACCTCTTAGTATACTGCACTCCTCCAATGAAATCAGCCACCTTGTATATAATGTCTAACGAGAAAAGACAAAGTATGTTTCCATAAGCCGAAGGGCACCCTAACTAGAAATCTAACACAAGTACAATTCTCGAAGGTCCAAAATCTTGTCTGAACTAAGTACTACATGCCACTTCACGATAGAACTCAGCAGCTATATTAACTTCTCTCTCTCCCCCCCTTCCTTCCCCACCCCAACTTTGCAAAAAAGATGACATGCAATATCAAAAGGAAAAAATTGAAAGAAGAAATCAGACCTCCTTCAATATACCATTCTCTCCCTCTCCTTGAAAGAAAAGTCCACGCTTCCATAATTTTGAATTGGCTGCAAGAAAATAAACTGTAAGAACTCAATCATACTATTAGAATCTACCAACAGAATAAAATTTCTCGGCTGCCAAACAAACTCAGATGAAAATATAAAGCGTCCAATTTGATAACCAAACTTCAACTTAGAATAACAGCTGATTCTAATAGCTGCTTACAGAAAACCCAAAAATGTATTGATCGCTCAACCTACGCCCTCAACCTTCAAAACTTATAGTACTCAACTAGATTTATCAAATCTGAGATTTGCTTCCTTCAAGTTCAAGCTCTCATGTCAGGTAATTGCACAGATGGGGATAATCATAGGGCAGTTCTTCATTGAGGCCAAAGCTGTTTAAGGATAGGAAAACCACTGATGGTTATTTTCTATATGGATTTCTACTTTACAATGTGAAGAATCATCCTATCTGTCACTCCCAATGTGTCCTGAGATTGGCAGTAGCATCTGATAGCTTCAGGCACCTGCTTAGTCATTGTTCTATGGTTTCCAACTGCACATGAGGGGCGCTCCCTTCAGTAACATTTAAACTTGAAGGTGCTCTATAAGATATACTACAATGTCTTTGACTAAAGTTTGTGTAAGTCCCTGGCTAAAATCTCCTTATACCACTTTATCTTCTCAATCTAAATCAACTTTTTCTTTCCTTGTCTTTCTCATTAATTATGCAGAAAAATGGTTGCATTTCGGAATAAATTAACAAACAACTCAAAGAAACTCTTGTTCCCAGGCTAGCCAGAAGCTTGATTACTGCACAAAGTGGTAACAACAGACGATTGGTGGGGAGAGAGCAATATTAACATACCAATGAAGTCAAGTGTAATGCGGAATATCTGCATTGCTTTCAGTGAGTTTTTAGCCTTGCCAGAGTTTACAAGGTATGAAATAATGACAGAGATTAAAAATCCATTTAAACAATCGTGGATGTACAAGGAACTCCTCTGCCGGGCCCAGACCTGTGGATAAAAGCATTATGCATTATTTCATCCGCCAGTAAATTACTCAACAGCATTAAATCACCAAATCTTTTAGAGTCATACTTTGAGCAAAATTACTGCCTCCCTTAATTCCTTACATCCAACAAGCGTTTTGTTTAGTAACTCTACATTATTCTCCATAAACATGTCCTCCAAAATACTAGTATTGTATGTCGGTGTGGCTTGAACAGTACCTTCCAAGAAGTAACATGTCAGTTTCAGTAAACACATTACCATACATACAGAATCTGAGCTTAAGGCAAAATACAACCTTGATTGAGAGCACGGATGTTGCTGCGGTTCAAGTTCAACTTTGAAATATTGAATAAGGATTTGGCGGTAGGAATTAATCGGACAAAGAATCCTGGAACTTCAACAGGCTTTGCAGCTAAGACACAAAAGGATGGAATTTACAATTCAGCTTGTGTTTTTAAAGTCATAGTAATATCAAAACAAGGAACTAATGATCAGCCTCCATTTAAATAGTGCAAATGAAGCTGATGCAGAAAAGGAAATCCAACCTGGATGTACTATTAACACGGGTTTTCGAGCCTCATTTTGGAGGAAGGACCACTCAATCTTGCTGACTGATCTAGAGAGCTTCAAATATTTTTTTATTGTGCAGAGGTATAAGCATCGTTTGGCAAAGTATCGATGATCCAGATAATCTTTTTCATGGAAACATTCCTGTAGATAAGACATTCATATCATAGTCAGAACATTATGGACAACTCGACCAAGCATGACCAGCAAAGTTGGACAAAAAGATCTGAACCCTTCATCTGAAATAAACCAGACTAGTATTCATAACTCGTGTCTTCCTTAAGTGGAAGCATCAAACCAGATATGCCGAGTGCATAAGAACAACCACTGTAGACTGACAATGACACCTCGTCTTTTGTGTGCATGGGCAAGCACCTCATTAGGGGGAGCATGGTTCCTGAGTAGAACCTGGAACCAAGAACCAGACCTGTGGGAACTTATCCGGTTCAAAGTTCCTAGGTATATTAAGTAGGTTTCAAGTTCCAGAAATTAAGGAACCTGTTTCAACGGGTAGATTTCAAATTCTAGGTCAGTAGAACCTAAAACAAGATTTTGTGTTTTTCTTTATCTATGTCTTCGTGTGATCCTGTGCTATTCCATGGCATTTGATGATGAGTATATAATTTGGAACCACTAATCTGAACTTCCATTTATGACCGAGACTTTTACTTTGTTAATGTTTCATATTCTATGTGTGTCTAAATATATGTTGTGGTCATTGGATTGTAGTAATAAGTATGGTCACTAAAGATGATGATTTATTGCAATCGTTCAATTAACAATGCAAGTAGAACCTGGGTGGAACCTAGAATTGACCTTCAAACCTAAAACCGGGAAGGTTCCAAGTTCCAAGGTTGAGGTTCCAAAAAATAAGAACCTGTTCCAGCGAGTAGATTCCGGGCAATACTTACAGAACCTGGGATTGCTCACCCCTACACTTCATCAACTACAAATGAGATGCATGACCTTTAGATTATTTTTTATCTCCACGTAATAGAATTGTCCTCTTTTGTGCTACGGCCTAGGTGATGCATACAAGTGAAGCTAAGCAGTTTTGTATTACATACTGATAAAATGTAAGTTATTTTGACACAAACTACACGGCAGAACTTGGTTTACCAAAAGGCCCTAACCTGTATTGAATTCTACCAAGGACCTCAACCTGTCCACATAGAAGCAGAGGCAACAAGAGACTCGTTCAATTATAATTGGTGAAGTCCAGCATCAATTGTCCCAAACGATCCCAACAATTAACACATGCTCCCAATTAGCCCACATTCCACTCCAACGGACCCGAAAAGTATTGAGGAAATCACCTAGAGAAGTACCTTTGGCAACCCAATGAAAAGATCTACATTCACATCAGGCTTCGCAATGCAACGCGTGGCATAGCTGCCCCCGATGTCAATGGATGTCGGCTTCTTGAACTTGAACTCGACTTTATCCGCCCCGACGTCCCTCACGAAAGCCGGAGCCAAGTCTGCTGTGACCTGCACAAGTGTCGCCAATACTAATGACGCATTTTCTTTTCCCTTCTCTGATCTTCCTATAATCAGGCCACGCAAAAAATCGAAAAAAAAAAAAACCGCCTCGGCAGTTCAGTTCTGCGAAGCTACGAAAAAAGCTGCGGACTTTTACGGTCGAGAACAACGAGCCGGACCTGCAAGTCGTCGGGAATCTTGGCGATGGCGTCTTTGACGGCGGAAACCGCGTCGTCGACGAGCTTGGTGAACGAAGGCGAGTACTCGACCCCGACTTCCTTCAGCAGCTCATCGGCCTTCGACGCGATCGGGTCGGTCGACGAATCAACCTCCATTTTCGCCGCCCCTTTCTTCGCGGCTTCTGATGCTTCCAATTTTTGCCCGGAAGAGCGTTGCTGAATTCGCTGGAAGCTCGGAACGCAAACGGAGGGGTTTTAGCCGGCGTTAGGGTTTAACAGGCACAACGACGCTTTGGCGGGAGGAGGGAGGAGGGAGGCGCAGGAAAGAAAGAACACGAATTGGGCCCAAACCAAAGCCCAATAAATGATGAGGATTGCGGGTGGGCCGAAAGCCCAATTTATTTGCATTTTTTCTTCCTCGGTGGTGAATTTGCATTTTATTGTTTTTTGGTCTACTACTGCACAAGTTTGCCTTAATCAAATTGGAGAAAAGGTATTGCCCCCTTAACATCCTAATAAAACCGGAATCGATCGGGAAAATCATTTGTACACGTAACCCCGTCGTTTGAATTTCTTTTTATAAATTTTTCATATGCCTTAAATGCATCATTCATCACTAACTATCGATTTTTCTAGTGTTTGGATTAACTTTAATTTAAATTTGTTTTGAATCTTTAAGGTAATTTCTCATAATTAAAGTTCCTTCATGATTTGTTAAGGCAAAATGTTTCTTTTTTATTTTGGCGAGAAAGACCACGCCAAGTTTTTGCCATCAAATGCAAACTATCTTATATTTAAATCATACCACTTGATTTTTTTTGCTCGTGTCTTGCCTCATTCATTAGATTAGCAAGGCCAGTACCTAGAATAGACATTTGCTTATCTAGGGTTCGAATTGTCGTCATACAAAGTGAAATTTAGAAGAGACTGCAATCCCTTTGACTCTCATGTCCCTGCCAATGCTTGATGCTTGCCATGTGAGCTTTGTGTATGCCATGGAGGACAATTATTTGTATTATTGAACAGCAAAAATCAATGTCACAAGAGGAGGCAAGAATCATCTGAACGACGACTGAATCTCTTCCAGAGTTCTTCCCTTAGTTTCTGGAACAAAGAGTATCACAAAGAGAAGGATAGAAGCAGACACAACTGCGTAGATTGTGAAGGTACCTGTAGAAAATTGCCAAGGCCATGTCAGGAATAACTGTTAAGGACGAGAAAAGTGTGTTGCAGGGGAGAGCGAGAGAGTACCTCCAGTGCTCCAATCCAACAGTAAGTTTGCGGTCATCGTGACTACCCATGACGATGTCCAGTTTGCCAACACTGCTACACTGCCGCCGAGGCCCTTAATATTTACTGGAAGAATCTGAAGTTCAAAAAGAATTAATATTTGAGTTAATATACATGAAATACAAGATGCTAGGACATATTTTCTGTAGTTAGTTTATTGTGACTATGGATCTCTGCAAGGTAAAAAATGACTTGATCTTAGCCCATCAAGTTCTATGGATTTGTTGAACTGCCATTTGTTAAGTTGGAAATGATGTTGACCCACAAGCCCGGAAAAATTCTTTGCTACAGAACCTTTAGGATAAATAAGTAAATTCTAAAACCTGAAGGAGAATTCTCTACTCTTGGATTTAGTTAAAAAAAGTAAATTGTGCTTACCTCAGACATGATAAGCCATGGGATAGCTCCCAATCCCAGAGAGAAGGCAATAACAAAAGCCTGGATATAAAGATGCTCAAAACATACCCTTAAACTTATTAAGCACATGAATAAGTAGAGACAGTGAGTACAAATTGTCATACCACAACCCCAACCAGGGCCAATATTCCCATTATGCTGTATAATTTAGAGTCTTCTGAAGCAGAACTCTGGAATATGGAAGAGCGATGCCTCAGGATAGCAGATATTGCATCAGAAAAGAGAGGGTTGAACTAACAGTATTACTGACCTCTATATAGAACGCTACAGCCACAAAAAGAAGGCTCAAAGTCATTGCAGATGAGGATATCTGCAACAACGATTTAAATAACCAATTTGAGCGTGTTTTAGAGAATCTCAACTTTAGTTAGAATTTAGTCATACGCACTATTAGAAGCAGCCTTCGGCCTGCTTTATCCAGGAGCCAAGTGGTAACCCCAGTGGCAAGAACCTACAGCACGAAAGGTCCTTACACCTCAGATTAGGTCAAAAGTATTTTGTATTGTTTAACTGCTGCAGAAGAAGACCGAAAGAATCACCAAATTACCTGGATAACACCAACTCCAACACTTGCGAGATTACTTGAAGAAATTCCTATTCAAAATTAATGCACATTAAAGGAAGACCCTAATCAACCAAGAGAAGCTCTATTGGTTGCATCAGTCAACAGATGCTATCAGAGCAACAGCAAGTATCACTATGGCTTTGTTTGTTCATCCTGACTAAAGCAGAATCTAAAAGAAATTTCTTGTTTCATTGCAGGCTTCTAGAATCTGCCAGTACTATATCCCCCAGGAACTGAAACAGGCTAATTGGTTGAACTCTTGGTAATAATATCAGTAAATTCTTTCACAATTTTGCATAGCTCAAGCTTAGGGTATTATTCTTCTTTTCTCGAACTTAAAATTGATAGTCCTCTATTTCAAGTTTATTTAAATAGAAAAGAAAACATTTAATTACTAATCTGTTTAAATAAATCTAATATAATGTGACATCAGCATCCTCAACTGAAAATGGACTGAGAAATGAATTTTTTGGGGAGGATCATGATTAATAGATTTTCACTTTGTCCTTAACAGTAGCATTGAAGAAGGAGAAAGATTTAAAGTTGCAGGTTCTAATAAATTCACTTCTTTTAGATGAAATAGAGGCTGCACTGCAACACAATCGATTGCCACCTGCATTTTCAAATATTGTGGCGGAATAGAATAAAACACCATTGATGCCACTGAGTTGCTGGAGCCCAAGAAGTCCAATACCTACCTGCAACACATATATTTGACACAGGAAAGGATGAGATGTCAAGGTATGAGATGATGAAGTTCAAGGAAGATTCAAGTTAAACATTTACCATTAAAGGAAACCAATATCTTTTCCGCTTGAGCTCTGCAAAACTAATCGTTGTTCTTTTGCTTGTTGATGCAACAGATCTCTATGTGAAGTACATAACTCATTAGTATATAACTCATTATAATTGATCCTACTTCGTAAAGAGAGGAATTGAGACATATGTAGATCAATTAACTTTGGCTAACTATCTTAAGTTCTTTTGCATGAGAAAAGGCTCAAAGAACTGCATAAATGACACATATCTATTAGGTCACGCCATTCAAGTTGCAAAAGATTTTTAATACCTTGATTTCATTAACTTCAAGGGAAATATCAGTATCATATCCCCGGAGGACCTGCAAAGAGGCTTCAAAGTCCTCCATCAAACCCATTTTGGCCTGCAGCATTTTAAATTCCAAAGAACATAAAGCAGAAGAGCAACATAAGAAAGCAGCAAATGAAGAAATGAGAGCAGGAAGTGAAGGGGGAGGGGGGTGAGTAAAATGCAGAAAGCCACATCAGATTTCATACCAACCATCGAGGAGACTCTGGGATGAAAAATAAGCCAGGAATCAATATTAAACACGGAAGAGACCCTGCAAAAGATGTTCAAAATCAATAACAAAGAAAATAACTAGATATAAGTGAGTAGAGTGTCACCAAATTCATGGCATCAGAAAACTAATCAGTGTACTTGGCCAATGACCTTATAACAGAAACGCCACCATTCGTAAAGCAAATGGGCATTTTGTTCAGTATAGCAAGGAGAGTTAAGATAAAAATTAATTAATAACAATCGATGTGGGAATTACAAATGTCCAAAAGCTTTTTATGTTGTTAGCAAAAAAAAAAAAGACAAAAAAGGCTTTTTTGTGTTGGAAGTCTTGTAAGGGTGTCAGAAGTTTAGTACATCTAGCATTATATACTTCTCTTTCAATAATAGATTTTCTCTTCATGGACTTACCAAAGACAGCAAGGATCCTCCAGCTGAGAAATAGTCCGAAAAAGTAAGCTAACAAAAGGCCTGCTGTAACTGAGAGCTACTAATAGAAAAGGAAATGAAACATTTTCCATAATTATGTCAAAACTACATCAAAATTATTATAAGAAAAGGTATCACATCAAGCAGAAAATTTGCGGTAGGTGTGTTGACCTGATTCACAGAACCCAGGGTTCCCTCATGTTCTGGGGTGCTATCTCAGCTATATATATCGGCACCTATATATACCAAGAAGAGCCAGAATTGAGATTTGTCACACTGCAGCCAAGTGCAAATGCAAAGGGTTTAATAAAAATGAGTTTTTGAAAGATTACCGTATAAGAAATTATACCCACACCAAATCCCTCCAACAACCTCCCCATGTATAAGAATGAGGAATCCTACAGAAGCAGCCAAGTGGTACATAAGGATGCTGCTGTGATTGATTGAGTTTCATGAATTATCTGAGCATAATGATCACTCACCTTGGCAAATGATATAGCCAGCCACCCTATAACATTAGGGACTGCAGCGATCATCAGAGACTGCAGTTAAGCATGGTTAGGAATTGACAGTGTCCACACAAGAATCACAGAATACATAACAAAAGCAATCATAGTGACGTTTGTTTTGGACATTTAGAAGGAACAGGTCAGCTCAGCAAATCAAGAAATTAGCAATAAAGTTCCAGAATGAGAATATTTTGTTAGATTGTACTGGTATTCATTCACCATATGCAGCAATTTGTTTTATGCAGTGAATTACATCAGCAGCTTCACCCATAATAAGCAATAGAAAACTAGTGAAGCTTTAGAGCCTCATGCTGAAAAGCCAAAAGCCATGGAAAAGGCTTGGGGGCACGGACCAAACTCTTCAACCTCTACTTATAGCTTAATGAAAGGTACTCAAATGACTCCAAAAGCTCCATCAAATTTAAAACGTAAATTACTTCAAACCGAACATCTTATCCTTTTTTTCAGGATGCTGATTGTTCAGTGCTGAAAATCTCCAAAAATCAGTCACATTATCAAAATGAAAGTTCCAGCAGAAGAGCAAAGAGCCAAAAGAACTCAAACCAAGGTGGAAATTGCTTACACTTGACTAAGACAAATGATAAAAGAAACCCCTATGAAAAAACGGCAGCTGATCGAAATGAGCGGCATTACCCCTTTCCGACCGATGTACTCCGCAATTTGGCCGCTCGTGATCGCCCCGATCATAGCTCCCACATTCACCAACGAGCCAAACAGCGAAAACTACATCCAGCATTGTTCCGCGATCGAGAAGAAATCGCATCAGTCAACAATCAAAAGCAGATTCAAAACCGAAAAACACGAAAGATTTCATTTCAGTTCCCGGAGCGAGTCGCACCTGCGAGAGCGAGAGGCCCAGGTCGCTCATTATGTCCTCCTCCGTAGGAGACGAGTATCCGCACTGAAAGCCGAAAAACAGCACAAAGACTCACAGGCCGACAGGTAGGTAGGTAAACGAGAAGAAGGCATCGCATCGTGCGAGATTCGGGCGCTTACGCTGAATCCGAACTGGATGGGGCCGAGGGCGACGATCAGGACGCAGAGGAGGACGGAGACGGAGCCGTCGCGGAGGACCTGCGCCGATCCGGTGATGCTGGACTGCCGCGACCCCATCCCCTGCATCTTGTACCAGCTCCCCGTGTGGAGGAACGGCTTCCTCAGCTCCCCCCTGTCGTCCTCGATATCTTCGATGGCGCTCATCTCGAAGCTCCTCCAACCCCGAAACCTCTCTCCACAAGACTTTCCCCCCGCCGCCGCCGCCGCCGCGTCGTCGTCGTCGTCCTCCTCCTCACGGCGCGGTTCGAATCTTCAGAGATCGCGAATGGCCATGGACGACGAGAGGATTTGAAGAAGAGGTCGTTGCTATTGTACTGACCGTTGGCGATGAAGAAGGAGATGGCGGCGGAAGGGCATAACGACCGGTCGCGGCTTCGGAGATGGCGCATATTATATTCAATTTATAATAAAGAGGTCGGGGACGATGGTGATGGTGATGATGACGAGGATCTGCAAGTGTGTGTCGTTTCTTTTTCTAGTTTCTTGCCAAAAATAGAGTGAGATGAAAACGGAATGGAAGTTATCCAAGGAAAAAAAAAAATTGCAGATTTTTTTACCTTCTTTTTCGGGATATAAAATGGTTTAAAGTTTAAAAGATTAATGGAAATTTTATAGATGAATCTACCACCAGTTATTTCGCATTTAAGATATCGGACATTTTATTCAATTAAATAACAAATAAGTTACATTGGTGAATAATTTAACCTACACTTAATGGTTATTCTAGAAATTGACTCTTCTGATTTTGAATCGAGCTCCAGCTGGAATTGGAGCCACTCGAGTATTTAGTCAAGTGAAGGTCAAGCTGACCAAATATCCAAGTTGATAGGCTTGCTTTGTCTAATCCAAGCCTAATCAAACATGTGTTACTTTTTGACCAAAAAAAGCATGTGTTATTGCTCTCAAAAATACTTTTTATGTATAAAAAATGACATGAAAATCCTTTGATTTATGTGATTGTCACTATAACTCGATTGTACTTGAGTTATGAGAATATTTGCGAATATATCACTGGTCATTACTTATTTAGATATTGGATATTTTATTTAATTAAATAATAATCAAGTTGCATGAGTAGGTAGATTGAAAAAGAAGTCATACAGAGTTAAATTATTGGTAGGTAGTTCGAGTTGTACTTGATGGTTACTCTGGATAATTCAAAAACAGCTTCATGATGATGATGAGGATGTGCACGTGTCGAACGTTTCTTTTCTGTTTTTGGTATTTACCAAAAATAGGGTGAAAAGAAAATGGCTGGTTTAAAGTTTAAAAGATTAGTGGGAATTTTATGGATGAATCTACCACGGTCATTACGTATTTTAGATATCTGATATTTTATTTAATTAAATAATGAATAAATTGAATAAGTAGGTAAATTCAATGAGAAGTCATACAGAGCCAAACTATTGATAGGTAGTTTGAGCTACACTTGATGATTACTTTGGAATTGACTCCTCTAATTTTGAATTGAGCTGGAGCTCAAGCTCGAGCTCGAACTTGAACTTGAGCCACTTGAGTATTTAGTCAAGTGAAGATTGGGCGGGCCAATACCCAATTCCACAAGCTTGCTTAACCTAATTCAAGCCTAATCGAGCATGTGCTCTTTCTCTTAAAAGTACTTTTTGGGTTTAAAAAAAAGACATGAAAATCCTTAAATTTTACGTGATATAGTCACGTGTATAAATGTATACACATACATCTAGGGAAAACATCCAAGATTATTAAGTTCAAAGGACATGGGCCCGAGTTCCTTCACAACTTGATTGTACTTGAGTTATGAGAAATATCTGGAAATATCTAGCCTTTTCTACTTTGGTAGAGCTCAAGTAGAAACTTTATAATTCGATCACGTTTGAGTTGAATTTTAAGCATGAATAAGATAATTGAGTTGAGCTCAAACTTGGCATTGCATCTGCTCGACTAAATTAAATTACATGTATATATAAATGCCTTAGTATTACATGGCTTGAATTTTGAGAATGTTATTATTGGATGTAAGCAATCTTATGTGAAAAAAAAAAAAGTAATGTTGAAAACTTCCGTTAGAGACTAATTCTGTCTCATTAAAATGCACCCGTTGAAATGCTTTGGAAATTCAAGAAATGAATTTTACAAAAACTAGGTACTTTCAGATTGTGATGATAGTAGTTGAAAGAATGAAATTTTGTGGTGTCATGTAAGAAAATGCGTGATTAGTCCGATTCAATGCGAGCCATTAGATTACAAAAGGGTAAATTTCACCACAAGTTGATTTAAAAAGATAGTAAATTGCAATTATTTATTATAGAAATCATGCTGATGATAAGATTTTATATGTTACTGTTGATTAATGAAATCACACCATATAAAGATAGTAAATTCGATCATTTAGATAAATTACCTAGAACAAAAAAAAATTACAATGAATTCACGTCATTTAAAATTTTGACATGAAAAATTAAGAATATTAGGATATTCAACCTTGTCAAACTTTGAGGTAGATTACTACGCTTGAAAGATGGTAGATTACCATGCTTGAAGGATGGACCACTATAACTTGTCATTTATAAAAACTTACAAAATAATTACAATTACTGAGGATAGTTACTAGATATACAGGTATCGATATTTTCAACTATCTGATATATTTTACTGTGCTGCCGTTAATGATTGTTTGATAAAACTGAAAATTAAGTGCTTAAACGTAAGTATTGAATATTAGTGTTAAATTTTCGTTGAATATTTCATCTCTAAACAGTTTAATTAACCACTTCTTTACCTATCACATGAAGTGATTTTTAACTTTAAAAACATTCAATTAAGTTTTGTCTAGTCATGGATCATTAGATGCACTTAATGATAAATTTTAGATCTACAGAGTGCTACAAATGTTGAAAAATTAAAGGATGATTAAGCAAATTACAACATCAAATTTTTTGTGAAAAAGATCAATAATTCTGCGATTGTTAAATCTATTTTGTCCCACTATAACACGTTGGTCGATATAATTTTAAACACGAATTTCCTGCTATGCACGCTCCTTTTTTTTTTTCTTTCCAAATTTGGAATATCTCATAAAAGTTGCAATCAAATTTTTTTTATAGATTAATGTCATAAGAAACCTCAAATTATGTATACTTTGACTTAAATGTCTCGAATTTTTTTCTTTAGATCACTAAAAACCCTAAACTTATGCATTGTGCCGCAAATATTCTAAACTTATACTTGTATACCCTACATGGAATTGAAATAGCTATAACCCATGTCTAAGTTTTTAAAAAAAAATTTAGAGTATTTATGTCACAGTGGGTAAAATTTGAGATTTTTTTTTTTAAAGCATATGCTCATTTTCTCTCTACTTTGCAGCCATAAGGTCAATCTTAGACCTTTCCATTGATCATATTTAACATTATTTTCTGAGATAGACCCACGGAAGAGAAAACCAAAGCAGGCAGAGTAGCACTCAGTAGCTACAGCTAGAGTATGCCTGCATTCATTTTGACTCTTTTGGAAGACTAACCAGGGATGCCAGTTGTGGAAATAAGATAACAACATGATTTTTTTTTTTTTTTATTTGAGCAAGAAGATAACAACATGATTAGCTGTCGGAGAATCTGCTTTTAATTGCAGTTGGTCAAATTGTCAAAATATGAAGACTGACCTTTCGCCAAAAGAGACAAAAGTAGATCATCGACTGGTCAGGGATGCAGCGGTACTTCGTAGTTCATGCCCCTGACATTGAAGTTTAGGTGAGGACGTTGCTTTGGATCCTTAATTTCTTTTAATAGCAAGATCTCAAGAAAATTAGAATATGAAGATGAGAGAGAGAGAGAGAGAGAGAGAGAGGATCTAACTTATAATTACAATAATAGCTGGAAAATGTGGGACCAAATTATTGGTGCTTGCTCATGTGCAATCTTGATGCATTCGTTCCTCTTCTTAAAACCCTAATCGTACTATACTTCCGGAAAGCGAGAGAGAGATCTTCTTCTTCTTCTTAGGTCAGATTGCTTTGATCTGATAAGCACGCTGACAAGCTCAGATCAGCCGAAGTGGAAAGTGAGAGTATTTATTGGAGAAAGCCATGGTCCGTTGCTTCGGTTGTTGGATTTGTTGTGTTCAGAAATGTCATTTATGTACACTTCATGTTTACCCAAAACTCATTCCCGACCTAAAAAAAAAAAAGTTTGCATGAGGTGAATTCCATGGCAGACTCACCTGCTTTAAAATCCGGTGTTCATCGTTTAAACTAGATCTAGTGTACCTAACAATAGCCTGACATGGAGTACATTTTCGAATATCAAATATCTCTTCCAGAGAAAAACCAATAAACCGAAACTCTTAATGTGGTATGGTGGGGGTGAGAAAATCATCTAAACACGATGAATAGTAAATTTCCCAAATATCCGAGTAACAATGAGATTACCAGTCCTCAAATTTGTCAATGTGGGATATCATTCTTAAATTATCAATTGCTTCAATTACGTTCCTAAACTTTTTATCAATGTGTAATATCTTCTTTTAAATTTTAACTAGTTCAATTAGATCTTCGGATTTCTTTTAAAATGCACAATATCATCTCTACATTATGGCTACGTTTGTTTTACAAAAATATATTTCGGGAGAACATTTTCCTAATTTTTCAGCAAGCTTAAGAAAATGAGTTGATAAAAAAATATTATCCTAATTAAAAAAACACCAATGCTTAAATTTAGGAAAATGATTTTAAAATAAAATCAAAATTCAATTTTCAAAATATGACAAAATATTACCCTTGAACCTAAAATTCCACATGTGGACACAAGAATTCCAATGCTTGTTCCTAGGTCATTTGTAGGATCTTGAGTCTAGAAGCTAGGGCCAAGTTCATCGAGTCCAATCCGGAGTCCAAAGAGGGCAAGCTTAGAACCTCGATGCCTAGGGTCGAGTCAACAAAGCTATGGCTTAGGACACTAGCGTGAGTGCCCGAGACCTTGGTGCCACTAGCTAGTACCCAACACTTGAGCCTAAGTTCATAGAGGCCAGCCTTAGGACCCCGAACTGTTGCTTGGCTCCTCGTTGCCTTGAATCGATTTTATAGAGGGCAGGCTTGAGACACCAGTGCTTATGCCTTGGGTTCTGACGCGTGTGCCTTGGTCCATGGAGGCTGGGCCCAAGTCTATAAAAGCCAAGCTTAAGACCCCAAAGGCCAAGATACTAGTCCCCTTGCCAATGCCCGAATCTCCCATGCCTAAGCTTGGGTCCATTGAGGTAGAGGCTTGGACCTCAATGCCCATGCTTGGGACCTAGCTATCGTGCACAAGTCACTAGTGCCCAAATAGCAAATGTCTATTTAGAAAAATTAAATTAGATTTCGTTTCTAAATGTCGGAAAATATTTTTTTGTTATTTTTTCTTATTTTAGCTAAATACCGAAAATTATTATTATTTTCTTGGGAAATGACTTTCTAGATAACATTTTTCAGAAATGTACTATTTTTTTTGCGAAACAGACAGGGCCGAAATGAATGAATTCAATTAGGACAGAACTCTCACTCAATATTTTTTTTTTCCTCAAGTCTTCAGTCGAGATTGCGTAAAATGAATAATTTCTAGCCAGCTAATGCATGATGAGTTCGTAAGAGTGATGAACGCGTTTGATGGAACGGAAGTCGTTGGTATGTTTGAGGAAAAATAACTTTGAAAAGAAGAGTGCCCAACCAGTCAAGGACAAAGAACTTTAAAGTTTGCCTCCGAAGAATCAGAGAAAGACACTGCTAACTTGAGTGGAATTCTCTTATTTTGTCATATCAAAATCTGCATGCTTACAATGGAAAATGCACGTCCAGTATATTGACGGACTAAGACAATGGAAACATTAAATTGGAAGACTATTCAAACTTAGAAATCTCTAGATATTGATCTTGGAGGCTTCCTCGTCATTAGATTCATTCGATCATATTACGGCCGAAATCTCCCTTTTTTCGTAAAAAGATCAAATGTGCTTGGTTGATTGATGAGGTTTGAGGTGGGCTTGTGAGTTGGCTATTATCGATGGAATTTGATGCTTCCGCGTCTCTACCATGTTATTAAACAGCAAAAATCAATGTGAGAACCAGAACAAGAATCATCTAAAACGACGACTGAATCTCTTCCAGAGTTCTCCCCTTTGTTTCTGGGACAAAGAGTATCACAAAGACAGCACTACAAGCAGCCACAGCTGCATAGATCGTGAAGGTACCTGTCCAAAATTGCAAAGGCCATGTCAGTCAGCAGTTAAGTGTCAAAGCATGAGAGAGCGGGTTGCAGGGAGGAGAGGGAGTGAGGGAGAGAGAACCTCCGGCGCTCCAATCCAACAGTAAGTTTGCTGTCAACGTGATCACCCAAGTTGTTATCCAGTTTGCCAACGTCGCCATGCTGCCGGCATGGCCCTTAATATTCGCCGGAAGAATCTGGCATGCAAAAAGAATAGAAAGTTTCAAGTTGGTCTCCATAAATCACGGGATGCTAGGACATATTCATTAATTTATTGAAATGACTATGGATCTGTGCTTACCTCAGACATGATAAGCCATGGAATAGAACCCATTCCCAGAGAGAAGGCGATGACAAAAGCCTGGATAAGATAACGCTCAGAACATACCCTTCAACTTATATGCACAACGAATAAGTACAGACAGTGAGCATAAATGATCATACCACAAGCCCGACAACCGACAATATTCCCATTATGCTGTATAATTGAGAGTCTTCTGAAGCAGAACTCTAGAATATGGAAGAACAATGCCTCAGAAAAGCAGATAATCGGAAAAGAAGGGGTTGTACTAACAGGAGTACTGACCTCTATATAGAACACCACGGCCACAAAAAGAAGGCTCAAAGTCATTGCGGATGAGGATACCTGCAAAGACAGATATCAGTTCCCGATTTGAGCGTGTTTTAGAGAATCTTAACTTAGCGAGAATCTTGTCATACGCACTATGAGAAGCAGCCTTCGGCCTGCTTTATCTGGGAGACAAGTCGCTACCCCAGTGCAAAGAACCTACAGCATGAAGGGTCCTTACACCTCAGATTTTTTTTTTTTTTGATAAAGTCCTTACACCTCAGATTAGGTCAAAAGTTTATTGCACTGTTTAACTGCTGCCACCGAGAGAATCGCCACTTTACCTGGATAGCACCGAGTCCAACAGTTGCGACATTACTTGAAGAAATCCCTGTTCAAAATCAATGCACATTAATGGAAGCCTAATCAACCAAGAGAAGCTTTATTGGGTCGCATCCATCAGACAGATGCTATTTGGAACAACAGCAAGGATCAATATGCCTTTGGTCATCCTGACTAAAGCAGAATCAAAAAGAGAAATTTCTTGGTTTTTTTGCAGGCTTGTAGAATCTGCTAGTAATATCCTCTAGGGAATGGAATGTGCTAATTTATTGGACTATTGATAATTTATATCAATCAATTCTTTCAACAACTCTTGCATAGATCAAGTTTAGGGCTTTTGTCCAACTTCAATTGATAGTCCTCTATTCAAATCTATTTAAATAGCAAAAGAAAACATTCGATTACTAATCTGTTTTATTAAACCTAACATAATGTGATATCTGCATCCTCAATTAGAAAAAAAGTACAGATAAATGCAATCTTTTGGGAGAAGAGCATAATGAATAGCTTTCAGCCTAGTCCTTGATGGTAACATTGAAAAAGAGAGAGATTTAAAGTTGCAGGTCCTAATAAATTCACTTCTTTGCTCTAGTTAAATTGACATAAGGCTGCAATGCAACACAATCAGTCGCCACCTGCACTTTCAAATATTGTGGTGGAATAGAAGAAGACACCATTGATGCCACTGAGTTGCCGGAGCATAAGTAGTCCAATACCTACCTGCAACACATATATTTGACACAAGAAAGGACAAGATGTCAAGGTATGAGATCATAAAGCTCAAGATAGATTCAAGTGAAACATTTACCATCAAAGGAAACCAATATCTTTTCTTCTTGAGCTCTGCAAACCTGATTGTTGTTGTTTTGTCTGTTGATGCAACACAGCTCTGTGTAAAGTGTATAATTCATTACAATTGATACTACTTTACAAAGAGAGAAGTTCAAACATAAGTACATCCATTATCTTATATCGAGTTCTTTTGTGGCAGAAAAGGCCCAAAGAACTGCACGGATGACAATTTTTTAACATTACAACCTTCAAGTTGGAAAAGCTTTTCAATACCTTGATTTCATCAACTTCAAGGGAAATATCAGTATCAGATCCCCGTAGGACCTGCAAAGAGGCTTCAAATTCCTGCGTCAAACCCATTTGGGCCTGTGGCATTTTCCATTCCAATGAATATAAAGCAGAAGAAAAACATAAGAAAACAGTGGATGGAGAAATGAGAGCAGGAAGTTAATAAACGGGTGGGTTCAAACAAAGAATTAAGTACGGAAAAGACCAAATAAGATTTCATACCAACCATCGAGGAGACTCTGGGATGAAAAATAAGCCAGGAATCAATATTAGACATGGCAGAGACCCTGAAAATAATATTAAAAATCAATATCAGGGAATATAATATAGCAAGAAATAAGTGAGATAAGTGTCACCAAATAGCCCCAGAAAACTGATGAGTGTGTACTCGACCAATGACCTTATAAAAGAAACACCATCATTTGTAGAACAAATGAACTGTTGTTCATTGTATATTCTAGAGAGTTATGTTCAAAATTAATAAGTAAAATTTATGTGGGCAGTAGAGATGTCCAAAAGCATCGTATATTTTTAGCCAAAAAAAGAAACAGCAGAGGGCTTTTTTTGTGTTGGAAGTATTGTCTCCAAAGTTAAGTACATCCAGCATCATATACTTCTCTTACGAAAGATGATTTTCTCTTCGTGGACTTACCCAAGATAGCAAGGATCCTCCAGTTGACAAATAGTCCGAAAAGGTAAGCCAACAATGTTCCGAATGTGATTGACAGCTACTAAAAGAAAGGGAAATCAAGCGTTTTCCACGATTTGTTGAAACAACTTTAAAACTATTAAACGAAAGGGTATCAGTCAAGCAGAAGATGAAGAGCGGTAGGCGTGTTGACCTGATTCACAGATCCCAGGGTTCCTCTCATGTTCTCGGGCGATATCTCAGCTATGTAAACCGGCACCTATAGATACCCAAGGGCCAGAATTGAGATTTGTCACACTGCTGCCAAAGTGCACGAGTGCAAAGGGCTTAACAAGAAAGAGCTTTCCAAAGATTACCACATAAGAAATTACACCCACTCCGTATCCCCCCAACAACCTTCCTATGTATAAGAAGGAGGAATCCTACAGAAGCAGCCAAGAAGTACATAAGGATGTAGTTGATCGAATTTCAGGAATTATCTGACCATAGTGATCACTCACCTTGGCAAACGATATTGCCAACCACCCTAAGACATTAGGGACTGCAGCGATCATCAGAGACTGCAGTTGAACATTGTAAGAAACTAACAGTGTCCACACAAAAATTATAGAATTCTCAACAGAAGCAATCCTAACGACATTGTTGTGGACATCTAGAAGAAACAGATCAGCCCAACATCGCAGGAAATCAGCGACAAAGTTCCATCATTGTAATTACAGAAATTTGTTTTATGCAGCGAATCACATCAACAGCTTGACCCATAATAAGCGATAGAAACCCAGTGGGAGCTTTAGAGCCTCATGCTGAAAAGCCAGAAGCCACGAAAGGTACTCGAATGATTCTGAAAGCTCCATCAAATAAAAAATGTAAGTCACTCAAAACCGAGGATGCTGGCTGTTCAGTTGCTAAAAGTTTCCAAAATTCTGCCGCATCATCCAAAGAATGATTTCAGCAGAAGAGCAAACAGCCAGAAGAACTAAAAGCTACCCTGAAATTGCTTAAGATTCGTCTGAGACAAATGATAAAAGAAACTCCTATGAAAATGGCAGCTGATCAGAATGAGTGGCATACCCCTTTCCGGCCGATGTGCTCTGCCATCTGGCCGCTCATGACTGCCCCAACCATACCTCCCACATTTACCAAGGAGGCAAATATTGAATACTGTATCCACCATCGTACAGCGATCAAGAAGGCATTGCGTCAATTGACAGAAGAAAAAGAGATCCAAAACCAGAACTGAAAGATTAGACTCTAGATCCTGAAGCAAGTCGAACCTGTGAGACCGAAAGGCCTAGGTCGCTTTCTATGTCCTCCTCTGTAGGAGACGAATATCCACACTGAAATCCGAAACAGCACAAGAATTACACAACCACAGAACTCGCCAATAAATAGATAGATAGATGGGTTGATGGATAGGTAGAATTAAAACACGTCATGCCAATTCGGGCTTACGGAGAATCCGAACTGAGCAGAGCCTAAGGCGACTGTCAACACACAAAGCAGGACGGAAACAGAGCCGCTGTGGAGGTTCTTTGCCGATCCGGAGGGGGTGGACTGATTCGACGCCTCCCCCTGCATTGCGTACCACACCCCCGTGCGGAGGAGCGGCTTCCTCATGTCCCTCCCGACCTCAGCGTCTTCATGGGCGCCCATGTCGAAGCTCGAGGTCAACAGCTCCTTCACCAGATGCTGCTGCTGCTGCTTGTTGTTCTTCTTCTTCCTCCTGCTTAGCTCGAGTAAAGGAGGGAGCGCGATGCGAAGTGGGTTTTGGATCTTGAAGGAGGAGATTGCGGAATTACTATGGATGGTGATCGAGAAGATGTGAGGAGATGATGAGTTGTTCCTCTAACTGTAGGTGTGGAAGCAGGGGGAGAAGGGTGGTGGAACGAAGGTGGCAGTGCTGACCCTCGGATGGCGCGTATCTTGAAATTAAAAGACTGCGGCGATGCGAAGGCATGTGTCGGGACATGTCTTTTTCAGTTTTTGTATGTATAAAAAAATATGGTAGGATATCACCGCAATAAGTGGCGCCACTCGCTTCGAGCTTTCTCCCCCTCACGAAAGGAAAAAATTCGAATCCCAGCACGTCGCAAGTAGACTTACCCGCTTCACGGGGTGGTGGGTTCCTCCGTGAGCCCCGGTTTGCCCGTCGTTTATCGAACATGGGTTTCTTGGATTATCAAAAAAAAAAATATATATATATATATATATATATATATATGGTAGGATTCTCGAGAGTAAATGATTTGAAAATTGAGTTTTTTAAAAATAGTTGTTTGTGTCGTCTACAAAAATGAACAAACGGAAATTTTTTTCACCGATTAGTTATTTTAAGCGATGCAAATGATTGTTTTTAAGAAATAATCACTTATATCGTTTACAAAATGAATGGGCAAAAAATATTATCATCGTTCACGATAATGTTAAGGTATAATTTATTATTGATAATAAAAATATTTTTTATTGACTAATTATTTTAGGTGATCATTTTTTAGGAAAATATTTTCAAAATCATTCATTTTTTCGCGAAAAAAAACGAACAAAAAATGATTCTTCAAATAAGCATGTTTCAATTTTCTTAATGATATATTGCAAATTTTTACTTTGTTTTCCAAATTTACAATGGTCCAACGCTTTAAAAGATTAATGAAAATTTTATATACGAATCTAAAAGTCAGTATAGATTTAGATACTAAACATTTTATTCATTAAATAATAGAGAAGTTGAATGACTCTTTGGACTTAATAAGAAGTCTTACCAAATGGATTTGAGTAGGGGTGAATTTGAGTCAACTATGAGCGAGTAACTCGAACCGCACTTGATTTCAAGAAATTAAAAAAAAAATGAATTTCAAGAAAACTACTTATTTCAAATAGTAATTATAGTAATCCAAAGAAGGGAAAATATGGTGGTTTCGTGTAAGGAAAATACGGGATTGGTCCTGTTCAATGAGCGCCATTAGATTAAGAAAGAATAAACTTTGATTGTAACTTTTTTTTTTTTGGAACAAACAACTTTGATTGTAACTTACTGACTAGAAGATAGTACATCTTTAAGTTTCACTTAGGATTAAAGTGAAAATTGAGGATTTTTTTAGATAAAAGAAAAAAGTTCTGGGCATAATTGAGATTGATGCTGAGGGCTTTAAGGGAATCAGTGAGAATCTAGAATTAATGCAAGTGGGCTTTAGTTTTTCACATTTTTTTTTTAACTACTCCCTTATTTTTTCTTATTCCTTTCAAAAAGATTCGTATGTTATAATATGATGCACCTAATCTCAACCTTTTCTTTTTGTTTTTCATCACTTTGTTTTTATAGTCTCCTTTTCTTGTTAAGTTAATTTAAACTTTAACATATAAGTAACTTCTAATATGTTAAAGAATGACTCCACATAAATCCAATCAATTATTATTTGATGTATACAAATTTAGTTATCATTCTTTTTTATTATCACTTAGAATTTAATTTTCTTTGAAATCGTAAATGGAAGTAAAATAAATACTAGGAGCGCTTGTCATGACTTTTTAGGCTAGTAGAACAAGATCCCTCATTAGAGAATTAACATGCTAACCCAATTTGCACCATTGCTTTGTTATTTTAACTTATCACTTGCTATCTTTGATCATCTTTATATTTTTTAAGCTATGTCAACTAATTCCTTTTCTTTCATCAAATATTTGCATAATCTGGAAAAGCACCAAAAAAGTCTTAAACCTTACATTAGTACCAATTTAGATCTAAACATTTCAATTGAACCGATTTAATTCTAAACATTTTTCACAATAGTACTAATTTAATCTATCCGACCAATTTAAATAGGAAATTGCTGACATGGCATGACTGTTATTGAGGTGGAAATTTTTTATAATATTTTAATAGTTTTGTTTATAATTTTTTCCCCTTTTCTTTTTCTTTGGATTGCCATAGGCACAAGTGTCGTGGCCCTCCTCACCGGATCTAGCAAGGGCATGACCTCGACCTAGGTGAGGGCTCGACCCTTGCAGCAAGGGTTGCCCTCACGACCTCTGGTGAGGGTTGAGCCCTAGCTAAATTTGGCGGGAGTCACCCTTGCCCAAGCCGTGAGGGTCGTGCCCTCGCTAGATTTGGCGAGGGCGACCCTTGCTTGTGGTTGGTTCAGGCCATGACACCTTTGTTGGCTCTCGCCTCTGGCGGGTGATCGCCGACCATAGTCTAAAGGAAAAAAAAAAAAGGAAAGAAAAAAAGGGAAAAAAATTTAAAAAGTAAAAAAATTATTAAAAAATTATTTCAAAATATTTATGATAACCAACCTTGTCATGTAGAGTGGTCGACATCTACGTTAACAATTTCTGATCTAAATTGGCCAGATGAACTAAATTAGTACAAATGTAAAATGCTTTAACACTAAATTGGTCCAATTGAAATATTTAAAATTAAATTTGTATCAATGCAATTAGTTTATGACTTTTTTAGTACTTTTCCCTTCCATAATCATAAGGTCACATAACTCAAAGTGCCATTACAAAATTCAACCCTAATAATTTATAAGTGTTAAAATCTCTATTTAAGTTCCAAAATAAAATAGCTCGACCCTATTTAAAAGAGAAACAATTTGAAATAATGATGATGATTGCATGTTAATATGTCTTATACATGATTGTGTATTCACCATATGCAAAGGAGACACATGACCTTATCAATTTTTTTTTTTAACTAATTGAGTCATCGAAAAATTTAGCAAAACATGAGATATCATTATAAAAACTATCACATTGATTTTAATGTGACAAAACATGGATAACCTTAAAATTTATCATTTTAGTAAGTCTTCCGACTCTAAAATTATACGGATATTTACATATAAATGTAATTTTGGAGTTATTTTTCATTGGTTGATAGAAGAGTCTTCATATATCTAGAATATGTACATAAAACAGTCTAAACTTTAGTAAAAAATATATTTAGCCAAATTGAGATTTGTAGAGAGTGCTCCAAATGTTGAAAAATTGAAAATCATCAAGCAAACTACATACCAAATTTCCACTGTAATTAAAAGATTAAATACATTGTGATTATTAAGTCTTTTCGGTCCCGCTGCCACGAACGTGTGTATATTCTAATAAACATGACTTCGGCGGGTTAATATTCGAATGAACGCGATTTTCATGTGCGATGCAGGTTTTTCTTTTTAGCTTTGAAATTTTTGGAAAGGTCTTTTCGTTATTGGTCTTTTGAAATTTGCACCCGAAGGACACGTTTGAACTTTCCATCGATTCCGTCCACGGTCTTGTGCGAGACAGATCCACAGACGAGATTTTATTTATTTATATTTCCAAAAAAAGAGGAGGAATAAAGGTGTCTATGCTCAGTAGTCAGTGGTCAGAGTAGTTTAATTTGTGTTTGACTTTTTTTCAAAAAGAAGGATCGGGAGACATCATAGTACGAATGATAAGGAATGTCGGATGCAAAAGTAACGTGACTCCTAGCTGCCGGAAAATTAGTTTTTAATTGCAGTTGGCTAATGTATGAAGGTCGACTCTTTTATGATTTGGTATCAATGCAATTAATGTATGATTTTTTTAATATTTTTTCTTTTCATAATCATAAGGTCACATAATTCCAAGTGCCATTACAAAATTCGACCCTAATAATTTATAAGTGTCAAAATCTCTATTTAAGTTCCAATATAAAACATGTCAACCTATTTAAAAGAGAAACAATTTGAAATAATGATGATGATTGCATGCTAATATGTCTCATACATGATTGTGAATTCACTATATGCAAAGGAGACACATAACCTTATCAAAACTTTTTTTTAATTAATTAATTGAGTCATCGAAACATTTAGCAGAATATGAGATATCATTATAAAAACTATCACATTGTTTTTAGTGTGACAAAAAATGGATGACCTTGAAAGTTATCATTTTAATAAGTCTTCCGACTCTAAAATTATACAAATATTTATATGTAAAGGTAATTTTGGACTTATTTTTCATTGGTTGATAGAAGAATCATAAGATATCTAGAATATGTACATAAAACCATCTAAACTTTAGTAAAAAAAATCTATTTAGCCAAATTGAGATTTGTAGAGAGTGCTCCAAATGTTGAAAAATTGAAAACCATCAAGCAACCTATAATACCATTTTCCACTGATTAAAAGATTAAATACGTTGTGATTATTAAGTCTTTTCGGTCCCGCTGCAACGAACGTGTGAACATTCTAATAAACATGACTTCGGCGGGTTAATATTCTAATGAACACGACTTTCGTCGTAGGTTTTTCTTTTCAACTTTGAAGTATTTGGAAAGGTTTTTTCATTATTTGCCTTTTGAAATTTGCACCCGAAGGACACGTTGGAACTTTCCATCGATTCAATCCAAAGTTTTTTGCGAGACAGATCCACAAAATAGATAATTTTTTTTTAAAAATAAAAAGAAGAGGAGGAATAAAGGAGTCTAATGCGGTCGTTAGAGTACTTTAATTTGTGCTTTGACTTTTTTCGGAAAGAAGGATCGGGAGACATCATAGTACGAATGATAAGGAATGCCGGATGCAGCTAGCTGTCGGAAAAATAGTTTTTAATTGCAGTTCGCTAATGTGTGGTCGACCCTTTTAACAGCTCGCCCCCCAAACAAATAAAAATAAAATCACATTATCATCCACTGGTCAGCGATGCAACGGCAGTTCCCAAAATCACGCCTGAATATAAATTACCTAACCTTCTTAAGTTTTCAGCCGAAATGGCAAGAAATGTCAAATGTCTCGTCCCAAAGAAAAATCAGATTTAATTATGAAATATCAAATGTCTCATCCTTAAGAAAAATCGATTCATGACAAAATTCTTACCCAATTCAAATGCTGCATTCTTCTCAAATTTTTAGTTGAGATTGCATGAAATGAATAATTTCAGGGCCAGCTAATGCTTGAGGAGTTTGTGAGAATGGTGAATATATTTGATGGAATGAAAGCATTTGGTATGTGTGAAGAAAAATAACTTTGGATAGAAGAGTTTCGCTATTAAAACATAGAGGAATGTTCTACGAACGAAGGATATAGATTTTGAGATTCATCACCAAAGAATCGGATAACGAGTCCAAGAAACTACTCGGAGGAGTGCTCATTTATTTATTATTTTGCTTGAAGAATCCTCATATATTTTGTCAAATCAAAATTTGCATGTCTATAAATAGAGAACGCTCCTCCTTTATATGGACAGACTAAGACTAGGAAAAATTTAACGGACAAAACATTGATTTAGAAGACCACTCAAACTAAAAAACTAACTTGAACTAGGAAACCAGTCTGAATTAGAAAGCTTAATCAAATCAAAAAACCTATTTAAAACATAAATAATCCTCCAGTCTTAGCCCGGCCGACGTGGCATTTATTCTTCAATTTCTAAAAGCTCATCTCGGGGGCCTTCTCCTTATTGGATCCATCGGATCATGTCACGGCCGAAATCTCCCTTAATTTACATAAATATCAAAGGCGATGGGCTCATTAGTGAGGTTTGAGGCGGGCCTGTGAGCTGGTTATTATCGATGGAATTTGATGCTCCTGCACCTCTTACGATATTATTCAGCAGTAAAAATCAATGCGACACCTGGAGGCAAGAATCATTCATCATTCATACGACGACTGAATATCCTCCAGAGTTCTCCCCTTCGTTTCCGGGACAAAGAGGATCACAAAGACAACAGTACAAGCAGCCACGACTGCGTAGATTGTGAAGGTACCTGTCGAAAATCGCAAAGGCCGTGTCAGTCAGCAGGCAGGTGTTAAAGCGTGGGAGAGCGTGCTGCAGGAAGACAAGGAGGGAGAGGGAGAGAGAACCTGCAGCGCTCCAATCCAACAGCAAGTTTGCCGTAAGTGTGATCGCCCATGTTGTCGACCAGTTCGCCAACGTTGCCATGCTGCCGGCGAGGCCCTTAATGTTCGGGGGAAAAATCTGACGTGCATAGAGAAGCAAATCTTGAGTTAGCATCTACATGACCATTGAGCAACCGCCACTTGAACGCGCAACCTGGAGGAGAATTCTCTACTCTAGGATTTAGTGAAAAATAAGCAGATTGTGCTTACCTCAGACACGATAACCCATGGAACAGATCCCATTCCCACAGAGAAGGCAACCACGAAAGCCTGGATGTAATGACACTCAAAACATAGCCTTAGGAACTTATTAAGCACATGAATAAGTACAAACAGTGAGTGTAAATGATCATACCACAAGCCCAACCACCGACAATATTCCCATTATGCTGTATAGTTTAGAGTCTTCTGAAGCAGAGCTCTGTCAAATGCAAGAAGAATGCCTCAACAAGCAGCCATTGCCTCAGAAGCCAAAGGGTTGTACTAGCTTCATTACTGACCTCTATGCTACGGCCACAAAAATAAGGCTCAAAGTCATCGCGGATGAGGATATCTGCAGAAAAGGATTTAGATATCCAATTCAAGCGTGCTTTAGAGAGTCTTAAATTTAGTGAGAATCTAGGCATACGCACTATTAGAAGCAGCTTTCGGCCTGCTTTGTCCGGAAGCCAAGTGGTAGCCCCAGTGGCAAGAACCTACAGCATGCAAGTTCCTTACACCTCAGATTAGGTCTAAAGTGTTGGCATTGTTTAACTGCTGCATAAGACCGCTGACAGAATCGCCACTTTACCTGGATAGCACCGACTCCAGCAGTTGCGACATCACTTGAAGAAAAACCTAGTGAAAATCAATGCACATTTTTGGAAGCCTAATCGACCAAGAGAAGCTTTATTGGGTTGCATCCATCAACAGATGCTACTCAGAACAACAGCAAGGATCAATATGCCTTTGCTCATCCTGACTAAAGAAGAATCTAAGAGAAATTTCTTGTCTTTGCAGGCTTGTAGAATCTGCCAGTAGCATCCTCTAGGGAATGAGATAGGCTAATTGATTGAACTATTGATAATTACTATCAATCAATTTTTTCAACAGAAAACATTTGATTACTCCAACTTCAATGGATTGCCATCTATTTAAGTCTATTTAAATAGTGACAGAGAACATTCGATTACTAATCTGTTTAAATAAACCTAACATAATGTGATATCGGCATCCTCAGAAAAAAAGAATAGACAATATGCAATCTCTGGGGAGAAGAGCATAACAAATAGTTTTCAGTTTAGTCCTTAATAGTAACATTGAAATTAGCAATCCATTAAAATTCCTAACATAATGTGACATCCGCATTCTCAATTAGAAAAAAGTACAGACAAATGCAATCTTTCTGTGGGGAAGAGCATAATGAATAGTTTCTGGCTTAGTCCTTAACAGTAACATTCTAGAAAGGGAGAGATTTGAAGTTGCAGGTTCTACTAAATTCCCTTTGCTCTGATTAGATAAAATATAGGCTGCACTGCCACACAATCAATCGCCACCTGCATTTTCAAATATTGTGGTGGAGTAGAATAAAACACCATTGATGCCACTGAGTTGCCGGAGAATAAGTAGGCCAACACCGACCTGCAATACATATATTTGACACACGAAAGGACAACATGCCAAGTTATGAGATAATAAGTCCAACATCGATCCAAGTGAAACAATTACCATCAAAGGAAACCAATATCTTTTCTGCTTGAGCTCTGCAAGCCCAATCGTTGTTCTTTCGCTTGTTGATGCAACAGATGTCTAACGGAAATATAATTGATAACAGTTAATACTACTTTATTAAGAGAGGAGTTGAAACATAAGTAGATCCATTACTTTAGCTAACTATCTCAAGTTCTGTTGCAGCAGAAACAGCTCAAAGAACTACACGGATGTATATTTATTATATTCATAACATTCAAATTGGAAAAGCTTTTCAATACCTTGATTTCATTGACTTCATGGGAAATATCAGTATCAAAACCCCGTAGGACCTTTAAAGAGGCTTCCAGTTCCCCTCTATAATCCATTTTGGCCTGCAGCATTTTCCATTCCAAAGAGCATAAAGCAGAGGAGAAAATAAGAAAACTGTGAAGGAAGAAATTAGAGCAGGAAGTCCCTAAAAAGTAAGAATTAAATACAGAAAAGACCATATCAAATTTCATACCAACCATCGAGGAGACTCTGGGATGAAAAATAAGCCAGGAATCAATACTAGACATGGCAGAGACCCTGCAAAAGATGCTCAAAATCAATATCAAAGAAAATAAGTAGAAATAAGTGAGTGTCCTGAAACCCATGGCATGAGAAAACTGCTGAGTGTCCTTGGCGAATGACCTTATAAAAGAAACACCATCATTTGTAAAGAAAATGGGCCCGTCGTTCGACAAATATCATAGATAGAGTTATGTTCATTTGTGGGCATTACGGATGTCCAAAAGCTTTTTATGCAGTTAGCGGAAGCTTTTTCTATGTTGGAAGTTTGTGTAATAGTGTGAGAAGTCAAGTACATCCAGAATGATATACTTCTCTTCCAAAAGATGATTTTCTCTTCATGGACTTACCCACGATAGCAAGGATCCTCCAGTTGAGAAATATTCCAAAAAGGTAGGCCAACAATGTTCCGATTGTAACCGAGAGCTACTAAAAAGAAAGGCGAATGAAGCATTTTCCATGATTTGTTAAAACAACTTCGAAACTATTAAAAGAAAAGGGGTCACGTCAAGCAGATGATTAAAGTGGCAGGCGTACTGACCTGATTCACAGATCCCAGGGTTCCTCTCATGTTGTCAGGCGATACCTCAGTTATATATACCGGCACCTATTAATACCAAATAAAGGGAATTTGTCGCACCGCTGCCGCGTGCAAGTTTAAAGGGTTTAATAAGATAAAGCTTTCCAAAGATTACCACATAAGAAATCACGCCCACGCCGAATCCCCCCAACAATCTTCCTATGTATAAGAGTAAGGAATCCTGCACAAGCAGCCAAGGAGTACATGAGGATGCAGCTGCGAGCGATTGAATTCCATGTATTATCTGACCATAATATTCACTAACCTGGGCAAATGACATTAACAGCCACCCTATAACATTAGGGACTGCAGCGATCATCAGCGACTGCAGATGAACATGGTAAGAAATTTAACAGTGTCCACACCATAATCATAGAATACCTAACAAAAGCAATCTTAGAGACGTTCGTTTAGGACATTTAGAAGGAACAGGTCACCCCAGCAAAGTTAGAAATCAGCAGTAAAGTTCCAGCGTGACAATGTCTTGTGAGATTGTACTCATATTCATTTACCATATACAGCTTCACCCATAATAAGCAATAGAAACCCAGTGGACGCTTTAGAGTCGCATGCTGAAAAGCCAGAAGCCAAGGAAAAAGCTTGGGGGTTGCGGGATCCCAACTTTTCGACCTCTACTTGTGGCTTTCTATACGAAAGTTACTCGATGACTCCAAGAGCTCCATTGAATTAAGAACGTAAGTTACTCAAAATCGAGAAGCTTACTTTTTTTTATTCAAGATGCTGGCTGTTTTGAGTGCTGAAATTTCTGAAAACTGGTCACATTATCCAAACAATAATTTCAGCAGAAAAGCAAAAAGCCAAAAGAACTAAAGGCTATTGTCAAGAATATGTTCTGAGCTTGAGTCCATGAAAGAAATCCGATCTAATTAGTAATTTCAAATCCCAATAGAACGTTATTTACATTAGAAAAGTCTTCATTGGACTTTTGGTTGACCGAACAAATGAAGCAATCGGTTATTTTTGGCTTCCTATATTGGATCCATATATATATAGCATTACGCTTCCAAATAAAGGAATCAAGCATTTTGTCGGAGTTGCTAGGCCGCCGGTCTTCCTTTGAATGAGTAGAAAAGCTTTTGATTGCAACAATCCATTATTTGGCGTGTTCATGAATTACATCCAAAAAACGTTGCAAGTATTTGAAACCAATAAATTCCAGATGAAATTTGTGGATTTTTTAATTAGATTGAGAGATTGATTAGCAAAGAATTATGAGGTCCACATACTGTGTATTAGATGTAATTGAGGGCTTGAAACAATAATTGTTTGAGTGACTCAATGTGGTTGTAATTTCCATCATAATGCTTAATCTATAATAAAATCATGTGCTACTTCCCCCCATGGAGTGAGTCCCACCAACCGAGCCACATAAATCAGATATCTAATTTATTTCCTTGTTATGTTTACTTTTTGTCCGATCACATGTTTTCGCTACAATTGGCACATGGTCAAGTTCAACTGACTTGAAATGAATCAATGGCGACAAAAAAAGGAAAGTGAAAACTAACAAATTTGATGGGAAGTATTTTGACATCTGGAAAATGCAAATTACTTATACCAAATGAATTGGTGCCTACCCATGTCTAATGAGAAGCTAAAGTCAATGAAGCAAACTAATTGGGATTTGTTGGATAGACAAATGTTGGGTTTTATTCAGATGAAATTGGCTCATAATGTTGTGTTTAACATTTTCATATAGACGATTATTATAAGATTGATGTCTTGTCAGACATGTATGAGAAGCTCTTTAAGTCAACAAAGTCCATTTGATGTGCTATCTATTTTAGTTAAAATGGATGGAGATATGTTAGTTGTTGAGTATATCAGTGAATTCGATATGGTTGCTAGTTAATTGAGTTCGATATGCTTTGATATTTTAATCCTCAATATATGATAGTTGAAATATTACTGTTACCGCTCTCAGTAATTTCTCTAGTTAACGAGATCAACATTGGTAACTAAATTTTCCTGTTGACTAAGACAAATAATGCAAGAAACTCCAATGAAAAAGGCATCTGATCGAAATGAAAAAGTGGCATACCCCTTTCCGACCAACGTACTCTGCCATCTGACCGCTTATGATTGCCCCCACCATGGCTCCCACATTCACCAAGGAGCCAAATATCGAGTACTACATCCGGCATTGAACCACAATCAAGAACAAATTGCATCAGTTAACCAATCAGAAACAGACTCCAACCCAAAAGAGAGAGATTAAATTCCGGTTCCTGAAGCAAGTCGAACCTGTGACAGCGAAAGGCCCAGGTCGCTTATTATGTCGTCCTCCGTGGGAGACGAATATCCACACTGATAGCCGAAACAGCATGAGATTTACACAATCACCAAATTCAATGATAGACAGATAGATAGACAGACAGAGAGACAGAAGCAGAACGCATTGGCTTACAGCGAATCCGAACTGAATAGGGCCTAAGGCGACCATCAGGACACAGAAGAGGACGGAGAAGGAGCCCTCACGGAGGATCTGCGCCGATCCGGAGAGGCTGGACCGACTCGATCCCTTCCCCTTCATCACGTACCAGATCCCTGGGTGGAGCAACGGCTTTCTCAGGCCCCTCTCAACCTCAGCAGCTTCAATGCCGCTCATGTCGGAAGCTCGAAACCGAAACTTCTCCCAGAGATGCTGCTGCTGCTACTTCTTCTCGTTCTTCCCTTATCTCAAGTGAGCGAGAGGGCCATGCGACGTGGGATTCGAGCCTTCGAGAGTTCGCGAACGGTCATGGTACGACGATGGAGAAGATAATATGAGGAAACGAGTCGCCTCTCTGACTGTTGGTTGCTGAAGAAGAAGATGGACCCTTCCAGGGGGGCTCCATGGCTGTCTGCACGCACAAGTTTTTACCATTGCGGTTGGCCGATGTGTCTTTTCTCCGAGGGGTCTTTGCCAGAGAGTGATTGACAGTCGCTACAAGATGATGATGGCTCGACCACGTATTTTGGCATAGCACGTGGGGAAAGGTGAGCGACGGTCCCGCACCGTGCAGTCGGCGGGGCCTTCCTCGACCACAAGATTTCAAGATAAAGATCGAAGCACTCAGGCAACCGGTACGAGCATCATTCCCTTTTCTACTTTAGTTTTTAACGTACGAAGCAAATCCACCGCATCGCCAAAAGGAGCATTCCTCCTTGGTACTGTTCTTTCTTTTCTAGGTAGGGTTGTGTTTATTTTCTTTCTTTCTTTTTCTTTTGTCAAAGTAGGATTTATATCCTGTCATATCGGGTGCAATCAATGAGTATATTGAAATGTTGGTTAAAACTAGTGCTGTTTTGTTTTAACTCTAGCTTCAAAAGATTGTTTAATGTTCTAAAATGACGGTTTATACGTTAGGCAATGCATTAAGCTCAAAATACGAATGATAAAAGTAAATGATTTTAGCAAAAGAAGGGCATGTGCAAGTCGTTTCAGACACACCGTTGATTTCGTTGAAAATAAATAAATCTAGTCATCAAATGTTTGTGTGAAATCGGCTCCGTTGGTGCTTAAGCGCATTTATTTATTTATTTAAACATTATAACATATCTCGTTAGTTAGCCAAATCAGTTTTTGGCAACAAACATTAAAGAATGATTTTGGCGTTACGATAAATTGCAACTATTTTGAATCCAATTCCCTAGGTATTTCTTTTGTATCGGATTGGAATATAAATATACTTTTTATTTGAATTTGGTTTGTAAGTATCCTCGAAAACTTTTAAAGAACCAAGCGAAAAATATTCTACATTTTGATCGTGTTATTTTCCCTGTCAGCATGTAATCAATGTTTTCACCATCAAAACATGACAACAAACGCCTACTTGAATGCAAGTTCCAATGAAAAAAAAATACTCAGCTTTTTGATAGTCAATGAAAATTGTAATATGGATGGTTAAAAAACAGAAGGATGGATTGAGATCTGCAATTTGTGATTATCACGCAACTTCCTTTCGTTGTTTACTTTCATGAAATTACAAAGGGAGTAATTTTGATGAATTAATTGATGATGCGGAAATAGGATATATGAAGAAATTCGATTTTTCTCCCTTAACTAACTTTTTTCTTAAGTTATTTTATTTTATGGAGGATAAAATACAGCATTTTATTATTTTGGATAGTGAGAGGACCAAACTCTTTATACAAGCTATCAATCATTGTCTTCAATAGGTGTCTTCCATCAAAACATATTCTATTTTCATTAAAGTCGCATCTTTTTATAAGAATTGCACATTCTCATAAGAATTGCATCTTTTCATAGCCAATACAAGTTTTTTTTTTTATAGCATTCAAATAATTATTGGACTATCAATTGGTAAAATCATGTGAGTTAAATTCTTACATTCTCTCATTAGGCCCGTGTGACCTTTTCTTCATGGTTTAATAAAGATCATAATGTGCACAATAATATTATGTTAGAACATTTTTTAAATTGGCTATCATGTAATAATTACAATAAAAAAAAACTAATGCAAGTCATAGCAGTTGTATGTCATCAATCAACACAATCCTTCCATGTACAACAATGATAGCTCTCTACTTAACATGATACGTAAAAGAAAAGTATAGTAATGACCCAACTATAATGTCTTTGTTAGAGACTATCATGTTGAACATTCTTCTATTTCCATCATCTATGCTTAATAAAAAAAAGGAAATATCATAAACACATAAATGAGCTCGGAGTATCAAATAAATAACCTTATTGAAATCATGGAACAATGACATATGTTAAGTTACTTTAATTGAGTTTCCTTTATTATCAGATTTTTATTTCCTTTTTTATTTACATAAGGGTATTATTGTCATATACAGTTTATATTCAATATAAATACAATGGGTGTAGGGTTTCTGTTACTACAGAAAATCTACAGCCCCTCTTTCTTTCTTTTACGTTCTCATTCTCTTCTTCTCTATTCCTTCTCTCTTACTATTCGCTGCGGGTTCTTTAATCAGCTTCATGACAACATCCAATAATGGCCATCTTTTTACATGTTCATTAAATATTTGGAGCGGTAGTCATTTTGTTAAGGGATATGTAATCATAATGTTAGTGCTAATGTGTTCAATTGGTACTCTCTTCTAAACTTTGTCTTTAACTGATAAGTATTTAATTTCCACATGCATGTTTAGCATCCTCAAAATACTTGTCATTCTTATAAAATAAAATTGTTGTAGAGTTATCACAATAATTTTTTAGTGGCCATAAACTCTAAAATAAAGTCTCGCAATCATAATCCATAAATCGTGACCTCAAAGTATGTAACAAACTCGGCTCCATAGTAGATGCAGGAATGACTGATTGCTTCATAATTTCACATGAAATTGCCCTCCAACAAAAAGGAACAATTAACCAAACGTTAATTTTCTTATATTGGCATATTCAGCTAAGTTTGAATCTGATTATCCAATCACCTCAAGATGACCAATCTTTTATAAGTGAATATATGATTTTTCATTCCTTGCAAGCAAAAGAGAACGCTTTTTGCTACTTTCTAGTGATCCTAGGATATTTTAATACTACCTAGCATTTTGATAGCAAAAAACGATGTCTGGTTTGGTGCAAGTTTGGGCATTCATTAAACTCCCAACAACATATGCATAAAAATATTTTTCATTTGCTGTTGTCCCAATTTATCTTTCAGACATTGCATAAGGCTAAATTTGTCCTAATTCTAAATTGAAACTCCTTTTGCTGAACATTTGTCCACATTGTATCTTTCTAAAAATTTATTAATGTAAGCTATTGGAGATAACCCTAACGATTATTGTAATTTATTACAAAATATTTATATTCCTATCAAATATGTTACCTCTTCCATAATTTCAAAATTCTAGAGAAATTGATTGGTTTCATGTAACAAACCAAGATCAATAACTGTAAGCAAAATGTCATTAACATAGATAAATAAAAAATTGGAAATATAAACTTACTTCCATTAACCTTCATATATATACACCAATCAATAATGTCTTCTTAAATCTAAAAGAAGTTATGGTATCATTGAAGTAAAGATACCATTGTTAAGAAACTTGTTTAAGTCCATATACGGACTTCTTTAACTTACACACCATGTTTTTCTTTCACTTAACTGAAAGGTCACTCAGATTGGTCCATATAAATGTCTTTCTCTAAACTCCGAGTAAGAAAGATTGTTTTGATATTCATTTGATTTAACTCTAACTCGTACAAGTCACTAAAACTATAATGATTATAAGTGAGTATTTATTGGAGACCGGTGAAAATATCTCCTTATAATCATGCATTTTTTCCCAAGCAAAGCCTTCAATAATAAGTCTAGTCTTATATCGTTTGATATCACCTTTTGAGTCGTGCTTAGTCTTAAAAACCCATTCACACTTACATTCTTAAGGCAATTCAACAAAATCTTAGATTTGATTCAGATCCATAAATTTCAGCTTTTTTTCCATGACATTAAATCATTTATTCGAATCATCACATTCCATAGATTGTGAAAATAAACCTAGAATATTACCAATTCCTAAATCAATTTCTGATTCTTCATGAACCACATGGTCATTGTCGCGACTCGACCTCGGCGTCCATAGGAATCAGCGAGTGAATTGGCATAAAGGTAGGGTTTAAAGATGGTTAACCATAAGAGTGTCCTCATAGCACGTAACTCCAGGGATGCCATTACCTCATCCTTTGGGATCGACGCCATAAAGTTTCTCGATCATGGTTGTGAGCTGTCTTAAGCTTGCAACTCGTGTGGTAGTGGGATTTGTCGTGATTCTAGCTTGACGCCATGGCACATCTTGATCGATTGGTTTAAGGTCAAAAGGAAACTGGATGTAAATATGAGTTTAAGGGTATTTTGATCATAATAATCCTCACCATACATTACTCCAGAAAATGTCACCACTTCATCATTTGGGATCAACCACATGAGTATGTCAAATCATGATCGCGAACCTTCTGTAAAGGTTCATTCCCCTCACAACGGGATCATTTAATATCTATGAGCTGTTTAAGACAACCTATATAACATTTTGGAGTCGCCACTATTCTTAGGGCTGGCTGTAGTACCTAATCGAGGATTGAGAGTAATCTCTCAATACCTACACAACTGGGGATCTAAAATTCGAGAACTTGGGTTATACTAATGTTACTGTTAGTGCTTTTTCGAAACCTAACAGTCAATGTGTTATCTAATGTGATCACACATCTCTTTTTACTTTTTCGGGCAAGTTTATGAGGAAAAGGTGATATTGCATGGATGGTTTGTTCATGCCATTCTACTCTATTTCTAAGAAAGTGAAACAGCAAATCAATCAAGTAATTGAAATTGCGGTACAAGTAAAACACCTAAGGATAACAAAAGAGTACGATGAAAAGAGTCTACACGATTTTAGGAAAGATTTAAAAAAGAAACCTGCAACTCATCGGGTATTTATATAATGCCAAAACAACCCGAGACATATGTCAGGGAGTGAATATTACAAATTGTAAGGTCGGATTGGATATCGACCATTCGTCTTCTTCGAGTCTTTGGGATCGGCCTTTCCATGGAGCTATCCTAATTCTAGTCTATGGCTAAAACTAACATACCAACAATGAAAATGTACCAAATAGAAAAAAAAAATCACAATCAAAGGACCATATTAAGGTATTAGCTAATCAAACATGGCCTTAGGGTCGGCCTTTGAAGTTCATGCAACGGCCCACCTAGGATATCTACCCAATTCTTTTTAATATGACTTATAGCTATTAGCCATCACTTGTGTTCGTGCGTGGTGGCTAACGCTAAAAGTCCCTAATGCGAGTTCTAATTGTCATCCCAAAGTAACCCACGAGATCACGCATCACACCTAAATCATACATCTAAAAATTACATACAAAGTGCATAAGAAAGCATCCACACAGGCCATTTAAGTTCTCAATCAATTAACCGATTGAGTGAGCTAATAGTGGATTCACTTATTCAGTCATCATGTGCCAAACACAACCACATTCATTTTATGGCAATAAAGACATTTAATATGTGATTCATATGATGCCCAAAAATATATTACAAAAAATTGGCAAGAGAAGACATCATCGATGTTATAGAACACATTTAGCCATCAAAGTTCACTTGGGTGCATCGAGGGCACAAATGATCAAGCATTGCAGATAGAGGTGTGCATGGTCCGGGTGGGCAGTTCCCAACCTAGAATCGGAATTCGCCCACTAAGAACTGATTCTAAAAAATTGAAACCGGGAACCACACGCTAGTTCCATAGATCCACCTGGGAACCGAACCACCGGTCTGGTCTGGTTCCTAGGTGAATCCATAGAACCTCCGGTCTGGTCCGATTCCCGGGTAGATCCATAGAACCGGTCTAACCTCCACACCTTCCCCTATTCACCCTCCCCACATCTGCTTATTTTGGCTCTCCCGACCATGGTAACTTTATTCTCCTCAAGTACTAGCTCGCGGCAGTGGTCGTGACCCTCGCGCCACTTCCATCCTAGCCACCACCACCATCTTCGCCACCGCCTTTGCCGTCTCCCACTCCTCCCTCGAGGCCGACAATGAGGAGGACAACGGGGATGATGAGTTGTTCTTAGACCTGGAGTTCGCCCCTGTCCCCGAAGATAAGGACGATGGGAAGAAGCTTGAGGAGGGGGAGGAGGAAGAGGGAAGGTAGAAGCGGGATGAGCCCAACAACGAAGAGGATGATAGTGACCGTGAATGTAGAGGTGGCGACGACATGGAGAGAGAGTTCAAGTTCAAGAGGGAAAAAGAGAATCGACTCACTCTTTCGCCAAGTTTGAACTAGGACTTGAAGGGAGATGAGTAGATTTGGAGGTGAATCGGAGAGGAAGAGGAAGCTGGGGGAGATTTTGAACTGAGAGAGATGAGATGGAGTAGGAGAGTAGTGAATTGAGACAAGATGGTGATTGGAGCCTTAATTTTATATTGCTAATTTCGAATTTTTTTAATATTAAAAATCAATATATTATTATAATATAATGCAGGTGGGTGGGTGGGCGGATCTCGGCCATGGAACCAAACCGGTACCCACCAATTCTTAGAAATTGGAACCGAGAATCGGATCGGTTCCCTTAAGAACCACCAATTTTGGGCGGTTTCGGTTCGATTTCGGGCGGTCCAAGCGAGTCTCAATTTTTTTGCACACCCCTAGTTGTAGACATTCTAATATGATCAAAATTTTGACAAATTTTTATGTCAAATCGTGATTTTTAAAGAAACTGTCGAATAGGAATATGATTTTAATGAATCAAGAATCATGCCTAGTCATTAAGGTGAGCTCGGGTGTATTGAGGGCACAATTGATCAAGCATTACTAACGTCCTAAACATGAATCAAGAGATCAATACAATCATGTCAAATTGTAGTTTGAAAAAATGTTAAGAGAAATTTCCTATGGGCATCACATGGGCTATCAAAACTTGAAATGATTTTAAAATCACGTTGGAAAATCAGAATTTCAAAACATTTGTGCCTTTTGAATGGATGGTAAAAGTAGCAAACCATGTTTTTATTTTGTGAAAATTTACAGCAACAAACTACAACATCTCACAATCAATTCTTGAAAGACATCGAGACCTAATTCATCACACATGATTTTTTAAAAATTCAAGAACAAGAGCATGTCAATTAGAAGTGAAATAGGGCAGCAGCAACGCAGAAATTCTATGACCAATGTACCATACCAAATGACATGCAAAAATTCTAAAATTTTGACATGTTATAGACCTAAATGTCATGCACAAACTTTATCAAGGACTCTACTTCAAAATTAGTCCACAGAAAGTCACACAAAATTGTCAAACAAATTGGATCATGGAAACAAGACCGGATTTCAGTTGAACCTAATTGCTAAGTTTGGACTTGGTTGAGCCAAAACGGCAACCATGGAAAACGAAGAGCTATTGAGGGATGTTATATGTCATTTTGAAGCTTGAAACGTCCTTTGTAAATGTCTAGAATACATCAAAGACAATTGAACATGTTAAAACTTATGATCAAAGACATTTCTATTAAGAAGTCTAATTTGCAATAATCATATCCCGCAATGTCTTGAACAAATCATAATTTATCTTCTTTAAATGACATGATAAAACTACACAATTTTCTGTGCTAATAGATTTAGATGTGAGGTTTAAGTTTCATGAAGATATCTCAAAACAATTTGATTTAAAAAAAATCATGCGAAATTTGGAAAATAGGTCAAATCGTCTTATCGCGCAAAATTGCAGAACTGAAATCTATTTTCAATCATGCGATTAACCAAGCAAACAAGGGCTGATTAGTGCAATCTATACCTTGTTGAAAAGCTTAGGAGATGCATTACAACTATTGTGAAGGACTCAAGACTAATCGAATGCGTTTACTAGCTCATTTGAAGACAATCATCAATCAGGTTACAAATCAGAATAACAGAAGGACGATTTATCAGATATTTTCCTAACCAAATCAATTTCAAAAAAATCTAGAAAGAATATAAGCTGTAGCCAATGACCTTACGAACAACTCTCAAGACATCAACCTCAAAATTTCAGCAAAAAGTTCAACGAAAAACAACTCAATTGTAAAATGCTCAAAAATCCAGATCATCATATAATCCAACTTATTTTAAGAACAGATTAATGAAATTTTAAAGTGGATTTCAGGTATCAGACGATGTTCGTTCAAAACCTATAATATATCAAAACAAAGCTTATAGAATGTAGATCGAAAGTCTAAAAACATATCAACTCGAGATTTTAAGGTTTAAGACCTCAAATTTGCCATAATAGAAACTCAGTCTGTCAAACCTATGAATTTTCAGCAAAGGCACATGAACACGATCATCAAGTATTTCATCCATAATCAATTGTAGCACTCATAATCTATGATTTTAAGCATGTAAAGGTTCATAAAATTTGATTCTTAACCCCGATCAATTAACTCAACCTCACTTCATCGGATTCAAGATTCAAATAGTTACCTTTTGATTTTTCTCGAATTGAGCTCGATCAAAGGATTGCTAGACTTTGAGGATTGTCATCACAAATTGTTGGAGGGGAAAGAACAGTTGCCGAACACCACGAAAGGCTGAGGACCACTGGAGGATCGCTAGATCTCGATTAGGGCCCGTTGGGACATGCTGGTCTTTAACGCCAAAAGAAAATAGCTCCAATCGGAGTTTCCTAGGGCCAAAAGAGGTGATCAGTGATTGCAAAGGGTGAGAGGGGAGGTTGGTGGTGCTCAGTGTCATGGTGTGTTGCCAATGTGGTGCTGAGGGAGGATAAGGAGCGGCGGCAAGGCAGTCCGGTCGGGAAGTGAGTCAGAGAGAGAGAGAGAGAGAGAGAGAGAGAGAGAGAGAGAGAGAGAGAGAGAGAGAGAGAGAGATTTGAAAATGTGGCCTTCTTATTGTATTTTAGAGAGGAAATTAGTTATATAGTCTAAGTAAGATGTGATCCTAGCCCTTTGGATTGATCCAAGGATTAAAGATCGATCTCCCTAGTTTGAATGATCATGATGAATTCTCAATAAACGGTGATGATCAATTTTCAGGTTAAATTTAAAATTATGGCCTAATCAGGGGTATTTTTGTAATGCGGCAAATTTGGAAGCAATTGCATAATTTTGAAAAGTGAGGGCACAAGCTTGTTGGCCACGAGGTGGACCACTTCATGGTGGTCAACGATCATTGAGAGCCGATTGGGAAATAGGCCATTTCCGCTGGTGACCGGTCGAACCAATTGAACCAGTTCGAACCGTTTTGACTGTTCATTTCCTCTTCTTCTTTGTTTTGTGCAATTTAGTCCCAACTGAAAGGAATCTTTGCTCAATTAAAAGTCTTAATGGGAAAATTTTCACAGTTGCTTGTCTCAAAATGCAAATTTGTTAAAATTGAATCTAGATAAATTGACAAGACATTAATCGGTCCAATTGCCCATATTCGAATGGCATATCTAAAATAAGGGTACAACCTTTATGTAAAAAATAAATTGAGGACCAATGTCAAAATTGATCTTAATCTATCAAATTAAACCTTATCTTAGAATGGGTCAACTTGAATTGCACTAATCGGAGCTCATTAGCTTGGATTTCTTACGTTCAAGTAAGTTAGATCCATCAAATTGGTAAGTTATTGAGTGAATATGCCAAAAATGACCTAGGATTTGGATTTGATTCAAGAAAATGAGTAGAACGGAAGTGTCGGTACACAAATCTTGAAGGATAAATTTTTATTTTTATTTTTTGGTCGGAAACAACACATATATTAAGACCTCAGCATAGAAGTTACATTCAGTTCAGAAAACTCAATATCTTGCAAAAAGGGAGGCAGCTAAGTAACCCAATTCAGTGGGAGTAAAGAGGCCCGATGGGCCTTCGCAACTCGGTCCGCAAGAGCATTGGCTGCTCTATGGCAGTGTAGAAGTTGGAGATTAGGGCACTGAATCAGCAATAGCAGGGTTTCGTCGAGGATAGATCTGAGTTCCCACAGGCGTCGGGCAGGATCATGAACGGCTTCCACCGTGATCAAGTAGTCAGATTCCACAACAATCTGATCCATCTCGCGTCCTCTCTAAAGCAGAAAATGCATGGTGAGGTTGAAAGCGATCGCCTCAGCTTGCAGGGCCGAGGAGGCGCGAACCGAAAGAGCAAAACCATCGATCAAGTGGCCAGATGAGTCCTTGCACATCCCAGCCACTAAGGCATAGGGTGCACGATGAGTGGTAAGCTACATCAATGTTAATTTTTATGACTCCGTGGTCTAGTGGATGCCATTTGTGATTCAAAATACGTTGTTTTGAAATAGGCCGCGGCTCTGGGGTAGCGAAAATACGCCTGGATTGGGCCTCTGCGATCGCCAACTGCATAACTCGCTCAGCATTAAGCTGTTTTTGATGAAAAAGGAAATCGTTCCGGCTTTCTAGATGTACCAGAGGACAGACGTAATCGTTTCAAGATCCAGTAAGCCATCCTTGCTGTCAAAAACTGTAGTAACCAACTTTCGATTCGATGCACAGCTACTATAGAACTCTTGATAGCTAATTCTGGATGCATCCAAACATCATAAGTCCATGGACATAACAAAAAAAGATGTTTTGGGTCTCGGGTACCTGATTATCACACATACAGCAAGTTGGGTCTGTCAAGATGTGTCGCCTATATAAATTCTCTCTAGTCGCCAGTGCGTTACTGCAAAGAGACCAGAGAAATGTTCTTAGTTTAGGCATAGTATGTATTTTCCAGATTGCATTCCATAATCTGTGGGGTGGCTAAAAAGATGAGGAGGCCTGATTAGTAATAGTGCTATTTTGCTGAGCTCTGAGCTGATTGTAGCAGTTCTTCACTGTAAAATTGCCATTCTGCGTTCCTTTCCATATTAGTTTATCCTGAGTACAGTGAGGTCGAATAGGAATAGATAGGATCTCATCAACTCTTTGGCTATCAAAATGCTGATTTAAAAGTGAAGTATTCCATGAGTTTGAATCAGATGATATAAAGCCAGCAACCAAGACTGGTTCATCCTTAGGAGTAGGACCTCCAATAACACCGCTAGGTAACCAGTTATCCTCACAAATTTTAATTTGAGTGCCATTTCCAATAGACCATAAAACCTTATCTGCGATAGATTCTCGGCCTAATAAAATACTCTGCCAACCCCAAGAGGGTTTAGCACTTGTAGTAGCATGCCAAAAATCCTGAGATGGAAAATATAAACCTTTTAGTAGCCTGCTGTACAATGAATTAGGATTTTGGGCTAGGCGCCAAGCTTGTTTACCCAGTAGAGCTCTGTTAAAAACCATAAGATCGCGAAATCCTAAACCCCCTTCATCTTTCCTACTCTTAATGCAATCCCAAATCTTCCAATGTATGCCGTTCTTGCTATAATCAGACTGCCACCAGAATCTAGCTAGTTTTTGTTCTATGGCTTTACAAATAGCAGCATGGATTTTGAAAATCGACATGACGTATTGGGGTATAGCTTGTACAACGGTTTTAATAAGGACCTCATTGCCTCCTTTTGAAATGAGTTTTTCTTTCCAACCTTCGAGTTTTGAATGCACTCTACCCATAAGCCAAGAAAACATTTCCCGTTTAGATTTGCCCCAGTCTGAAGGTATGCCAAGATATCCGCCCGTTTTGTATAATATAGGAACTCTAAGTGCTCCGGCTAGATTTTCTTTCAAGCCAATAGGACAGTCTGTGCTACAAAATAATCCTAATTTATTTCGATTAATTGCATGTCCTGTAGCTAGGCAATATTCATTGAGGACAGCAGCTAAGTTTTGACATTCCATAAGTTTTGCATCAAGGAAAAAAATGGCATCATCGGCGAAAAATAAGTGAGAGAGAGTGGGACACCATCGATTAAGTTTAATACCTTTAAGATTGCCATTGTCCACTGCATTATTGATAAGAGTAGTTAAAGCATTAGCCATCAGGATGAACAGGTACGGTGATAAAGGGTCGCCTTGTTTGAGACCTCTAGTAGGATGGAAGAACGGTAGAAGTTCTTCATTGAATTTGACACTGTAAGACACCATAGAAACACTTTGAAATATCTAGTGAACCCATTTGGTGTGAAAACCAAGTTTTAGGAGATAATCTGGGAGAAAATCCCATTCAACCCGATCATAAGCCTTTTGCATGTCTAGTTTAAGCACTGCATGAAAGTTCTTTTTCTGTTTCCTAATTCTGATATGATGTAATATTTCCTGAACCACAATTATATTATCCTAGATTTGTTGACCTCCAACAAAAGCAATTTGTTCTGGTGCTATCAACTATGGCAGCCAAGGTTTAAGACGGTTTGCCATAATCTTGGAAATGACCTTATAAATAAAATTGCAGAGGCTAATAGGACGGAATTGATCCAATCTTTCTGGATGAGGAATCTTAGGAATTAGGGAAATAGCAGTGCGGTTATACTCAGGTAATAAGATCCTTGTATGAAAGAATTGTTGCACAGCTAATGTTATATCATCTTGCAGAATATCCCAATGGGCGCGATAAAACTGACCATTCAAGCCATCTGGACCGGGAGCTTTTGTTTCTCCTAATTGGAATACTGCAGTTTGGACCTCCTCGCAGGTAACTGTAGCTGTTAGATTATCATTTATCTCCTCCGTCACGATCTGTTTACAAAGATTTAGTGTCGGGCCATAGTCTCTATGCCCTGTAGAAGAATATAGCTGCTGAAAATAATTAAAGGTCATCTCCTTAAGAGCAGTAGGGTCACGGATCCAGTTTTGCTGATCATCCTGAAGCATTCTTATCTTGTTTTGTTGTTGTCTTTGAACTGTAGTGGCATGAAATGGTGTTCCTGTCCCCCCATTTAAGCCAATTAACCCGGGATTGCATTGCCCAAAATTCTTCCTCCTACTGCCATAAGTTATGTATTTTTGCTTTCAGGTCCGATATCACATCAGTATTAGAGTGAAGAAGTGTTTGATTGGTGAGAGACTGAAGCTGATTCTTAAGATTATGAAGCTAAGTTTGTTCATTCCTAAATTTGGAACGACTCCATTTGGATAATGCAATAGAAACAAAGTGTAGTTTTTGAGGAAGTGTCGCCTCTCCAAGCTGAGAAGAGGTCCATGAAGCAGCAATAATTGAACGGCACTCCATATCCTGAAGCCAAAAAGCCTCAAAATAGAAAGATTTCTGCCTTTTACAGCTTGGAAGTGCTTTAGTAGACAAGAGAAGGGGGCTGTGATCAGATCCGAGGGCTGGAAGGGCGAGTGCTTCGGCAAGAGGGTAAGCCAATCTCCAATCCTTTGTGTAAAGCATTCTGTCTAATCGTTCCTTTACCATATCATCCCCCTGTCTGTTATTAGTCCATGTAAAGGCACAACCTTTGCTACCGAGGTCCATAAGATAACAGTCATTGATTAGATCGCGAAAAGAAAACATTCTGTGAAACTCGGTAGGACACTTCCCTACTTTCTCCCATGGATATAACACTTCATTGTAATCCCCTGTGCATAGCCAAGGAAGGCAGTTAAAGTTATTGATTCGTCTTAAAACTGTCCACAGGTGTTGCCGGAGAGGATAACGAGCAGGAGCATGTAAGCAGGTAAGACGCATGATGATGCCAGAGTCCAGGTCAATACAAATTGAGTCTAGCATATCTAGTGATTGATAAGTAACTTTCAAAGAAACTTTGTCAGTCCAAAAAAGGGCTAAACCTCCTGCAAATCCTACTGGATCTTGGATATAACCTGCTGAGAAATTGAATTTTCGTTGAATAGACAAAAGCTGCTGAGACTGATTCTTTGTTTCCATCAATAATATGATATCGGGCTTCTCCTGGGTCACTAAGACCCTAAGCGCTTGAACTGTCAGGGGGTTGCCCAACCCCTGACAGTTCCAACTTATAAGTCTCATTGTTCACCTGGTGGCTTTTTAGGGCCAGCCACCAGGGCCCAACATGCAGAAGTGTCTACCTCAGTAATAGGAGTGTCTTGTAAAGTTGATTCATCGAAATGCTCCTGTAGGTGATGTCGAACTTCATGATGAAGAAATCGTTTTGCCTTTTTAAGAGGTCCTGATCTTGTATTAAGATGTGAGTGTTTAAGCTTCTTTTTTTCAACTGAGAAGAACCAGCTACAGGGTTTTTTGCCAAAATGAGCTGCTGGTCAATGGTATGAAGATCCTAACAGGCTTGTTTTGCTTCTGTGATAATAGGAACACTTACTGAGGTTTCCATAGTGTGTTTACCCTTATTTTTTTGTACTTGAGTGTCAGGTACCGCTTAAACAGAGTCCGGAACAGGAATAATTGCTGAAGAAGGTTGAGGGGTCTCAGGGATAATCTCTTCATCATAAAAGGTATGCCAGAATGGGCATGTTCTCGTGCCTCTGCTTTTAACCAAGATCCATATAAAAAACTGATTTCATCTAATTTATTTTCATCACATGGAAAAGTTTGGCAGGTCGTGGCATAGTGACCCAGTATGCCATAGAAGTAACAGTAGTGAGATAAACATTCATATCTAAAGTCCAAACAGAAAGTCTTGCCTTCAACCTTAAGGAGAAGCCCTGTCTTCAGCGGTCGTTGAAGTTCCAGTTCCACCCTTGCCCTCATTGCTCAAAGCGGTAATCCATCTTTACTTTCTATGTTTACTTCGAGGACCTTTCCAATATGACTTGTAGCCCGACGAAATATAGTCTCTGTGCAGCGCTCCAAAGGCAAGCCAACTATGTGGACCCAGAATGCGCAAGTACTAAAGTCATAGCAATATAGTGGCGTGTTAGCTATCCAAGGTTTTAAGATAACAAGATGATTGCCAAACAACCAAGGTCCGTTTTCTAGAACTCTTTGTTTGACGTCAGAAGATTTAAACTTGATAATGAACAGACCAGAGTCGCCTTGTGAGAATTCCACTAACTCAGTGCGCCAAGCCTTTTTCATAGTAGTTTGAAAAGCTTGAAAATTAACTGAGGGGTTATTGAGAAGCTTACCCACCAGAGTTAACTGACATTCCTCAATTTTGTCGCTAGGCACCTCCTCATCCCATATCTCAATTTGCTGTTCGGACCATAACCGACCCATGCGATTGCATAAGGCTGCCAGACGGGCGTTATCTGCAGTGGTGAGGCTGTCCATTTCAAAGAAATGAAGACTAACAATGCGATGAAACCTCAGCAGAAGACCTAGTAAACAGAGGATGCAGAAAACCAGAAACCAAGTGGAAGTTATCGACCGGAGAAAGCAACCTGAGGGAAATCGAGGGAAATTCAGCAAAGTTGTGAGGCCGATGGTGACATGCAAAAGGAAGGGGATGTGGGTAAAGGCCGATGTAACAGAGAGTGAAAGGATGGAGTGGGTCAGAAGGAATTGGGGAATTTACAGCTGGAAGTAGCAGCTACGTATCTCTCAGTAAAAGAAAACCAAGTAGAAGATACTGAAGAAGAAGAAACTACCATTGCGGTAGAGACGCTCTACATAGCGTAGAGAGAAAACTACCATTGCGGTAGAGAAATAACCCTAATTAGGGCAATTTGAATCCGGTAGAAGATACCGAAGAAGAAGGATCAATTTGAATCCCTAATTAGGGCAAAAAATGGCAATTTGCAATCCTACAAATCAAATCTCGAAATTAACAAGTGAATGGGAAATAACCTCTACACCAAATATCATAAAAAGAACTAAACTAAAATATGAACCAAATAAAACTAATTTTATTTTTGGTCAATTTTGAACATAAAATCGAAAATTTAGAAAATGAGGTTCTTAATCGATTTTCTCAAAATTTTCGATACTAAAGTCAAATTGAAGCTAAAACGAAGTGATTTGTGGGTTTCTATATTTTTATATTTTTTTCTACGATCAAATCTTTAGTTGATGTTGACACCTAATTTTGAAAAAAAAAAATTGCATTTTGAACAAATAAAAAGAAAAAAAAAATCTTGCATCAAAGCATGTATGTTTAATAAATCAGACGTGTAGGATTAGGTTTATGAAATTTTTGTCACCTAGTGCTTGCATAATTGGTTCATTTAATTAGAATTCATTTATTAGCGAAATTAGGTCATTTAGTTAAGATGCATGTTTTATAAAAATTTCCAATTTCAAGAAAACTCAAAAGGTAATTGTGTGATGCAATTTATTTATTTGAATGTTTTAATAATGGATGAGCACCCGTGTGGTCACCACATTTGCATGATAATGATTTAGCTTAAAATAAATCCAAGCTACCTACAAAAATATTTTGAAAATTAAAAGAAATGGTACCGAAAGGGCATTAGAAAATTCTAGTGTAACCAAGTCCCAGTACCCTTAGTCTTTGTTTCGTAGGAGTAAAATAAATCTCTCTTTATTTTACTTAGGTGTCTAATCGATCTACCATAAATCGATTAGTGGCGATTCCTAGATAATAATCTCTTGCATATTTAAAAATTTAGACTTAAGTCGCGAATTGGTATGGGCTTGGGAGAGCTCGAGCTAAGTTTAAAAACTTAGTAATCCATTAACCTAGTTTTAAGTGGTGCACCTAAAAATTTGGTCGCGACAGCTTAGCGACTTTGCTGGGGATTAGTGTATGAAACAGTGTATGGAACAAGGCTTGCCTTTCATCATTCCAAAGTATCCTATTTGACACATTCAATTTATCTCACACAATTCATCAAGGAAGAAAAATGCAAGATTTGCCATGTCATGTTTTGAACTGCAAGCATTTCAATGATGAATAAATTGCTTCAATGAGTTCACTTGTTCAAATTTATTGCAAATATTTTTGTTTGGCAGCGATGATCCTAGGTATGTCCTTGAAATTTCTAAGATGTTAAATGTTCTTGCAGATGGGAGGTATAAGGGAAGTAGTCTATGCTAACCTTTGTCTTGTAGGGAGGTGTTGGGATGAATGATTTATTGATTTGAAGTGTTGTTTACATTTAAACTATTGTGCATGCTTTATTGCTTTAGCACTACACTATTGCACACACAACCTGTGGCCAGACCTGAGCCGCGATAGCATTTTTAGGATGGTATTGAGAAGGATACTTCCTCCAAAGCAAGACCGCTATGTAGAGGTTGACCTTCTCTTCCCCGAAAGTCTTTTCATGGTGTCGAATGTGTTTGTCCATATCCGCGAGACTACGTGACTATTGGACATTCCGTTCGACTGAGCCGAAGTTAGGAGGACCTGACACGTTAATGCGAGACTGCAACGGTCAGATCATCCTCTTAGCTCCACTTTGTTAAGCCGTCTAGGTAGAAATCGAGCCTCACATCTCATGTGCATGTCTATGTGATTGCTGTTAATTTTTCTTGGTGAAGTAAGTCCTCTATCCTTATGTCATGCAATTTATTTTTTTGAGTCAGTCCATGGCAATATAGGTCAATCATTGAATTTAATTCCTTTGTCAGTTAGAAATGAAATGAAGAAATTGCCATGTAATGAATCATTTGGAAAATAACAAAAACTTTGGAGAATTTGTTTTCAATTCATGTCTTTATTGTTCTCATTATGGAGTTTTAGATCTTGGCCATTCCTAATTCGTGTTTAGGAAATTTGGTTCTTGCTAGGGTGTCCTATTTTTATTTTTCTAGTTATTTTTAGGAAATTCCCTTCTTGCACAGACTTTTCATGAATAAATATAAAAAAAATAAAAAAAAATCAATTAGATCATTGTCATGGATTGACTCTCAATTTACACCTCATGCTTACATGTTCCCGTTTATTTCCTTTAGGTGATTATGGAGCGATCTCGCTCACCCATCTGCACATGATTGAGAGCTAAAATGGCAGATCAAAATGAGGTGCTGAACCGTATCATTGTCAATATAAACAAGCGAATCGCGCACCTCCAGAGTCAAGTAAATGGATTGTCTGCTACTGTGGCTTGTCTTGTCAAGCAAAAAGGCCGTGATGACATAGGTACTCTATCTTCAGTGAGAAACTGCGACTCGAAGAAGAGAGCCAAGATGACTTTTGAATCGTCTCATTTTCCTGAGGTAGCTAAATTTGATGCCACTATGAAGAGACTAGTGACATATATAGAAGGAAGAATCTCTTACCTGGAGGGTTCGCATTACAAGATCAAGGAGGGTGAAGAACTCAAGCACATATGATTCATGGTCTTAAGTAGTTCACTTACCTTAGTTAATTAGGGGCATGTTTAGTTGCACTTTCTCCTGTGTGGGAATTTTATTGCTTTTTAGGGAATGTTTTCAATTCATTCTTTTTCGTTTTTCATTTAGGGATTGAGCATTGCATTTACTAAATGTAATTCGATTGGTGAATATCAATAAAATTACACATTTGAGGACATGATGGGGGTATGCCAAACCAGCCCGGTGACGATATCCAACAATGAAAAGAAAATATTGTCCAATGAGAATATTGAGGACTGGGTTTCTTCATGCTTCCTCATCCAAAAAAAAAAAAATCTAAAAAAAATCATTTTTGAAGCCATTTCCAAAAGCATGCATTAGGTTAGCCCTGTTTAATTTTCTGACTCATTTACTTCATGTTTCAGAGCATTACTTTTCGGTCTGATGAGAAGGCATTTGAAAAAGGTACACCAAGTTGCAATTGGCCCAACTGTCAATAACACATTTCTAAGGAATTAATGTGACAGATTGGGGGCATGACAGATTTTGGTAGTGAACCAACTGAGATAAATCTTGACCCAAGCTAAAAATGGATATTCTATTTGCTTTTACTTTGATGATGCATAGTACCATATTCATGCACGTTCTCTTATGCAGGGGCAATGGTGGATTTTCAGTCTTGAATGATAGGGATAATCTAAAGACATCAACTGCTGAGGCAATCCCATTGTAGATGAATCCTTGAATGAATGCTTAAAACTATTTTGCAGTGTAGAAAACTGTTTGTTTTGGAGTTGATAATTTTTCATGCTTAAAGCTGTTGAGCTCTTTTAAGAAAAAAAAGAGAGACTTTGCATGATGACTTTTAGCCACCAATTCCATTAAAGAACATCAAGATTGACTAATTTAATGAATGATGTGGAATTGATTGAGCATACTAAATGAGACGAGTCGATATGATAAAAGGCAAACCTTATCCTATACACAGTCCCTTACTCATGCACTTGTGAGATAAGTGTAGAAAGGTTCATATACACAAGGTAAAGAGTTCTCTCGCAAAAGGTACGGCAACCGAAATGATGAGAGGCAGTTCATTTCTTTATCCCAAACACTACATGTGATCCATTGCTTAACCATTTTGAGCCCATACACTTATGGATATTCTTTTTGAATTACCCCTGTCAAGAATCACCCCACATTGGGGCAAATGGGAGATAAAATGGCATCATGAGGTGAGGAAAATGAATTGAAATTTTCTTGCTCTCACTTGCATCAATCTTCAAGTCGTGCTATTGCATTGAATTCATGTGTTAACTTAAGTGCCTTAGGATGACGAAGAGCATTTCTTTCTCTATCCTACATACTTATACCCTTTGCATAGCCCACTTGAGCCTGCAATTTTCATTTCTTTAAACCCAGTTGGTGATCATCCCCCACATTGGGGCAAGGCAAAAGACGGATGAAGACCCTTGAAAGTTTGAGTGTCATTCAGAGTGTAATTCCTTGACGCATGTACTGTGCGCAAGAATTGAAATCAAAATAGAACTAAGGGGCATGAAAAGTAGTGTGCCTGGTAAAAGCAAGGCCAATGCCCATGAAAAAGAAATTAAAAAAAAATGCATGAAAACTAAGGGCATGAAAAAGTGATGTGCCTAGTAGAAGTAATGCCAATGAAAATGAAAGATTCATGATAGGTGACTGTCAGTTACAAAAGGTTGTATCTCAATGGAGCAGTACTCAAAGAGTCAAGATCAATGGCGCATCCCTGGCGAAAGAGAAGACCAGCGACAATGCCTAGATGATCATCAACTTTGACCCTTATACACATTTTTTAGCCTAATGATCCTTTCGTTTCTCAACCCATGAACTCAGCCTATGTTACGTCCCTTACAAAGTCTCTTCAGATTATGGCACTTGAATTAACATAGGCATTCATATGTTTATAAGCATCACTCGAAGAAGTGCGAGCATGATTATTTATTTCTCATTTTGCAGGGTTCTTGACTTGTAAACCCGAAGATGATTGTGAAGCTATTCTTTCAATAGCCTTGACTCAAAGAGGCCAATTGTTAAGCCGTTGACCAAGCCCACAATATGGTCCATATTATAGACCTCTCACATTGGTAAGGTCGTACCGCTTGCGAGAATACTCGGACCCATGTTAATATGGTGAGATTGAGTGATTCTCTTCTAAATGAGAGTGAGTGAAAGTCCTTTTTAACCGAAAGTCTCTCATTTAGTATTCTTAATAAATCCATGTCATGAGTGAAAATTATCTTGAACGATAATTCTCTCTAGTGAAAATTTGGGTGATGCAGAGGTCATTATGCATGAACCCCGATTGAATTGATAAAAACTTCAATGGATTTTGAAGTGTGCGTTCCAAAATAGCATTAATTGCTTATTTCTTTGGTGAATGCACTTTTGCTCTAATCATGTCTGACAGGTAATGTTTTCTCAAAGACCCAAGAGTTCCTGACATTCAAGTTCCTTTCATAATGCCTCATGATATTAGGAGATGAGGAACTATCACGAACATTCAAGGTCCATCCTTGATGTTCCAAATTTCTACTAGGAGGTGAGAGGCCTCCATAGGGTATCTAAATCCCAAAAGACATATCCCCAAGAATCAGAGATATCACTAGGTAAGTATATCTCTACCATACTCTAAATACTTGTCATTGTACATGTATTCATTTTCAAGCACCGGCACTCGATGGAGTTCCCCCCTAAAGAATTTTCCCAGATTCATTAGGCGATCATAGAATGGTACGGGTCCTGAAAAATGAATCCCAATTTAGGCGACCGTAGAATGGTACGGGTCATAGACAATAACTATTCAGGCGACCGTAGAATGGTACAGGTCCTGGAAATGAATCTCAGTTTAGGCGACCGTAGAATGGTACGGGTCCTGGAAATGAATCCCAGTTTAGGCGACCGTAGAATGGTACAAGTCCTAGACAGCATTCAGGTGACCGTCAAATGGTACGGGTCCTGGAAATTAAATCCTCGTTTAGGCGACCGTAGAATGGTATGAGTCTTAGACAACCTCAGTTTAGGCAACCGTAGAATGGTACGGGTTCTGGAAAATCATTTTTTCGTCAAGGCGACCGTAGAATGGTATGGGTCCTGGAAAACAAATCCCCGTTTAGGCGACCGTAGAATGGTACGGGTCCTAGACAACCTTAATTCAGGCGACTGTAGAATGGTATGGGTCCTGGAAAATCATTTTTTCATTCAGGCAACCGCAGAATGATATGGGTCCTAGAAAACCAATTTTTTTCATTTATGCGACCGTAGAATAGTACGGGTCCTAGACACAACCAAACAATACCATACTAGGCGACTGTAGAATGGTACGGATCTTGGACATGTAACACTAATCTATCTTGAGTTACTCTACCATCCCCAAAGGTAAGTAATTCCAGGTAAGTTCCTTTATCATTTGCATTAGCATCTCCATGCATCATATAAATTTCAAAATGGGATTCATTTTCCAAAAAAAAAAAAAAATGCTAAAAAAGCATAAAAAAAAAAAAATCTAAATCTTGCATCAAAGCATGTATGTTTAATAAATCAGACATGTAGGATTAGGTTTATAAAATTTTCGTCACCTAGTGCTTGCATAATAGGTTCATTTAATTAGAATTCATTTATTAGCAAAATTAGGTCATTTAGTTAAGATGCATGTTTTATAAAAAATTTCCAATTTCAAGAAAACTCAAAAAGTAATTGCTTGCTACAATTTATTTATTTGAATGTTTAATAATGGATGAGCATCCGTGTGGTCACCATTTTTGCATAATAGTGATTTAGGTTAAAATAAATCCAAGCTGCTTGTAAAAATATTTTGAAAATTAAAAGAAATTGTACTGAAAGGGCATTAGAAAATTCTAGTGTAACCAAGTCCCCATACCTTTAGTCTCTGGTTCGTAAAAGTAAAATAAATCTCCATTTATTTTACTTTGGTGTCTAGTCGACCTATCATAAACCGATAAGTGGCGACTCCTAGTTAATAACCTCTTGCATGTTAAAAAAACTTGAACCTTAAGTCGCGAATTGGTATGGGCTTGGGAGAGCCCGAGCTAAGTTAAAGACCTAGTAGTCCATTAACCTAGTTTTAGGTGGTGCACCCGAAAAATAGGTCGCGACAATTGACTTTTTCTAAAAGATTGGTTTTGTGATCAAATCTTTGAAGTTTCTGAATTCTAATGTGGCCAAAGTGATATTAAGGCTAAAAGGAACCTTTTTACGCAAAAAGTCAATTTTTGACTTGGAGTTGACTTTTGGTCAAAAGGTTGATCAAAAATTCAATTCAAACATCAAGCGTTTGACATTTTGGTTTTTTCTTTTCTTTAATGAGTACGAAATTTCTTCAAAAATGATAGGCCAAGAGAAAGAAAATGAAAAACAATATTTTTTGTTTGAGAAACAAGCTCCGTCATGATTGGAAACCTAAACTCGAGTTTCTTGCCTTTATCAACGCGTCAAATAAAAATTAGGTGTCAACAGTCATTAGAAATAATTGATCTCATTTCTCTTTGAGTTCTTTTTAATGCTATTCTTCTGGCTTTGACATTTTGCATTGTGAAGTGTTTGATTATTTATTTATTGTTCTTAACTATTGTTGGGTTGAGCCATAATTTTAGGAATTACAATTTTAGAAGTTTTGGGTTTAGAAATTTCCACCTAGACTTCTTGAACGCAAATATCATACATTCTTTCATTTCCATTGATGTCACTATTTTCAATGAACTCAGCATTTCGAGCTGAACAATTATCATACTGTAATTAGGACAATAAAGTCCATATCATTTGGATTTATTTACATAACCAATGAAATAATTATTGATCGTTCTAAAATCTATTTTCTTTTCATATGCATTGTAAAATCTTTTGCTGGACAACTTCAAATATGTAAGTTTTGTAACCCATCCACAGTTAAAAAGGGAGTTTTTGGAATTGCCCTACTAGAAACTCTGTTTTATTAATACCTAGATACATTTAATGCATCACATACTAGAGCCCTAATATGGAGCAACGGCTTTGTCAGGTTCCTCTCGTCCTTAGCATCTTCGATGGCACTCATGTCGAAGCTCGAAGCTGAAGTTTCTTCCGGAGATGCTGCTGCTGCTGCTTCTTGTTCTTCCTCGGCACAAGTGCGCGAGAGGGACGTGGGATTTGAGCCTCCAAGAATTTGTGAATGGTTATGGATGGTGATGATGATGGAGAAGATATCATGAGGAAATGAGTCGTCTCTCTGACTGTTGGTTGTTGAAGACGAAGATGGACCCGTTCTCCTTTGAGACCGTTTTACCCAATGCAGTTGACCGAGACTGACAGACAGCTATCACAGGACAATAATTGCGCAACCACGTACCATGGATTGCATGTGGGGGAGGTGAGCGATGGTGCTGTTGTTGGAGAAATCTTTCCAGAATATTTTGAAGCTGACAAAACATTTCTATCAGTCTAAGTCTGGATATCGATAGTTAAAGTCTCAAGACTTTATAGTCTCAAGACTTTGTAATCTCAAGACTCAAGACTCAAGACTCAAAATCATTCTCACTGACAGTCTTTCTAATCCAGTGTTGAAGGAAATCCAAAGCCGAGGTTTATGGTTGAGGATTTGATCCTATCCTCTGGAATAGATTCTTTGGTTGGATAATCATTTCGGATTCTTTAATTCTTATCTAAGATCGATTGAAGATCCGATGGTCGACGAAATAATCTTGGATTATTCTATTCTTGGAAACCGAGATCCTGATTGTATGGGCGAACGGGATTGATGGGCTATCATCGATTCCTTAAATAGCTCGGATGATCTTCTTGATTGATTCCGTCCAACGGGTAGATTGGAGGAATTCCTTTGGTAAGTGCCAACGGCTATGATGGCATGAAGGAGTATAAAAGGAAGACGTTCTAGTTGTCTTAAGTGTGTGATCGATAGAAAAATTCCAGTAGTCTCAAGATCCTTGATTGTTAGTTGAGACGAGCGAAATTGTATACGAGAGTGTTTATACTTGGTGACGCATTGAGTGAGTGTGGTAGATCATCTACACCTAGAAATCAAGGAAGATCAACACCGTAACAACTCTTTGATCATAGTGGAATCCAGCCAATCGGGCTATCGGTGCGAAGAGTGGACGTAGGCTTGAATCAAGCCGAACCACTATAAACCGAGTGTTCAATTCTCTCTTTCCCTTACTCGCCTTGCGATTGAATTTTTAACTGTTGCAAATTCTCTAATTGTTTAAATATCGTGCAAGCTTCGAGAAATTTTTTGTATACCTATTCACCCCCCCTCTAGGTACTCGTACTAGCTATTTCAATTGGTATCAGAGCTCGTGTTCTTACTTTGTTTGAAGTGTTTTACTTCAGTAAAAGATCCATGGCTAGTATGCTAGCACCGGGGCTGATGGAGGGGCAAAGCAATACTAGACCTCCCTACTTCGATGGAAAGGATTACAACATCTGGAAAAACAAGATGAAAGCTTTCCTACGATCAAAGGATCCTCTGGAATGGGACGTTGTGGAAAAAGGAATCACTCCCCGCTGCTGCATCAATCTTTGAAAGAGGGAAAGAAACCGTTGAAACCAGCGGAATGTCTCAAGAAGAAATAAACAAGAGACAAGCACTCGATGCTAAAGCAATTTATTCTTTATATTGTGCTTTGTCACCAACTCAATATAACAGAATATCTTCTTGTGTTACAGCAAAAGAAGTCTGGGACAGTTACATATCACTTATGAAGGGACGATCGAGTGAAGGAGACCAGAATTAACATTCTTCTTGGTCAATATGAATCCTTCAAAATGAAACCAGAGAATCTATAACCGACATGTTTAGTCGTTTTGAGATATTGTCAATGGTCTTGAGAACCAAGGACAAAAATTTCTGATCCCATGAAGGTGAACAAGCTTCTACGTGGACTCTCCAAGGATTGGAATCATATAAAGACTTCAATAAGAGAGACGCAAAGAATCATGCCATTATCTCGTAGACGAACCGATTGGAACTCTTCGATCTTACGAAGTGGAACGAATTAATGAAGACGAAGATCCAAGAGGTAAGAAATCTATTGCACTAAAATCAAATGATGATTCGATGATGCAGATTCTGAAGATGATATGGATGATGAAGAGCTCGCCCTCATGATAAGAAGATTCAGAAAACTGAATAGAAAAGGCGAAGGTTCATCCCAAAGAAACAAAGTTTTCGAGACAGCAGACCAAGTCTTTGATGATGAGGAACCAAACAAAGATGTAGTTTGCTTCGAATGTAAAAAGAAGGGACACATCGGACCCAACCGTCCTCTTCGAAAAGAAAAGAGGAAAAGCTGAGAAATCTCGAAAAGCTCTTAAAGCCGAAACCCGGAGCGATACGAGTGTGAAGAGAGTGATGAGGAATATGCCAACCCGTGTCTAATGGCGCAATCGGACTCGGACTGGATCGACTCGGATGGTGAATTTGAGGTAAGTGATTATAAAATCCCTGTCAAAGTCTCTAAATATATTGATGAGTTATGTTTTAGTCTTAAGACTTCTCTTAAAAAGATTTCCGAACTTAAAAAGGAAAACTCAGTTTTAAAACAAAAGGAAAACATTTTAGAAGAAAAGGTAAAAAATTTAGACTTGAATGTTTCTACTCTTAAAGAGAGTGAAGACAATCTTTCAAAAGAAAATGCTTTCTTAAAAACTGATTTATCAAATATTTCAAAGAAATTTTCAATAGGGTCCGAAAACTTGAAAAAGTCCTTTCAATCCAAAGACCTTACTTCAATAAGTCGGGTCTAGGTATGACAGCTGAAACAATCCCTTTGATTGATTTTCCGAAAGTAAAAGAAAGAATTAAGAAAAGACCATCGAGAGAGGCTTATAAAAATCATTTCAAAAGAGTTTTTGTAAAGCCTCGTAGGTCGAAATGCTTTAAGGTGTTCTAAGTGTAACAAATCGGGATCATTTTGAAAAAGAGTGTCCTATGGTTTGGAAGCCTGTTAAGAGAGTATGGCCTAATAATGCTCATCCTACTAACACCAAAGGACCCAAGAAAATTTGGGTACCAAAGAAAGCTTGAGACTCTTTTTTGAATGCAGGTCTCTGTCAAAAAGAAGGTAAAGTGGTATCTTGACAGCGGATGCTCAAGACACATGACAGAGACTCAAAATGTTTCATAAAGCTTATTAAAGTAAATGGTGGAAAAGTTTCATTCGGAGGAAATAGCAAAGGAAGTATTGTGGGATTCGAACTGCGAAAATTGGAAATCTCACAATAAGCAATGTCTCTCTAGTGGAAGGACTCAACTACAATCTACTCAAAGATTAGCCAATTGTGTGATACTTTTGGTTACAAGATCTTCTTTCAAGAAGGCATATGTTCTGAATTAGCAAAGATTCGACTCGGTCTTTCATGGGTCGAAGGCATGGAAACATCTACCTCCTTGATGTAAAGCCAAATGAAGAACAATGCTTAATCTCAATTCAAGATGAAGCAATTCTATGGCACAGAAAACTTGGCCATATCAACAAGAAGCAATTAGCCAAAATCTCTTCAAAGCAGCTTGTTCGAGGTCTACCTAAACCGCCATACCAAAAGTCGACTTATGCACTCCATGCATTCTGGAAAGCGGTAAGAAATTCATTTAAGCAAATAAATCATGTATCTACTAATCATGTAATGCAGTTGCTTCATATGGATCTCTTCGGACCAACAAGAACCCGAGCATTGGAGGTAAGAAATATTGTCTAGTAATTGTAGATGATTACTCTCATTTTACACAGGTATATTTTCTTGCAAATAAATCGAAACCTTTTCGTACTTTGAAAAGTTTGCTAAAAAGGTTCAAAATGAAAAAGGATGTGCTATTTCTAGTATAAGAACAGATCATGGAAGTGAATTTGAAAATCAAGATTTTACGAGATTCCGTGATAAATCTAGTGTTAATCACATGTTTTCCTCTCCGTATACTCGAGCAAAATGGAGTTGTGGAAAGAAAGAATAGATCTCTTCAAGAAATGGCTAGAACACTTTTAATTGAAAGTAAAATTTCTTCACGATTTTGGGCTGAAGCTGTTTCAACTGCTTGCTATATTATAAATAGAGTCTTTCTAAGACCTATTCTTGATAAAACCCCTATGAATTGTTCAAAGGTAAGAAGCCTATTGTTTCATACTTTCATGTGTTCGGTTGCAAATGCTTTATTTTGAAAAATGCAAATGATCGAGTTGGTAAGTTTGAAGAAAGATCGATGAAGGCATCTTCCTTGGATATTCTACATCAAGCAAAGCCTACGAGTCTACAACAAAAAGGCCACGATGGGAAGAATCAATGAATGTCAAATTCCAAGACTCGGTGCAAGATGAATCCAAATCGGACTCGACGAAGAGACTGAATCCGCTCTAGATCTTCAAATGTCTACATCTTAAGAAGCATCTCGATTCTGGAAGTCCATCATCAAGACGCTCATGGAGAATCAAATAAAGAAAAAGATCATCAACCCGGTAACCGGAAGCACAAATCCAGGTCATCCCAAAGATCTTATTATTGGCGAACTTAATGAAGGAATCCGCACCCGCATCAAAAAGGCATGAAGAATCTAGTCTTTGTGGCTCTCATCTCGAAATTGAACCAAAAGCATAGAAGAAGCTTTATCGATGAAAGCTGGATCGAAGTTATGCAAGAAGAGCTCGACAGTTCAACATCAATGATGTCTGGGAATTGACATCTAAACCAAAAGGTAAAACCGTTATTGGAACCAAATGGGTATTCAGGAACAAAATGAACGAAAAAGGAAAAGTCGTACGAAACAAAGCAAGACTCGTGGCCAAAGGATATACGCAAGAAGAAGGAATAGACTATGACGAGACTTACGCACCCGTTGCAAGGTTAGAAGCTATTCGTCTATTACTTGCGTTTGCTTGTTACAAAAATTTCAGGTTATTCCAAATGGACGTCAAAAGTGCTTTCCTAAATGGATTTATCCATGAGGAAGTTTATGTGGAACAACCGCCTGGATTTGAAGACCCAAAGAAGCCGACTCGCCTTCGGGACACGAAAAAGGCTCGTATGGTCTAAAGCAAGCACCTCGAGCTTGGTACGACAGACTAAGTAAGTTTTTATTACAGAATGGTTTTGTCAAAGGTAAAGTAGATACTACTTTGTTTATCAAAAAGGAAAACAAAAACTTTTTACTTGTTCAAATATATGTTGATGACATTATTTTTGGATCCTCTAATGAAAGTCTTTGCAAGAAATTTTCTAAGTCTATGCGGGATGAATTTGAAATGAGTATGATGGGAGAGTTAACATTCTTTCTTGGACTCCAAGTGAAACAAATGAAGGAAGGAACTTTCATCCATCAAGAAAAATATGCGAATGATCTTGTCAAAAGGTTTGGATTGGAAAAGTGCAAAAAGATCGACATACCAATGTCATGTTCTCGGAAGATAGACAAGGATGAAGAAGGGAAGAAAGTAGATCAAAAGCATGTACAGAGCATGATCGGTTCACTTCTTTATCTTACTCGCTTCTAGACCTGATATTTTGTTTAGTGTTTGTATCTCGTGCTAGGTTTCAATCGGATCCTAGAGAATCACATCTCATTGCCGTGAAACGAATTATCAAATACGTTGCTTCATCTTCAAGCATCGGTCTTTGGTATCCAAAGAGGGGAGACTTTAATCTTCTAGGATACTCGAGATGCAGATCTGGCCGGTTGCGAGTCGATAGAAAGAGCACTTCGGAACTTGTCAACTACTTGGAAACGAACGGTGTCTTGGTTTTCAAGGAAGCAAAGCACTTGTAGCTCTCTCAACAACGAAGCGAGTATGTAGCTCTTGGAAGCTGCTGTTCGCAAATTCTATGGATAAAACAACAACTACAAGACTTTGGCATTGAAGACTCATGCACGAAATCGATGTGACAACACCAAAGGCGATAAATCTCACCAAAAATCCAATCCTTCATTCAAGAGCAAAGCATATTGAGATTCGACATCACTTTATTAGAGATCATATTCAAAATGGAGAAATCTCGATTCAATTTGTTGATTCAAAAAGTCAACTAGCGGACATATTCACAAAGCCTTTGGAGAAGAATCAGTTCGACTTTATCCGCTCGAGACTCAACATTTTGAAGCTTGAAGAAATTAAAGTCTAGAGACTCACCAACTCTAAGACTCGATCTCTTAGACTCTAAATCCCGAGACTCAATCATTCATGGCTATAGACCGTAAGTTGTATTTCATCTAAAAAGTACTAATATTAACTCGAAAAGGTACGATCCTTCGTTTAATAATTTTGGCGTTATTGATTTTGAAAAGAAGTGATCGTTCACTTTCCTTGCACCGATTGAACTTCCTTTTTCAAAACTGAGTTATATATATACAGTTTTTCTTTTCCCCAATCTTCAAAACCCTAAAAGGCACTCTCCTCTCTATACTGTTTTACTGCTTATTCGTCATCGAGAAAGTGGTCATTTTTCTTGGGAAAGCAAGTGAAGGAATCCTCCAATAGACAAAGAAAGATGTCGTCTTCGAGGAAATCATCAAGAATCGCAAACAGGGGACCACAAAGAATGAAGAAGGGACCGACTCATTTCGATCTCACTGAGGAAGAAGACTTACCAAGTCAGCGACAGAGTCCGATTCGCTCTCCTCCACGTCATTCAGCATCTCCCCCCCACAAAGTGCAAGTCATAATCTGGAAGAAGAGATAATCGAGGATGCCGACCAAGAAGAGTTCAAAAGCCCTCCTTTTTGTATAAACTTTATCGTGCATTGAAAAGCACAGTACTCCATTGAACTATATAGATGACTTCCTTAAGGACAAAAATTATGGGAATGAGTATCTTTTTCTGAAGAAAATGGAGGAATGGGGAATTGCCCCGAAAGGAAAAGCGAGAGGAAGCACTTGCGAACATTCCAAGAGATCCTCGTATGCTAGGACAAAATCTGATTGACGGGAACGATGATGACAAAATGTTCCTTGAATTTAAACCTAGAATGGGTGTGGCAGCAAAGGTGAAAGGAAATCGGATGGATTTGTTTAAATCTAAGGATCGGAAAAAGTGTATTTCAGTCTGTTGAAAAGAGGGGTAATCAACCCTAGAAGTGTCGATTTTGGCTTCCCGGATTCCATCAACTTGAACCTAAGAGAGAAGTTGAATTTGCTTCAACTTGAGACTTTCTGCTCGACTCTGGCGAGACGGGTATGATCATCTCGACCGCTTATTTCTATTCAAATCTTAGCTTTTGGATGCGAATAGAATTTCATTCAAAGATGTTCGAGACAAAGTCTATGTGGTAGATGTGAATATGTTGGCGGACATAGTTGGAGTTGAACGGGGACGCTATCTCCCAATCAAAGTCTCACCTGCTCGAACTACTCGGATCTTGTCAAAGATAGGGATGTAGATAAGAAAATTATCTATTCCAGATGAATGCCATCAACATTGTGCTTCACAAGATTGTGATCAATTGTCTCGAGACCTAAGTCTACTTCAAAGACTTCGTGTCTCTTTCAAGCAAAATTGATGTATGCGATCAACTCAGGGGCGGAAGTTTTCTCTCCCGCACACTATTCTTTTCCATATGTACGGAGCGGTGTCAAAAGACAAAGGACAATTGCCTTATCCTGGTGCAGTGACCAAGATCTTCGAGACATCTGAATATTGAACTGCCACATACTTTTTGTGTTCGAACGTGTGATAAGATGGTGGTAGGGTTGAAAATGTTAATGAAGATGCGTCTGCAAGAACTCTCTAAGGCAATGGAGAAATTCAAAGTGAAATCTCCAGTCCAGTCCGCTTCAAAAGGAAAGGAAAGAAGGCCATTGGTGCTTCATCGAAAAGAGGAAAAGAACTTTTATCCTGGAGGATGAGGATGAGGATGAAGATGATGAAGATCCCACTATTCCAGCACCGACAAGAACAAGACGTTCGTGTCTTATCCGACGAACTTCAGCGGAAGCGAGAAGAAGAAGAACGAGAGAGAAGGAGAAAGAAGTTGAGGAAGAAGGAGAAGAAGAAAAAGAACGTCTGGATAAACTGGAGAGAAGGGAAATCAAGAGCATGATCATCACTCTTCCCCTTTCGATGTCTTAGAGACAGGGGGAGTTAGCGAGCAAGAGAGGTCTCCACCTCATGCTGCTGAAGATCCAAGACAATCTCCCGGAAGACCCGAAGAAGTTCGGGTCTCTCAATTGCCCGAAGAAGGTGATACGTCGATTCCAAATCTGCGCGACCGTTCGAAGCGCCATCGTCCGCATACACACCATCTAAGAAAGCCAATGCCGGTACACGACGGATGATTCTGCAGATCTTCGTAGTATCATGAATATTCTTAAAATGCGTAACCAGATATATATTCTGACTCGTGAAATCCAAGCTTTGAAGCATCTTTGGACAAGCATCTTCGATCTCTGGAAGATAAATTCAAAGACCTCGCTCCGCAACTTCAAGCCAATGCCAAGAGAGAAGAGGTAGCTCATCTGCGAGAAGATCTCGAAGAAGCTCGAAGGAGTAGTCCAGTCCATTGGGGATTTCCGGATCGTGCGCATTCCCAAGCGTACATGACTCCTTTCTCACCCTCTTTTTAATGATGACAAAAAGGGGGAGAACCAATTTGAACAAACATGAACAAACATTATTTTAAAACTTTATTTGACTTTTGTGTTTATGTTTATTTTTGAGTATGACTTGAGAACTTGAACTTGAGTGTTAGACTGAATTGGCTGTGGATTTTGATGCTTGACTGGTTGCATTTATATCAAGTATTGTTACATGGTATTACTCATGAAAGACTAACCAATTTGCTGTGGATGCGAGTCTGGTTGTTTATTAATCTTTATGAGTTAGCCATATTGCTTGAGAAATGTTTTTGCAGGTCAAAGTTGTTCAAATCTTCAAGAAAGTTTTGTCACCATCAAAAAGGGGGAGATTGTTGGAGAAATCTTTCCAGAATATTTTGAAGCTGACAAAACATTTCTATCAATCTAAGTCTGGATATCGATAGTTAAAGTCTCAAGACTTTATAGTCTCAAGACTTTGTAATCTCAAGACTCAAGACTCAAGACTCAAAATCATTCTCACGACGGTCTTTCTAATCCAAGTGTTGAAGGAAATCCAAAGCCGAGGTTTATGGTTGAGGATTTGATCCTATCCTCTGGAATAGATTCTTTGGTTGGATAATCATTTCGGATTCTTTAATTCTTATCTAAGATCGATTGAAGATCCGATGGTCGACGAAATAATCTTGGATTATTCTATTCTTGGAAACCGAGATCCTGATTGTATGGGCGAACAGATTGATGGGCTATCATCGATTCCTTAAATAGCTCGGATGATCTTCTTGATTGATTCCGTCCAACGGGTAGATTGGAGGAATTCCTTTGGTAAGTGTCAACGGCTATGATGGCATGAAGGAGTATAAAAGGAAGACGTTCTAGTTGTCTTAAGTGTGTGATCGATAGAAAAATTCCAGTAGTCGAAGATCCTTTATTGTTAGTTGAGACGAGCGAAATTGTATACGAGAGTGTTTATACTTGGTGACGCCTTGAGTGAGTGTGGTAGATCATCTACACCTAGAAATCAAGGAAGATCAACACTCGTAACAACTCTTTGATCATAGTGGAATCCAGCCAATCGGGCATCGGTGCGAAAAAGAGTGGACGTAGGCTTGAATCAAGCCGAACCACTATAAACCGAGTGTTCAATTCTCTCTTTCCCTTACTCGGTCTTGCGATTGAATTTTTAACTGTTGCAAATTCTCTAATTGTTTAAATATCGTGCAAGCTTCGAGAAATTTTTTGTATACCTATTCACCCCCCCTCCAGGTACTCGTACTAGCTATTTCAGCTGTACTGTGCAAGCGGCGGGGCCTTCCTCGACAACGAAATTTCAATACTGATCGGCGTACTTAGACCATCAGTTCGAGCATCGTTCCTTTTCTATTTTATTTTTTAACGTGCGAAGCATCGCCAAAAAGTAGCATTTGTCCTTGGTACTTTTTTTTTTTTTTCCTTTCCTCGGTAGAGTAGTGTTTTTTTTTTTTTCTTTTCTTCTTGCTTCTTTTGTCAGAGTAGGATTTTATTTTAATTTCAATATTATCTTTTGTCGTATCAGGTGCAATCAATGAGTGTCTTAAAATGCTGGTTAAAACTAGTATTGTTTTGTTTTCACACTAGCTTCAGAAGATTGTGTAATGTTCTAAAGTGACTTTACAATGTTCACGTTTGTATTTGCTGGACGGTTCATATGAGAGGCGATACGTTAAGCTCAAAAAACAAATGATATATATTGAGGTTAATTTAACATTTAACTGTGGCAAAAAAAAAAATTAACATTTAACAAACCATCTAGAAAATACAAACGTAAATATATAAAGCCAGTTTAGAACATTGAACAGTGTTTCGAAACTCAATGTATTTTCTTTTTTGTGTCGAATACTTTTTCTAGTTAAAACAAAACGACATTAGTTAAATCAGTATTATGAAAAAATCAATTATTACGCCCAATATAATATAAGATAGTATTGAATTTGAGAAAAATGGAAATAAAAAGAAACACTGCCCTACAGAAAAATAAGTAGTAACGACAATCCTACCTTTTGGGCTCAATTTCCTAAAAAAGCACAAAATTTTGATCAAGCTTCTTGTTGTTAAAGTGTGTGTGCAATCTTGATACATTTGAACTCTGAATATAGTGTATTTCATGGGAGGCTCACCTGATTTAAAATCCCACGTTCATCTTCTAAACTACATCTAATGTAACTAATGACATGTACCAAATGATACCTTGACTCAAAATACATTATGGAATAATAAGTACATTATTGTGATAGGGCTGGGTGCGAAAATCATCCAAACAAGAGAATAATAAAGTTCTCAAATATCCAAAGGACAATGAGAGTGCCAGTCATTAAAATTTTGTCAATATATGATATCATCTCCAAACTTTCAATTTTTTCAATTAAGTTCCTAAACTTTTTACGAACATGTCATGTATATTTTTAAATTTTTAAAACTTCCAATGAATTTGTATAAAATGTTCTAACGTCATCTTTACGTCAAAGCTCTTTTTCCATACTAATAAATTAATAATGACTTATTCTCAAGTTTTCAGTCGAGGTTGTGAAATAAATAATTCCAAGCCAAATCTCTCTCTCTGTCTCTCTGTCTCTCTGTCTCTCTCTCTGTGCACATGTTCATAAACAGCAAAACTCAATGGGACGACAGGAGGCAAGATTCATCTAAATGCCGACTGAATCTCTTCCAGAGTTCTTCCCTTGGTTTCTGGAACAAAGAGTACCACAAAGACAAGGGTACAAGCTGCCACGACTGTGTAGATTGTGAAGGTGCCTGTCGAAAATTGCAAACGCCATGTCAGTCAGCAATAAGTATCAGGCATGAGAGAGCGTGTTTGCAGGGGAGAGGCAGAGAGGGAGAGAGAGAACCTCCGCTGCTCCAATCCAACAGTAAGTTTGCCGTCACCGTGATTACCCACGTTGTCGTCCAGTTTGCTAACGTTGCCATGCTGCCGGAGAGGCCCTTAATGTTTGCCGGAAGGATCTGATGTGCAAAAAGAAGATGAAGACACGTGACCATTGAGCAACCTTCACTCAGGCGTGCAACCTGGAGTAGAATTCTGTACTCTTGGATTTGGTGAAAAATAAGTAAACTGTGCTCACCTCAGACATGATAACCCATGGAACTGATCCCATTCCCAGAGCGAAGGCAACCACAAAAGCCTGGATAGAATGACGCTCAGTATATACTCTTAAACTTATTAAGCACAATGAAATATGAATAAGTACAAATAGAGAGTATACGTGATCATACCACAAGCCCAACCGCCGACAATATCCCCATTATGCTGTATAATTTAGAGTCTTCTGAAGTAGAACTCTGGAATATGCAAGAACAATGCCTCAACAAGCAGCCATTGCCTCAGAACCGAAAGTGTTCTGGTAACAGCATTACTCACCTCCACATAGAACGCTACAGCCACAACAAGTAGGCTCAGAGTCATTGTGGACGAGGATACCTGCAAAAACGATTTAAATACCCAATTTGAGCGTGTTTTAAAAAAACTTAACTTTAGTGAGGATGTAGTCATACGTACTATTAGCAGCAGTCGTCGGCCTACTTTATCTGGAAGCCAAGTCGTACCAGCAGTGGCAAGAACCTACAGCGTGAAAGGTCCTTAAAACTCAGATTAGTTCAAGTTTTTTGCATTGTTTAACTGCTGCAGAAGACCACCGAGAATCACCAATTTACCTGGATAGCACCGACTCCAACAGTTGCAACATCACTTGAAGAAATCCCTAGTGAAAATTGATGCACATAAATGAGAGACATAATCAAGCAAGAGAAGCTCTGTTGGGTTGGATCAGTCAGCAGATGCTTTCAGAGTAACAGCAACTATTAGTGTGCCTTTGCTCATCCTGACTAAAAGAGAATCTAGAAGAGAAATTTCTTGTATTTGGCAGGCTTAATCTGCCATTACTATCCTCTGGGAATGAAACAGGGTAATCTGCTGAACTATCGGTAATTAATATCAATCAATTCTGTCACAACTCTTGCATAGCTCAAGTCTATTTAAATGGCAACAGAGAACATTCAATCACTCATCTGTTTAATAAACCTAATGTAATGTGATCTACGTCCTCAATTAGAAAAGGTACAGACAACTGAAATCTTTCTAAGGGAAGAGGCATGGTCCTTAGCAATAACATTGAAGAAAGAGAAAGGTTTAAACTTGCAGGTTCTAATAAATTCACTTCTTCGCTTTAATCAAATGAAATATAAATGCAACACAATCAGTAGTCACCTGCACTTTCAAATATTGTGGTGGCATAGAATAAAACACCGTTGATGCCACTGAGTTGCCGGAGCATAAGTAGCCCAATACCTACCTGCAACATATATTTGACACAAGAAAGAACAATATGTCAAGGTATGAGATAATAAATTTCTAGATATATTCAAGGGAAACATTTACCATTAAAGGAAACCAATATCTTTTTTGCTTGAGCTCTCCAAACCTGATCGTTGTTTTGTCTGTTGATGCCACAGAACTCTACATGAAGCATACAATTTGTTGCAATTGATTCTATTTTATAAAGAGAGGAGTTGAAACACAAATGGATCCATTATAATTAGTTAACTATCTCAAGTTCTTTTGCAGTAGAAAAGGCTCGAAGAACTGCATGGAGGAAAAGCTTTTCAATACCTTGATCTCATCGACTTCGAGGGAAATATCAGTATCCAATCCTCGTAGGACCTGCAAAGTGGCTTCAAATTCCTTGTTCAAACCAATTTTGGCCTGCAGCATTTTCCATTTTAATAAACATAAAGCAGAGGAGAAACGTAAGAAAACAAGTGAATGGAGAAATGAGAGCAGGAAGTTAATAAGGTGGGTTTAAACAACGAATTAAGTACGGAATAGACCATGTAAGATTTCATACCAACCATCGAGGAGACTCTGGGATGAAAAATAAACCAGGAATCAATATTAGACATGGCAGAGAACCTGCAATAGATGTTCAAAATCAATATCAAAACCAGAATTTCGAGAATTAAGTCACCAAATTAATGGCATCAGAGAACTGATGAGTATACTTGGCCAATGACCTTATAAGAGCAAAGCCATCATTTGTCAGGCAAGTGGGGCCAGTTGTTCAATATAATTCGCATATGAGTAGGGCATCACAGATGTCCAAAAGCATTTTATGTTGTTAGCAAAAAGGGGGAAAAAATCTGCTAGAAGTCTGTCAAGTGAGGAAAATTCAAAATAAGGGTATGAGGTATCTTCGTTTTCTCAAATAAAGGTTTGAAATGGATCTTATTTCAAATAGAGACATGAAGTGGCCAAATCGTTTCAAATAAGTACCTAAAGTGGAATTTATTTCAAATAAGAATTGAGTGGCCATATCAATTTCAATAAATGGCCTAATCTCTCATATTGAAGGATATTTTTGTCTTTTAACTTAATTTTTTCTGTTTAATTCTTCTTCTTTCTTTTTTCATTTTCCCTCTTCCTTCACCAACCATAGTGGAGGTCGCTGGACTTGGGCAAGGGCAACCCCTCCTAGCGTTGGGTGAAGGTGTTCCTTGCCAAATTTGGCAAGGGCAACTCTCGCCCTCGCCTTTGCCCTCACATGGCCTCGCCAAATCAGGCAACGACAGGCTCCGCCGACATTGAGAGAGGGCAATCCTCGCTAGATCCGGGGAGGCCAGCCCTCACCCTCAAATGGCCTCCCAAGTTCAGGCAAGGTTAAGGGTTGCCCTTGCCAATGTCGGGCAAGGCCATCCTTGCTTAATCTAGTGAGGGCAACCCTCGTTGGCATCGGTGAGGGTCGCCTTGCCTAGGCTACCCTGACGTCAATAGGGTGACCCTCGCCCTTGCCTGAGGCAAGCAACCTTTGCTAGCCATTGATGGCAACAACGAGGGGAGGGAAGAGGAAAAAATGAAAAATAAAATGAAAGAAAAGGGAAAGGAAAGGGAATTTTTTTTTTTTAAATTTACGATATATATTTATAATTTTTGATCAAAATGCCCTTTCTCCGATGTTGGAATAGTCACCACCCAGTCAATGACCATTATTTGAGATGATTTGATTACTTTAGGTCCTTATTTAAGATAATTTGATAACTTTGTGCTCTCATTTGAAATAATATCCACTTTGAGTTTATTTTTTTTTTTTAAAAAATGATAGCATTTCGGGCCTTTATTTGGAATTTTTCCAGACTGAGTGTGTAGAAAAGTGCCTCCAACATCATATACTTCTCTTTCGTTAGATGATTTTCTAATCGAGGACTCACCCAAGATAGCAAGGATCCTCCAGCTGACAAATACTCCAAATAGGTAAGCCAACAAAACTCCCACTGTAACTGACAGCTGCTAAGAGGAAAAAAGACAACTTCAAAATTATGGGGAAAAAAAAAAGGTATCTTATCAAGCAGACGACTGAAAGTGATAGGCATATTGACCTGATTCACAGATCCCAGGGTCCCTCTCATGTTCTGAGGCGATACCTCGGCTATATATACCGGCACCTATTGATACCAAGGAAAAGCCAAGATTGAGATCTGTAACACTGCGGCCTAGTGCAAGTGCAAAGAATTTAAGAGCTTTCCAAAGGTTACCACATAAGAAATAACACCCACACCAAATCCCCCCAACAACCTTCCAATGTATAAGAAGAGGGAATCCTGCAGAAGCAGCCAAGGGATGCATAAGGATGCAGCTTTGCTAAATTTTGTTGAATTATCTTGACTATAATGATCACCCACCTTGGCAAATGATATTGCCAGCCACCCTATAACATTAGGGACCGCAGCAATCATCAGAGACTGCAGTTGAACATGGCAAGAATTCAACGGTGTCCGCACAATAAATCATAGAATACCTAACAAAAGCAATCATATCGGCGCTCGTTTTGGACATTAAAGAAGGAAGGGGTCCAACCAGCAGAGCAAGAAATCAGCCATGAAGTTCTAGCATGATGACATCTTGTTAGATTGTACTGTTATTCCTTCAGCATATGCAGCTAGTGGCTTTTAAGCGGTGGATGACATCAGCAGCTTGACCCATAATAATCGATAATAAAAAATCCCTTTAGAAGCCTTAAGAGTCTCATGCTGAAAAGCCAGAGGAAACAGCTTGTGGGGGTGCCGCAGCTTTCTTGACCTCTATTTATGCAGGCTTTCTACATGAAATTACTGAGATTGACTCCCTCGAAAGCTCCACCGAGTTAATATTCAGGGCGAAAGTACAGTCAAGTCACTGCAATCGAGTACCGCGGTTTATCTGGTCCCAATTTTTTTTTTAACAGGATCTGGTCCCAATTTTTTTTTAACAGGATCTGGTCCCAATTGAATAACGTAAAAAATATGGTGACATATATATATATTTTTTTTTTTATCATAGTTTAACAGAGATTCACCAACGTGGCATTTGAAAGTCAAGCATGCTCTTCCTTGGTTTGTGGTCCAAGTCCTCCCATCTCCGGTCCACTCGTCAGAAAATATTGAGTACAACTCTAATGACAATAAAATAAAATAAAATGATAGTCCATTTACCTTGCAACATATGGCATTTATAGCCTCGCAGCTGCCATGGCAATGGAGTTCAAGCTAGAGCCTAGAGCTTAAGATCAAAGTAGCCACGGTCGATTGAGCACGAGCTCGCGACCACAGTTACTCGAGTTCAAGCTCTGTCGCCATGGTGGCCGCAAGGCTTGGGCTCGAGCTATATGGCCATGGCCATGAGCTCTAGGCACGAGAGCGACATGTGTCACTCTCTGAGTGGCTTATGTAAAAACGAGGTGGCATTCAAGTTGTTTGTAATATTTTCTCGTTCTCATCCCGGTCCTCAAGGTCGATTTCCACGAAGCTCGAGTGCCACGGCCACAAGCTCGAAGCAGCCCGAAAGCTAGAGCAGCCATGTCCGAGCTCGAAGAAACTTGAGCAGCCATGGCTGGGAGCTCGACGAAGTATGCATCGACTTCCATGACCTCAGGTCATGATGGATGCGAGGCCGGAGGAAACAGTAGAGAAGAAGCCATAATGATTGGTGCGAGGCCTAATCTGACCGGCTCATGGTGGCAAGGCCGATCTGTGTCAGTGGTGGCGCCATTGTGGAAGGGAGGTGGCGACGGGGCGCCGAGCCTCCTGACGGTAGTTTTAGATTTTTAGCTTTCCTTACTTTTTTTTTTTTTTTAATTTTCTATTCCATTTCAATACGACCATTAGGTGGGGGCGGCATCAGCGCGACAGAAACTTATTAAAATGACACCTCCCTCACCTGAACGAACGAACTAAAAGCTAGAAATTGGCTGATACAAATCATGCAAGAAACTCCTACAAAAACCTCAGCTGATCGAAATGAGTGGCGTACCCCTTTCCGACCGACATACTCCGTCATATGGCCGCTCACGATTGCCCCGACCATGGCTCCCACGTTCACCAAGGAACCAAATATCGAATACTTTATCCGCCATTGTTTCCACAATCAAGAAGAAATTGCATCAGTTAAAATAAAAAAAAAAACAGACAGATTGAACTCTGGTTCCTGAAGCTAGTCGAACCTGCGAGAGCGAAAGGCCTAGGTCGCTTATTATGTCGTCCTCCGTGGGAGACGTATATCCGCACTGATGGCCGAAACAGCACAGGATTTACACAGTCGCGAAATCCAATGATAGATAAATATAAGGATTATGCACTATGCGGGTTCGAGCTTACGATGAATCCGTACTGAATAGGACCTAAGGCGACGACCAGGACGCTGAGGAGGACGGCGACGGAGCTGTTGCGGAGGATTCGCGAGGATCCAAGGAGGTCGAGCTGCCCCGGCCCCTTCTCCTGCATTGCATACCAGACCCCTTTGCGGAGGAGCGGTTTCCTCAGGTCCCTCCCGTCCTCCTCGACATCCTCGATGGCTCTCATGTTGAAGCTCAAACCTGCGCCTTCTTCAGAAGATGCTGCTGCTGCCGCCACCACCACCGCTGCAGGTGAGCGAGAGAGCCATGCGGAGCGTGATGAATTGTGATTTTTTATAAGTGATGATTGAGAATCCATGACGAGAAAATGAGACTTCTCGCTGACTGTTGGGTGTTGAAGGAGAGGATGCTGATAGAAGAAGTCCTCTAACCTGCTGCAAGTAAGGAATTTCGGGCATTGCATGCTCCAATACGTCCGTCTCCTGACGTGTCTTCTTCCGGGGTTGACCGACAGCTTTGACAAGAAGATGGCGGCACCAGGAGATATTATGCACTGCCAGATGCCCCAACATGGTGTCCTCTGCTGGTGTAGGGACCATAAGAAGGCGACCGTCGTCCCGTATCGTGTAAGCGACGCCCTTTTTCGCGCACGAGATTTCAAATCACGTGCTCCGTCGCCTTCGCATTGCTCGACGAGGAAAGCCACGGAGAGAGAGAGAGAGAGAGAGAGAGAGCACACCCTAGAGATTGGGAAACTTGGGCAACCCCAAGATTTGTTAGAATCTTTCTGGAGAGACGTTGGAAGCAGCCGCATGTGACGGAAAGAAATTGGAGGAACTTTAGTTGTATTGTATTATGTATCTAGAGGTGTTAAACATGTGGATCGGGTCGGGTCATTAATAGGTTAACCCATTAACCCATTTATGGCCCGTTTATTGCCCATTTATACCTAATGCAAATTTTTTCATATTTAACCAAATTTAGGAAAACTTATTCTTATGTTTTTTAAAGATTATACCCGAAAAAACTTCGACAATACAAATTCATAATTTTTCAATAAAATATTTTCTTTTTCTTTCTTTTCCTTTTTTTCTTCTACATATTTAAACCAAATTTAGGAAAACTTATTCTTATGTTTTTTAAAGATTATATTACTAAAAACTTTTTTGCCGAATTAGTTACAATACAAATCCAATCAATAATTTTTCAATTTTTTATATTTTTTAAAATAATTTTTCTTTTGGTATTTCTTTTCCTTTTTTCCCTCTTCTACATCTTAAATGGGCGAGGTTCGCCACAACCGTGAAGAAGAAGACTCAACCTATTTAAAACCCATTAAATCACTTTTCAAGCATCCACCCAGACAAAAAAAAAAAAAAAAAAACTGAACTAAGCAACCCATGTTCACCTGACCCATGCTCATCAATTTTCTAGTCTTCAAAACCTTTTAAAAAAAGCCTCTCCCAAGGAAAAATGAAGGCTGAAAGGAGTATTAAAAAAAAAGAGATGAATTTGTCACCAAAAAGAAGACGTGAGGAGAGAGGGAGAGGGAGAGAAAAATAAAAGAAAAAAGAAAAGGAAAGGAGTGCACTGTACCGCCGCTCCGCCACCTCTGCGCCGCCGGTCTCCTCGCGCTACAGGACCACCGTCTCCGACGCCGCGTCACCGCCCAACGCCTCAGCTCGACGCCCTGCCCCGCCAGCTTCCGCCCCTGCCGGAACCCATTCACCCGTCTCCTGCAGCAACCCGCGCCCGACGCCAGCAACCCGCACCATCTTCGTTCCACCAGCCGCCGAAGCTCCATCTCACCCGCGAACTCGCGCCGTCCTCTGCACCTTCGCCTGACGCCGCGCCACCGCCCAGACGCCCGCAAGCTGCAGCACCCGTCGCTGCGCCCTATCCGTCGCCGCACCTCCGCTCGCCCGTCGCCGCGCCTCCTCCGTCTTCGCCTGGCCCGAGCTGCGCGCTGCTGCTCCTTCCCTGCAGGTACACCAGCGACGACAAGCTGTGTCAAGCACCACCAGCCACGACCCCTCGCTGTCCTGAGCTCGCTGACTCGACCCCGGCCTGCTCGCTGCTCTGCCGAGTCCACCAGCCCTCCTTCCTGAGTTGCTGCGCCTGAGCAGCCCCCACAAAGCCCGTGACGAGCTTGACCAGAAGCTGCTGTGGCCTTGCAACCGCCACAGCCCTACCCTGACGCGAACCACCGTTCGTGAAATTTTGGCGCGGATCCAAATAAGGTAGTTTTCTTTAACCATATTTCTTTTAAATATTATTATATAAATTGAAATGTTTGATGTTAATTGAGGTTTTAGGCATTACCTAATAGGATATTATTGGTAAAAATCACCATAATTATTAATTTGGTTCGTAAGATTTCGGACCATTTTTTAATTATGTTGATTTTGATGATATCTTGGCTTTAAAATCATTATAATTATTAAGTTGATCCGAGAGACTTCGGATTAATTTTTAATTATTTTGATTTTCTTGACTGTGGTGATGTTTAGGAATAAAATAATCGTTAATTTAATCCGTGAGACAACGGATTATTTTTCAATTATTTTAATCCTTCATTTGATGAATATCCTCAGTGAGTTGGGTATAATGCTTATTTGGTAATTGTTTGTTTTGGAAAACACTAAAAAAAAAATCAATCAAATCCTGCATCGAATATGATAGCTTCATAAATTAGGATTGCATTTTGCACGCCATTATATATATAGGGCTTCATGATAGTATTATTTTGTTTGAATATGATTGCAAAATTTTGGAATAGATTAGGAGAGGATCTAAATAGTTTTTAAATAGGGTTTTACATTATGTTTGCATATTTTAATAATCTCATTAAAAAAAAATTCTTAAATAGGATAGGTCACATGTTTAGAATTTATCTAGTTAGATTTTTTAATAGATTGCATGTTACGACTATTTAATTAAGATGAGTTTCTGAATTAAAATGGGATTTAATCTAAATTATTTCCTAACTTGAGTAGGATAACTTGTCAAGTTTGGTAGTCAATTTTCAGTAATTATTTCGAATTTCAAAAAGAAAAAAAACATCATGTACATGTTATATAGGTAAGTTTTCATTTAAAAACAAGAGAAAACCCAAAAATATATATAGTTGCTTGCCTTATTGTGTTTAATTCCTCAATGTTTTTTTTTCCTTTTTGAATGTTATCTTTAATGTTTGTGTACATGATCACTTTAGTGTTTTAGGAAAATCAATTCAAGTTGCTTGCAAAACATTTTCTGAAATAAAAAGGAAAAGGTACCGAAAGGGCGTTAGAGAAATCTAGCGTAATCAAGTCCCCGAACTCATTTAATCTCTTCGTAGGAGTAAAGAATTTTCCCATTACTTTACTTGGGTTTCTAATCGACCCACCAAAAAATAGATTAGTGGCTCCTCATGTTAAAAACTCAAACCTGCACTTGGGAAATTAAGTCTAGGCTTAACAATCCATTAGCTAACCCTTAGGTGGTCCAACCCGGGGATCGCGACAATTTACATCCTCGGAGGAACCATGAAAAAGTGTATGGAGTTTGCACACATATTCTCAGTGATTGCATCATGGCTAAAAAGCTCCTCTGCCAGCACAAATTCAGCATTCTAAAGTGCAACTGGATCCTTCGAAATGCAAGTTTGCACACTATAGACTTGAACTAAGCATTCACCGTTAAATTATTCCCTGGCTTCTGCATACGCATCAAGCAAAGTAAATATCCCTTATGGACTAAATGAAAATAATAATTAATCAAGCCATGAAATTTCTAGGAATATACATTTAATGATGATCAAATTTAAGGCTAAAGTAGAATGCTCATACAGAAAATGAGGGAGCCAAGTACCACCGGATATTGCTGCAAGAGGCCTTCATATAAAGAATATGGAACCCTATAATGACTGAAAAATATCTCATTTAATAAGAGGAAACTTCTTATGGAAAAGTGTAAGTTTTCGTGTACCTCTTCATTATGACCCAACACCTAGTCTAGAACTTGAAAAGGAAAAGCATCAACTTTGATTATAAGTTGTAGCACCACAAAGTATACCAAGAATACATCATTATGAAGACAAGTGTATTAAATCATATGAGCAAACGAAAAGAATGAGATGAAAAAAAGTACCTAATGCAAATAGTCTTGAAAGTCAATGATGAGAGACTCTTCATCCAAATCTTCCTCAGGTGAATAACCAATTTCTAGTGCACAGCTCAGCCTCTACGCTTTCAAGGGAAAGGGAACTATGATATTTATTTAAAATACATCCTCCAATGCTAAAGGCTGATTCTGAGACAACGGTAGTGATAGGAATGCTTAATATATCACGTGTCATGAGGGATAACTCGGGATACTGATGAGAATGAGTCTTCCAATAATCAAGGACATTGAGATCCGGGAACTTCTTTCTATGAAGCCTATTCTCCTCCAAATACAAATCCAATTGTGACTTAGTAGATTGTGATCCAAAGTGTTCACTCTCAAATGCATCATACTCATCAATGTCATCCCCAATGTTCTCATCGATGCCCTCAACTGAAATGTTACCTCAACTAGTTAAAAAAGTAAAGCGATCATCCCTAGACATAGAGGTCACATATTCATCAAAAAGTGTATATAGTTTTTCTCGAATGCCCCATACAAATTCCACATGATCATCCATATCCAACTTTGAGTAGCAAAACTCTAAGAAGTGTAACTTATAGCGAAGATCCAATATAACAGCAAATGATATGACAACACTATAACACTTCCAATATTTTTCAAACTTTTTGAGCATTGCCTTAGCCATAGAACTAATAGCCTCATCCTTAGTATCTCTTGCTTGTATTAAACAAAGTTGAATTTGCCATACTCCATACAAATATAAATTCACCGTCGAATATCTAACTCCAGAGAATAGAGTAGAAATATCATAAAAGGGTTTTAACAAGAAAGTAATTTTCTTTCTCTAACCCAATCTTCAAAAGATGGACATGTGACAAAGTTACAGTCAATTAACTTCAAATGTGAAAATGCACATTCAAAGAAAAGGGCACCCTCAAGCATTAGGTACGTAGAATTCCATCTGGTAGCCACATCTTGACGTACCTTTTTTACTAGTCTTTAAGCACAACTGCGATATACATTCGACAAATTTTACTCTCCTCCCTTGTATAACTCTCACATACTTGATAGCTTCTCTAATATTATGTAACGATCCATCAATAACCTTTAGACCTTCCTGTACAATGAGATTTAAAACATGTGCACCACAAGGCACATGAAAAAATTATCCATCACATAACAAAGAGGATATCACAGAAGGTGTATTTCTCAAAATATCAATCATACTTTCATTGTATGATGCATTATCTAAAGTGATGCTGAAGATCTTTTTCTCAATGCCCCATTCTCTCAACAAAGTCAGCAATTTTTCTAAAAGTATGGCACCACTATATGGAGGTGGCACATAGGAGAAACACAAGACTTTTGATTGCAATTCCCAATCCCCATCAATATAATGGGTAGTGACAGTCATATAATGATCCGTAGTAATAGAAGTCCATAGGTCAGAAGTCAAACATATTCAGCTCAAAAGAGACAATAATTTGGATTTCAAAAGTCCCTTCTCTTTCTCATAAACTTTTACCGCATCACTTCTTGATGTATTCCTTAATATGTGCTTCACATTAGAGAGAAGGTGTATTTCTCAAATATCAATCATACTTTCATTGTATGATGCATTATCTAAAGTGATGCTGAAGATCTTTTTCTCAATGCCCCATTCTCTCAACAAAGTCAGCATTAGAGAATCGATCGGAAACGGACGACTAGAGAGGGCTCCTGCCACCACTGCAAATCCTGTGTTCCAATTTCTCTCTTTCTACCTTGATCGTATTTCAATTTGTTAAGAATTGCTTAGTATATCGATAAATTGTTTGTGCGCCTATTCACCCCCCTCTAGATATTTATACTAGCAATATCAATTGCCACAAGGCTTTCAAAGACAGCGAGACCAAGTACGGTGATGATGAGGAACCAAATAAAGATGCGATGCACTTTGAATGCAAGAAAAAGGGACACATTAGACCCAACTATCCTCTTACGAAGAAGAAGAAAGGAAAAGCTGAAAAATTTCGAAAAGCTCTCAAGGCGGAGCACAGGTGATGCGAGTGTGAAGAAAGTGATAATGAATATGCCAATCTATGCAGTGGCACAATCGGACTCGGACTCTGTATGTCGGACTCGGGATCGGACTCGAACGGTGAATTTGAGGCAAGTAATTTTAAAATTCCTGTCAAAGTTTCTAAATATATTGATGAACTATGCTTTAGTCTTAAGACTTCTCTCAAAAGAATTTCCAAACTGAAAAAAAAAGAAAACTCAGCTCTAAAACAAAAGAAAATGTTTTAGAAGAAAGAGTTAAAAGTCTAGACGTGTCTGTTTCCAATCTTAAAGAAAAATGAAGAAAATCTTTTAAAAGAAAATGCCTTTTTAAAAACAGACTTATCAAATATATCAAAGAAATTTTCTATAGGGTCTGAAAAGTTGAGAAAATTCTTTCGGCGCAAAGACCTTACTTCAATAAATGCACGGTCTAGTATGTGAAGAAACAATTCCCTTGATTGATTTTCTAAAGTAAAAGAAAGAATCAAGAAAAGGCTTTCGAGTGAAGTTTACAAAGATCACTTCAAAGAGTTTTTGTTAAACCCGTAGGAAGAAATGCTCTCGGATGTTCAAAGTGCAGCAGTCCGGATCACTTTGAAAAAGAGTGCCTATGGTATGGAAACTGTTAAGAAAGTATGGGCTAATTGTTTATCTTACTAACACCAAAGGACCCAAGAAAATTTAGGTACCAAAGAAAGCTTGAGACTTTATTTTAAATGCGGAGTCTCCGTCAAGAAACGAGGTAAAGTGGTATCTTGACGGCGGATGCTCAAGACACATGACGGGAGACTCAAATTGTTTTATAAAGCTTGCTCAAGTAAATGGTGGAAAAGTTTCATTTGGAGGAAACAAAGGAAGTATTGTGGGATTTGGAGCAGTGAAGATTGGTACTCTCCATGATAAGTAATGTCTCCCTAGTGGAAGGACTCAATTACAATCTTCTCGACATTAGTCAATTGTGTGATCTGGTTTCAAGATCTTCTTTCAGAAGGGACATGTTCTGGAATCATCGGTAAAGACTTTACTCGATCTTTCATGGGTCGAAGACATGGAAATATCTATCTTCTGGATGTGAAACCAAATGAATCGCAATGTCTTATCTCAATTCAAGACGAAGCAAGCTTATGGCACAAAAAGCTTGGTCATGTCAACATGAAGCCACTTCAAAAGGACTAGTAATATAGACCGAAAGTTTGTGCAAGAAATTTTCATCTAATCGGACGACTAGAGTGCAAAAAAAGACCGACATACGGCTCTTTAAAGATAGACAAAGATGAAGAAGGAAGAAAGTTGATCCACCACCATATTTTGTTGAGTGTTTGCATACCAAACCCATCTCCCCCGTTGCTTCAAGAATCGATCTTTGGTATCGGATATTCGAAGACGAAAGAAAATGAACCTTGAAGATTGTCGCGAAGACACTTACATCGATTTGGTAACCTCGTAAAGGTTCATTCAACTTGAACACTGCCAAACCCAACCAAAACCAATACGTGAACAATAGGCTCGAATGATGCTACCGACCACCACCTGCTTGCAAAGCCAAAATCGAGAAGTACTCGCACATCGAAAATAGCTATTTTAAGTTCGTAGAAGTAAAAATAGGGTATGAGAAGCAAGCAAACACAAGGTAGGAGAGTGAGGCTGACCTTGTTTTTAGTGCGGCAGCGGCGACAGTGGCGGCAGCGGCTGACAATGGAAGGAGAGGGAGGAGAAGAAGATGGAGGTTAAGCGAGAAAACGAAGAGAACGAAGAGGGAGAGTAATCCCGTCTGTGTCCCCATAAATGGGTTCATTTTTAATGGGTTGATAAAAGGGTCTTAAATGGGTGGAGAGCAGACCCATTTAAGACCCATTTATTTCAGTCTCTTTATTTTAAAAACCCATTATGGATGCTTTGGGAAATAAGGCTTGACCCATTAATGACCCATTTAAACATAAATGGGTCAATAAATGGGTAAATGACCCATTTTGACACCTCTGTCCGTATCTAATGTACATGTACTCTTACCTATTTATAGTACAATGAAGAAAGATAAAATTAGAAAAAGAAATATAAAATTTCCTAATTTCCTATTATACAAAATCAATTATGGATTGACTAAATCAATCAGTCCACAATCTACTCACAATAAATATCCTCCAAATCTTCAATCATATCTCTTACACTCCCTCTCAAGCCGGCGGTCTATGTATGTCCAAGACCCCTAACTTGCTTCAGACATATGAATGTTATCTCTGATAGAGTGGTTTGGTGAAAATATCCACAGGTTGTTCTATAGTTCCAATTCATTTGGTGACAAGTATTCCTATTTGGGTTTTATCTCAAGTGAAATAATGGTCGACTTCTATATGCTTTGTTCTTTTATGAAAGACGGGATTTGCTACTAGCTCAAGTGCAGTATCATTATCGCAAAATAACTCGCTCGGTCCATGAACTTTTACTTTGAGGTTTGAGAGTAAACCTTGTATCCAAACTATTTTGCAAACAGTTTTCGCCGTAACTCGATACTCTGACTCAATTGAAGATAAAGAGATGGCCGACTATTTCTTTCTCCTCCATGAAATTAATGAATTTCCTATTTTGATGCAAAAACCAATGATAGATCTTACAGTCATTGGACAAGTGGTGTAATTTGTGTCGCAATGGGCTGTCATTTTCATATTTTAATCTCAAGATAAAAATATACCAAGTCCTAGATATCCCTTCAAGTATTTACTACATTTAGTGCTACATTCATATGAGACTTATTTGGATTATGCATGAATTCGCTGAGAATTTGTACTGTATAGCATGTGTCAAATCTTGTCATGGTGAGATATATCAGTTTTCCAAAGAGCCATTGATATCTTGACAAATCTTTAAGTAGTGGGTCTTCTTTAGATGATAGACCCTTGGCATTATAAACTTGGCATTCTACTCAATTGGTAAAACAACAAGTTTACACCTTGACAATCTTGCTTCCAAGATAATCTCCAAGACAAATTTCTGTTAACTGAGATAGATACCCTTGTCGGATTGAGCTATCTCAATCCCTTGAAAGTACTTAGGTGGTCCCAAATCCTTGATGTGAAAAGTAAAATGCAAATATTTTTTTAATTTCTCAATGGCAGATTCATCATTTCTAATAATAAGTATCTCATCAATAAGTAAAGTGATGAGGTACCTTTGGTCAAGTGAATAGACCATAGTCACATTTGGAGTGCTAGTTTGTAAACGCACTAGTAAATTTGGTATACTGTTGCTGAGAGGCCTACTTAAGCCCATACAAGGACTTATGGAAACTCCCCTTGTCTTCATATTCCCTCTCGAAGCTCCACTTATATTTCTTTATACATATCCCCATGTATGAAAGCATTATCAACATCCATTTGATATAGTTGCCAATTGCAAAAAGCAGTAATGGATATAAAAGAACAAAAAGCTACCTCATTGGTGATTAGAGAAAATGTCTTGTGATAATCAAAGCCTTCTTATTTTGTAAAACGCTTAGCAACCAAGCGAGCCTTATAGTATTCAACAATATCATATGCTCTGTATTTGATCCCATATACCCATTTGAAGCCAATGAGTTTATGATGTGGAGGCAATGGAACAATATCCCAAGTATGATTTTCCACAAGTGCAAGTAATTTAGTCTTCATAGCTTGCTGCTAACGTGGATCATGCGATGTTTCTATATAAGAGGATGGCTCTTGTTCCTTGGAAATGCAACTGATACAGCACGTGTTCTGGGGATAGTCGACTGAATGAGACATATGATGATATTGGACAGCGTGTACTTGAAGAGTCCAATGTAGGATAGACATAATCCTTGGTCCATGTGGGAGAGCGAACTAGACGTCTAAAGCGTCAATGATGTTCAATACTTGTCTGTTCAAAAGCTCCTAGAGGAAATCCATTAATAGGAGGCGATGGCAAAACCACTGGTGAAATAGTCAAATGATCCTCCTCAAATAAATGATTTTCCTCATATGATTTTGCTAGGGATCAAATAGTTACCTCCAAAGAATTAGGAGCGACAAGTATAGGTGGCTTTGGCATAACAAATATATATATATATATATATATATATATATATATATATATATTGTGGAGCCATAGATAAATCATCTTCTGATAAAAGGGGACTATTGCTCCAAGATGGAATAATGCCATATCCTAGAATGGGAATATGTCTCCGTAAGGATAACAACTCGACTTACAAAGAAGCACCCTCAAGATATCTCAATAACTTGATAACCTTTTTGTAGAGAGGAGTATCCCATGAAAATGCATTTGAAAGCATAAGGATTCCTTTTAATTTGAGGACCAACAATTTTGGCATAATATCGACATCCAAAAATTCTTAAATGGTCAATTTTAGGTTGTTGCCCAAAAAGCATCTCAAAAGGAGTTTGACCTTCAAGTCTACGAGTTGGCATGCGATTAATTAAGTAGGTTGCCATGACCACACAATCTCCTCATAAAATTTCAAGAACGGAAGCTTGACATTTGAGAGCTCAAGCTTCTTCTAAGGGATGTCAATGTTTGTGTTCACAACCCCATTTTATTGGAGAGTATAAGTACATGAGCTTTCATGGATTATTCCTTGAGAGGATAGTATATAATTGCATTCACTAGTGAAAAACTCCCATCCATTATCAATACGAATTCTCTAGACAGTTTTGTCGAACTGATTTTTAACTAAGGAGAGGAATTTCGATAGGTGAGAAGATGTTTGCCCTTTGGATTGCATAAGGAAGACTCAGGTGGCGCTGGAATAACCATCAATCATAATGAGGAAAAAAAAAAAAGGGATCCATCGCGATATGGAGTATGATATGCCCCCCAAATATCCATGTGAATCAATGCAAAAGCACTAGTAGCTCGAGATGCACTGATTGGAAATGGTGCTTGTGACTACTTAGCTAAAGGGTAGATGGGACATTTTGGATGGAAAAAATGAACACCATGACCTAGATGTTGATGAGAAAGAAGGTTTTTATTGCTAATAGTGGCATTAACAGAGATGTTAACATTAAAATCTTTCTAAAATATAGTCCTTAGGCAACACTATCCAAGCCCATCAATATGCCAATTGGATGTGTTGGAGAAAACTTCCTTGAGTGTTTTGAAGCTGACAAAACGTTTCCATCAGTCTAGTCTGAAGACTTGCAGACTCTACTATCAAAGTCTGAAGACCTCCGGACTGCCAGACTCAAGACTCAAAATCTATCTTCATTGACAGTTTCTAGACCGTCGAAGAAGGCTTATCCAAACTTGACGTTTTGTTAAGGATTTGACTTTATCGACTGGAGAAGATCTCTTGGCTAGATATAGCATGTCGGAATCCTTTATTCAAATCTAGATTGATTCAGGGATTTTGGATCCGTTGATTGGTGAAGTATACTTGGAAAATTCTACTTACGGAAACCGAGATCCTGATTGTATGGGCGAGCAGGATTGATGGGCTATCGTCATGTTCCTTAAATAGCTCGAAAGATCTTCCTAATTGATTATGTCCAACGGGTAGATTGGAAGAATTCCTTTGGTAAGTGCCAACGGGTATGATGGCATAAAGGAGTATATAAGGAAGACGTTCCAATTGTTTGAGTGTGTGCGCGATAGAAGAATTCCAAAGTTTGAAGCTCCTTGTTCTTAGTCAATTAAACTGTTGAGCGAAATCTTGTACGCAAAAGAGAGTCTATATCTTTGAGAGACCTTGAGGAAGTGTAGTAGAGTCTCTACATTGTAGAATCAAGGCAGAGTTTTTTTGTAACAACTCTTTTGTTCATAGTGGAATCCAGCCGGTGGGCTGTCAGTGCGGAAGAGTGGACGTAGGCTTGGATTAAGTCGAACCACTATAATCTCTGTGTTCATTTTCTATTCTCTATGCTCTTTTACTTTGATCTTAACTTGTTTTGTCTTCAAGAGACGAATTTCCTTTTCATAATTTATTGTTGATTAATACTGCACATATCTCGCAAAATTGTTTATGCACCTATTCACCCCCTCTGGTGCTCATACTAGCTTTTACAATTGGTATCAGAGCCTATGTACTTACTTAAGTTGAAGTGTTTTTTTATCATAATTAAAGATCCATGGCTAGTATGTTGGCTCTAGGTCTGGTTAAAGGGCAAAACAATACCAAACCGCCTTACTTTGATGGAAAGGAATACAACATATGGAAAAACAAGATGAAGACATTCCTAAGATCAAATGATCCTCTGGAATGGGACGTGGTAGACAAAGGAATCATTCCTAAAGTTGCACCTATCTCAGAGAGAGGAAAAGATGCTGTTGAGTCTAGTGAAATGACTCAAGAAGAGATAACCAAGAGACAAGCTCTTGATGCAAAAGCAATTTATTCTTTATATTGTGCATTATCACCTACTGAATATAACAGAATATCTTCTTGTGTTACAGCTAAAGAAGTCTGGGATAGATTACACATCACCTATGAAGGAACTGATTGAGTGAAAGAAACCAGAGTCAACATTTTGCTCGATCAATACGAAGCATTCAAAATGAAATCAGGAGAATCTATCACTAACATGTTTAGTCGTTTTACAGAAATCGTAAATGGTCTTGAAAATCAAGGTCAACCAATTTCTGATCTCATGAAAGTAAACAAGCTACTGCGTGGACTCTCCAAGGATTGGAATCACATAAAGACCTCAATAAGGGAGACACAAAGAATTATGCCACTTTCTGTCGATGAATTGGTTGGGACTCTTCAGTCTTATAAAGTTGAGTGAATCAATGAAGATGAAGATCCTAAAGGTAAGAAATCCACTGCATTAAAATCTAATGATGATTCTGATGTCATAGATTTTGAAGACGAGATGGATGATGAAGAGCTTGCTCTCATGATAAGAAAATTCAGAAAGCTAAACAGAAGGGGGAGAAGATTCAATCCAAATAAACAAAATTTTCAAAAGCAACAGACTAAGTCTATTGAGGATGATGAAACCAATAGAGATGTAGTCCGTTTTAAATGTAAGAAAAAGGGACACATCAGACCCAACTGTCCCCTTCTGAGGAAAAAGAAAGAAAAAACTGAGAAATATCGAAAGGCACTCAAAGCAAAAACTTGGAGTGATACAGAATGTGAAGAAAGTGATGATGATTATGCCAACATTTATCTCATGGCACAATCAAATTCAGATTCAGACTCCAAGATAGACTCAGATTCAGACAGTGAAATCGAGGTAAGTAACTTGAAAATTCCTACTAAAGTCTCTAGATACATTGATGAATTGTGCCTTAGTCTCAAAACTTCTCTTAAAAGGATTTCCGAACTCAAAAGAGAAAATTCTGCTCTAAAGCAATAGGAAAATATTTGGAAAGAAAAGGTCAAAAGTCTAGACAAAAGTGTTACTACTTTGAAAGAAAATGCAGACAATTTTTCAAAAGAAAATGCATTCTTGAAAAATGACATCTCAAATATTTCTAAAAAAATTTCTATAGGATCTGAGAAACTTGAGAAAAAAATTTCAGCATAAAGACCTTACTTCAATAAATCTGGTTTGGGAATGACTGCAGAAACCATTCCTGTAATTGATTTTCCTAAAGTAAATGAAAGAATTAAGCAAAGACCTATAAGAGATGCTTACAAAAATCATTTCCAAAAAGTTTTTGTAAAACCAGTAGGTCGCAATACTCTAAGATGTTCTAAGTGCAATAGCTCATACCATTTTGAGAAAGAATGTCCTATGGTTTGGAAACCTATTAAGAAGGTATGGGCAAATACCGTATATTGCACTAACACCAATGGACCCAAGAAAATATGGGTACCAAAGAAAGCTTGAGTCTATTTTTTAAATGCATGTTACTATCAAGAAAAAGATTAAATGGTACCTGGATAGTTGATGCTCAAGGCATATAACAGGATATTCAAATTGCTTCATAAAATTTGTTCAAGTTAATGGTGGAAAAGTTTCATTTGGAGGGAACAGTAAATGAAGAATTGTGGGATTCGGAACTGTAAAGATTGGAAGCCTCACGATCAGTAATGTTTCCTTAGTGGAATGACTCAACTACAATTTGGTAAGTATCAGTCAGCTGTGCAACACCGGTTTCAAAATCAATTTTCAAGAAGGAATCTATTCAGGAACCAGTAAGGACTCCTCTCAGTCTTTCACGGGTCGAAGACATGAAAATATCTACCTCTTGGATGTCAAACCATATGAAACCCAATGTCTAATTTCAATTCAAGAAGAATCAAACTTATGGCACAGAAAACTTGGGCACATCAACATGAAGCAAATAGCCAAAATTTCAGCAAAGAAGCTTGTTCGTGGATTACCCAATTTGTCATTACCAAAAGTTTGATCTATGCACACCATGCGTGTTGGGAAAACAAGTAAGAAACTCATTTAAACCAATAAATCAAGCTTCCACTAATCATGTACTGCAGCTTCTGCATATGGATCTCTTTGGACCAACCAGAACTCAGAGCATTGGAGGTAAGAAATACTGTTTAGTGATTGTGGATGATTATTCAAGATTCACTTGGGTATATTTCCTAGTAAGTAAGTCTGAAACATTTTCTTACTTAAAAAAGTTTGCTAAAAATGTCCAAAATGAGAAATTGTATGTTATTTCAAGTATACGGACATATCATGGATGTGAATTTGAAAATCAAGACTTTACAAAATTCTGTGATGAATCTGATTTTCAGCATGTGTTCTCTTCTCCATATACTCTAGAGCAAAATGGAGTTGTGGAAAGGAAGAATAGATCTTTGCAAGAAATGGCTAAAACTCTTTTAATTGAAAGTAACATATCTTCACGTTTTTGGGCTGAAGCAGTTTCTACAGCATGTTATATCATTAATAGAGTTTTTCTAAGGCCTATTTTGGAGAAAACTCCATACGAGTTATTAAAAGAAAAGAAGCCTATTGTTTCATATTTTCACGTGTTTGAATGTAAATGTTTTATATTGAAAAATGCAAATGATCGAATTGATAAGTTTGAAGAAAAATCAGACGAATGCATCTTCCTTGAATATTCAACTACCGGCAAAGCTTACAGAGTATACAACAAAAAGACTCAATCTGTGGAGGAATCAATAAATGTCAAATTTCAAGACTTTATGCAAAATGAATCGATTCAGACTCAACTTGAAGAATTTGAACCTGCTCCGAGACTCTACAAAGTCCAAATCTCCGAAGTAGCTCGGACTTGGAAGACCAAAGAACAAATGATTGTTGAAGATTCAAATGAGAAAAATGATCAACAATCTGACAAATCAACCAGCAACTGGAAGCATAAGTCCAGTCATCCCAAAGATCTCATTATTGGTGATATTAATGAAGGAATTCACACAAGATCCAAAAGGCGAGAAGAGTCTAGTGCCGTGGTTCTTATTTCTGAAATAGAGCCCAAGAGCATAGAAGAAGCTTTATCTGATGAAAGCTGAATTGAAGCTATGCAAGAAGAACTCAGGCAATTCAGTATTAATGATGTATGGGAATTAACTCCAAAACCGAAAGGTAAATCTACCATTGGAGCTAAATGGGTTTTCAGGAACAAGATGAACGAGAAAGGAAAGGTAGTAAGAAACAACGTAAGACTCGTGGCCAAGGGATATACACAAGAAAAAGGGATAGACTATGATGAGACTTACGCGCCCCCGTGCGAGGTTAGAAGCAATTAGATTATTACTTGCTTTTGCTTGGTATAAGAATTTTAGGTTATTCCAAATGGACATCAAAAGTGCTTTCCTAAATGGATTTATTCAAAAGGAAGTCTATGTGGAACAACCACCCGGTTTTGAAGACCCAAGGAAACCGGATTCTGTATTCAGACTGAAAAAGGCTCTATATGGTTTAAAGCAAGCACCTCGAGCTTGGTACGACAGACTAATCTATGCATGATGAATTTGAAATGAGCATGATGGGTGAACTAACCTTCTTTCTCGGGTTTCAAGTGAAACAACTGAAGGAATGAACTTTTATTCATCAAGAAAAATATGCCAATGATCTTGTCAAAAAGTTTGGGCTGGAAAATTGCAAAAAGACTGATATACCAATGTCAAGTTCCTTGAAGCTGGACAAAGATGAAGGAGGAAAGAAAGTTGACCAGAAGCTATACAGGAGTATCATTGGTTTACTTCTTTATCTTACTGCTTCTAGACCTGAAATTTTGTTTAGTGTTTGCATTTGTGCCAGATTTCAATCAGATCCTAAAGAATCTCATCTAAGTGCTGCAAAGCGTATTATCAAATACATTGCCTCAACTTCAAACTCTGGTCTCTGGTATCCTAAAAGAGGAGACTTTACTCTTCTTGGATACTTAGACGTAGATCTAGCCGGATGTAGATTTGATAGAAAGAGCACCTCAGGCACCTGTCAACTACTTGGAAGCAGGACAATGTCTTGGTTTTCAAGGAAGCAAAGTACGGTAGCTCTTTCTACAGCGAGGCGAGTATGTAGCTCTTGGAAGTTGTTGTTCACAAATTCTGTGGACAAAACAACAGTTAAGAGACTTTGGAATCGAAGATTCATGCATTGAAATCAAATGTGACAACACCAGTGCAATCAATCTCACAAAGAATCCGATTCTTCACTCAAGAGCAAAATATATAGAGATTCGACATCACTTCATTAGAGATCATGTTCAAAATGGAGAAGTTTCGATTCAGTTTATTGACTCAAAGAATCAACTGGCAGATATATTTACAAAGCCTTTGAAAAAAAATCAATTTGAAGTTATTTGTTCCAGACTCAATATCTTAAAGTCTGAGGAAGTTCAAACCCAGGACTGAAAATCTAAAGACACTCGGACTCAAACGATCAAGATTTTTGACTGTAAGTTATATTTTTATTTTCTCTCAGATCAAATCTCGAAAATGTACAATCATCTATCCGTAATTGTTTGTTGTTATTTTCAATTTCTATGATTATTGCAATCTCTCCTTTTCAAAAAAGAAGTTATTTTTAAAAAATGACAATTATCTAATTTTTGAAAAGGCATCTTTATATTTTTTTTACGACGTTCCGTATGCCTCTCTTTGACTGTCTTATATACCGTCGGTTCCTCTTTGTTTTACTCACAAAAACCCTAAGAGAACACAGATCGTCCACTTCTGTCATCTTCACTTGTTTAATCTTCGAAAAGTTGTCATCTTTCTTCGAAAACAAGCTTGGAATTTCTCAAAGACTGTGAAAGATGTCGTCCCAAAGAAAGTCTTCAAGGATCGCGAATAGGGGACCACAGCAAATGCATGAGGGGCCTACGCACTTTGATCTCACCGAGGAAGAATCTCCTAGACAGCGGCAAAGCCCACAACATTCTCAGCAGCGTCCATCTTCTCCTTCTAGACATCAAAATGTTGCACATCAAGAAGAGAAAGAAATTATCGAAGACGCAGAACCCGTAAAAACTCTTAAGCCTGGCTTTACTTATAAGCTTTACCGTGCTTTGAAGAGGGGTGGTACTCCTTTGAATTACATTGACGAATTTTTGAAAGAAAAATGTATCGAAATGAAACCTACTTTTTACGAACAATGGAACGATTGGGAATTGCCCATGCTGGGTCGGCGGAAGAGGCATTGGCAAATATCCCAAGCGATCCACGTGTTGGAGGGCTAAGTTAGCCTGATGGGAATGACAATGATAGGATGTACAGTCAGTTTAAACCGAGAATGGGTGTTGTAGCAAAAATCCAAAGTAAAAGGACAGACTTGTTTCGATCGGATGACCACAAGCAACTATACTCTAAGTTGCTGAAGCGTGGGGTGATAAACCCTAGAAGTGTGGATTTTGATTTTCTTGACTCTGTGAATGTCAATCTGCGGGAAAAATTCAGTCTTCTTCAACTCGAACAATTTTGTTCTAAAACTATAGAAGTTTATGCTGAACTTACTGGTTATTTCTATTCGAATCTCAGTTTCTTGAATGCGAATAGGTTCTCTTTTAGTGTTCGAGATCAAGACTATGTGGTTGACATGAATACATTGGCTGATGTGATTGGGGTTGAAAGAGGGAGATATCAACCTATCAGTGTATCTATTGCTCGTGCAACGTTGGAACTGGTTCAGGATAGAAGGACAGAAGGAAAGATTTCATATTTGAGGATGAATGCGACCAACATTTTGCTTCACAAAATTGTGATTAACTGTCTCAGACCAAAATCAACTTCAAAAACCGACGTTTCAAACTTGGAGGCAAAGTTGATGTATGCCATCAATGCTGGTAAAAAATTCTCTCTTCCACACACTATTATGTTCCATATGTACAAGGCACTGGTGAAGGACAAGGGTCAACTTCCGTACGCAGCTCTTGTGACCAAGTTATTCAGACATTTGAACGTTCAGCCTCCCCGGATTCTCTATATTCGAATGTGCGATCAAATGATGGTGGGACTGAAAATGATTTCTAAAATGCGTCTGAAGGAACTCAATAAGGTGTTGGAGCAATTCAAGGAGAAAACCCTTGTCAAGACTCATCAAATCTCTTCGGCTGCAAAAAGAAAAGGGAATGAGCCCATGGTTGCTCCATCCAAGAAAAGAAAAGCTCTCATCATTGAGGATGAAGTAATGAGGATGATATCACCATTTCTACAATGGCATTGAAGAACTTGAGACGTTATGTTCCAGAATCAACGGAGAGACAATAAAAAGACATGGATGAGACAGAACAGAATACTGGAGAGAGAGAAGATTTGGAAGCAGAGGAGAAAGAAGCAGAGGAGAGAGATGCAGAGGAGGAAAGAATTGAGGAAGAAAAAGAAGAAGAAGAGGAGAGAGGAGATCAAGTGGATGCAGAGCATGAGGAACACTCTTCTCCACCTAAAGGCACGGAAACAAGGGGAGATCTTGAGAAAAGAGGAACGTCCTCATTCCCTACCACCAGTGAAGGAATAAGCCGATCTCCAGCAGATCCAGAGGACATCTATGCCTCTCAATTTCCTGAGGAGGGTCATGATGTTTCATCGCCCAATCTACGTGACAATTTACCATCATCTGCCTATACACCGTCTGATCGTGCAGAAGCCAGTACTCAGACTGATAATTCAGCAGATTTTCGCATAATCCTTGATGTTCTCTTAGAGATGCGGGGTCAAATATATGCTCTGGGATGCGAAGTACAGAACTTGCAAAATGCAGGTCAAACCTCTTCAGTTTCTTTGCATGATCAAATCCAAGCCCTTGCTCTTCAAGTTCAAGTAAATGCTAAGGGTGAAGATGTGGCTCAACTAAAGGAGGACTTGAAAAAGCTAGAAGGCATTGTCCAGTCAATGGGAGATTTCCAGCTTGTTCGTGTTCCCAAACAATCTTAATTCCATTCTCTTTTCATCTCTACCTTTTTAATGCTGACAAAAATGGGGAGAGATGTGGTGCAGATTTGATTTGAACTTTTGAACTCTTGACTTTTGTGATGTCTTGACTTGACTTTTGTGTTTGGCTGTTTGGATTTGGACTAGATTTGGGTTTGACTGTTTGAACATTTGTTTATCTTAAGTACTATTGATATCTCATGGCTTTGTTCATTTACAAGACTAACCTACTTTATGTGGATGCAGATTCTAGTGTTATTACTAAGCCATTTATCTTTGTGAGATATCCATTTTTACTTGAGTAATGTTTTGCACGTCAAAGTTATCCAAATCTGCATGAAAGTTTTGTCACCATCAAAAATGGGGAGATTGTTGGAGAAAACTTCCTTGAGTGTTTTGAAGCTGACAAAACGTTTCCATCAGTCTAGTTTGAAGACTTGTAGACTCTACTATCAAAGTCTAAAGACCTCCGGACTTCCAGACTCAAGACTCAAAATCTATCCTCATTGATAGTTTCTAGACCGTCAAAGAAGGCTTATCCATAATTGGATGTTTTGTTAAGGATTTGACTTTATCGACTGGAGAAGATCTCTTGGCTAGATATAGCATGTCGGAATCATTTATTCAAATCTAGATTGATTCGGGGATTTTGGATCCGTTGATTGGCAAAGTATACTTGGAAAATTCTACTTATGGAAACCAAGATCCTAATTGTATGGGCGAGCATGATTGATGGGCTATCATCATGTTCCTTAAATAGCTTGAAAGATCTTCCTAATTGATTCTGTCCAACGGGTAGATTGGAAGAATTCCTTTGGTAAGTGCCAACAAGTATGATGGCATAAAGGAGTATATAAGGAAGACGTTCCGGTTTTTTGAGTGTGTGCGCGATAGAAGAATTCCAAAGTCTGAAGCTCCTTGTTCTTAGTCAATTAAACTGTTGAGCAAAATCTTGTACGCAAAAGAGAGTCTATATCTTTGAGAGACCTTGAGGAAGTGTAGTAGAGTCTCTACACTGTAGAATCAAGGCAGAGCATTTCTGTAACAACTCTTTTGTTCATAGTGGAATCCAGTCGGTGGGTTGTCGGTGCGGAAGAGTGGACGTAAGCTTGGATTAAGCCGAACCACTATAATCTCTGTGTTCATTTTCTCTTCTCTATACTATTTTACCTTGATCTTAACTTGTTTTGTCTTCAAGAGACGAATTTCCTTTTCATAATCTATTGTTGATTAATACTGCACATATCTCGCAAAATTGTTTCTGCACCTATTCACCCCCCCTCTAGGTGCTCATACTAGCTTTCACAGGATGGTCTTGAAAAAGGCAATTTTGGGAATTGAATATGGCATGACTAGAATTATCCTTGCAAATTTTTAAACAGAATTAAGATTGAACTCAAATCATGAATATAAAGGACATTCTTGAGAAAGATAATCGAAGGATAGTAGACAATACTAATTTTACTAACATAAGTCGTATTTCCATTTGGAAGATGTACAAAGATAGCAGATTGGGTTTTTTATGAGTGAAGAATTTTTCATTGCGAATTATATGGTCACTGGCACCCAAATAAGTTATTCACGCATCAACTGCAATTTAATTCCTTTTTGAAAAAGCCATGCATGGAAAAAATCCCAATCTTGTCACTAGTTTTTTTATTAATCTAGAGCTTTCTTGATGTTTTGGTACTGACATCGAGTGATTGTTTGATACATTTTGTCACTCCTTTAAGCTGATACCTGGTAAGTAGAAAATTCTTTCCTTTCTTTTCTTTGTCATTTGGCTTTCCATGTAATTTCCAACATGTATCAATAGTATAATGTGGACCCTTGTAATAATCACAAAATTTACCCTTTGTTTTGGAATTTTGTCCACTACTCCTTTATGATGATGTGGCACCCCATGAATCATTAGATAGTTTATAAACGAGTGCTAACGTGGCTTGATATTGGCCATTGGATTCAGTTGAATGAGTGATTCGATGATGGTTGTTGGATCCTATCTTCAAATCATGGCTGTCCATTTGAGGGAACCTTTAAGGTTTGCGATCTCCTCCTCTTAGACAAACGCCGCACACTACTGCCCTAGTGTAGTGATACCCCAAATCTCCCATAGGTTCCAAAACTTCTCTACAGCTGCTCCATCAAAACTGCAAGGGCGACACCCTCATTTTGCTTGTGCTTAGCTACAACCAGTCATTAGCTCTCCTCTTGGACAGCCAGTTGATAAATTTAGCTAAGTAGTGAGATCAAGTCCATCACCAAAATCTATGACCTAAAAGTGCATACGTTTCCTTGATCATTCAGTACTATTAAAGTATGGCTTTAGGTCCTTCTAGCTTTTTCTTGGTTTCCTCAAGCTTATTTCACAACGTCAAGAGTTGGTTGAAGCAAGCAATGACTAATCAATTCCCTTGCTTTAATTCCAATAGGGCATGGGTGAGTGTGAAGAGCTATACACGATCGAGTCTCCCATACATCTTACATATGTTTTCCCATGTCATCTTTGAGTCCTTTGTTGGTGGGAGTCCAACCGCGATGTCATGAGTTAGGTAATTATCGATCTAGGTACGAACTAGCTAATTACACTTCTATTGGTGACGTTGAATTCGTTCATTTGTCATAATAGGGACAGCTTCGTCAAGGAAGCCGTCATCCTCTTTTGTGACCAAAGCTCGCCCAAAAGTCTCGAGCCTAAGCAGTGTAATTGTTCGGCCTAGTGACCTATGGATTGATTAGCCGGAGCTCTAGTACGTTGGCTAGCAAAGCGTAAAGGGGATCTCTGAGCTTTGGGTGGTCACTACTGGTTGCGACATTGATGGGGAGGAATCTGGGTTGGTAATCCGGGTAAGGATTTGTCTCTTGACCCGATTGAGTGAATTAAGGTCTATCACCCATATTTGTCCATCCCGACTCGACTCCAAAGACAAAGGGTGGCAACCCTCCTTCATTGTGTTGATTTCCAAAGTCTGGGCCTCTTTCCTCTCTATGTGGGCCATATTGGACCCATGCTTGACTTGGTCCACTGGCCCATTGGCCTTGAAATGGAAACTGATGGACTGTTAGCTATTAGGCCGAGCTAAAAATCAGTGGACTAGTGGCCACTGGATCGGAAGCAGATGTGGAACCATTAGGATGCTGAGGAGATTGCTTTTCTTGGATTAGTTCATCTTGGTTTTGTTGCATGGTGAGTTTTCACCTAAGTTCATATTTTGATCTTTTTATATGGTATCATAGAATATGAATTCCTACCAAGGTGTTAAATTGTTTTGCAAATGTAGGTTTGCAACAACTTAAAAGACCAAAACAAAGGCAATTCCATAAGATTTTTATGGAAGCTATGCCAAGAAAGAACGATATGATACCAGGAATAGAAAATAAAGAAAATGGAGGAACTTTTGTTGTATTGTATTATGTACTTAATGTACATGCATACATACCAATTTATAGTATACTGAAGAAAGATAAAATTAGGAAAAGAAATATAAAAGATCCCAATTTCCTATTGTACAAAATCAATTATAGATTGACTAAATCAATTAATCCATAATCTAATCATAATAAATATCCTGCAAATCTTTAATCATATGTCTTACAGCATGTTCTTCAAATACTCAAGGAGTGATCGGCTCGTAAGCTTCACGGGTCTGTTGGCAATTCATGTGATATCTATATAATACTCAGATGATGAGAGCTTTTCAACAAGCTCGATTTAGATTGGATATGATGCTAGAGCATTCCTAGAAGTCATTGATTCTATAAAGGAGTTGTGGATTTAGTGGGCAAATCGTTGATCGAATTGTTATCGACTGACAACCTAGTCATTGACCAACCAGGCAATTACCGGTCTTGAGTCTACCTTGATTACTTCACCTTTAGAGGGTGTCTACATTCCTTGAAGGCCATTAACTTAGTAACATTGGAACAAGCAAATATTGGATACATGCACCCAACAACATTTATTTCTTATATTTTCAAGGTCTAGTAAATGTCATTACAATTTCTAGAGTCCTTATTTAATTGTCCAATAAGACTAGTTTGTCTTCCTTATGAGTCTTTTTGTCTTTCCAAAGAGTCTTAGTTATTACTCATGCTTGGAAAGTTGTTCGAAGTTCATCTATATAAACATGCTAAAGATAGACTTGTTTTGATTCATAACTTATTCAGCCTTTGGCTTGAAAACAAGAAGGATTTCTTGTTTTGTTCTTATCTCTTAGGTGGATTCTCATGAGTGGTGAGCGATCAATCCCTTTAAATTTTCACTTGTGTTACCTCCTATTTCTCTACACTTTCTCCAATGTCCAGTTGATATCGGAGCACTATTCAATGGTCGATCATCATTAACAGGGACCAAACGATGAGTCTTCTATTGCTCAAGAAAGAGACCTATGAGACGTAGAGGTGGATGATTTAAGGAGACAAGTGCAACAACTACAGGAGCATTTGCAACATTGCAAACTTTTGGAATGTGATGATTCACATCACGATTCAAAATATGCTCCCTCTGATGAAGAGGACATAAACCCTTTTGATTGTTCTCAAAGTGATGCTTCAAGTGAGGAAGAACTTCCTTGGCGTTAGTATCGAAGGTTCTTTGGAATTGACCAAGATTCTTATGTAAAGATTGATATTCCTGAATTCAAAGGAAAGATGCAAGAATAAGAATTTACAGATTGGCTACACACTGTAGAAAGAGTCTTTGACTACAAAAAAACTCCCAAATTATCGGAAGGTAAAACTAGTTGCCATCAAACTCAAAAGCATGTGTCTATTTGATGGGAGCACTTGAAGAAACAAAGAGCCCGTGGAGGAAGAAGCCGTGTCATTACTTGGTAAAAGGTGAGGAAAGAATTGAAGAATAAGTTCTTACCACCGAGTTATTGTCAAAGTGTCTTCCTTAATTCCACGATTTTAAACCCAAAGAGCTGTCCATGGAAGAATAAACAACAAAATTTAATCACCACATGATATTTTGTGATGTTTTTGAATTATAGGAACAAATTATTATTCTCTATCTTGGTGAACTTTGACTTGAAATCAGTAATGTTGTCCAACTCTAACCCTATTGGACTTACAATGATGTTTGTCAACTTGCATTTAAGGTAGAATGGCAACTTAAAGAGGTGCATGGTCGTAGCTCTTGGTATCGGAAAAAAGAAGACTATTCGAAAGGTGAGAGGGTATCTACTTCTAAGATAAAGCACGATTGCTTTAAAGTCATCTCCTAAGAATGATGGAGCATTAAGTTCCAAGTGTCCTAACTGTGTCTAGTATTTCAAAGGTCAAGGATTTAGACATTTTGCATTCGAATGTCCAAATCACAGGATCATCTCTTTCATAGAAGAAGAGCTTGAGAAAGAATACGTGAAGGCTCCATTAGTTCCAATGAAACATCCAAGGAGAAAGATGAAGTTATATATGGAGATCAATGAGAGTCTCTAATTCTTCATCGATTCTTGAATGTTACTCCTTGTAAGGACAATACGTGGCTTCGCAATAATATTTTTCATACTAGATGCGCTTCTCATGAAAAGATATGTGATGTTATCATCAATGGAGGAAGCTACAAGAATGTAGTGGCCACAACAATAGTGGACATGTTGCACCTCATAATGGAGAGACACCCACAACCTCATAAGCTCTCTTGCTTTGCGAAGGGAATGAGATAAGAGTTGCGATGTCTTGTTCAATTCTCCATTGAAAAAACATATAATGGTGAGGTCTGATACAATATTGTTCTTATGGATGCTTGTCATTTGCTTCTTAGGAGGCCATGGCAATTTGATAGGAAAACTAAGCATGATGCGTTTAAGAATACTTACACTTAAAAGATGAAGTCAAAATTCGTCTTGTCTCCCTAGGCTATGTTGTTTCTGAAGAAGGCATCAAGATGGATCCTAACAAGTAATAAGTGATCATAAGTTGGCCCATTCCAACATTTATACATGATATACAAAGTTTATATGGTTTGGCATCATTTTATCGCTGCTTTATCGAGCATTTTGACACTATTATTTCTCCTATCACTGAACGCTTAAAGGGGGGAATTTCAAGTGGATTGAAGAAGCACAACAAGGCTTCAAACTTCTTAAAAAGAAGGTAGCCAAAACTCCTATTCTTGCACTTCTAGATTCTAATAAAAATTTTGAAGGTAATTGCGATGCTTCTAATGTGGGAATTGGTGCAATTCTTAACCAAAAAGGAAAGGATATTACATTCTTTAGTGAGAAGTTGAATAATTTCCACAAGAATTACTTCGCTTATGATAAGGAATTTTATGCCATTGTTAGAGCTTTATATCATTAGCAACATTATCTATTGTTCAAGGAGTTTGTTCTCTATTCAGTTCTTTTTTTTCTTTTCTTTTTTGTCAGGTTCTCTATTCAGTTCATGAAGCCTTGAAGTATGTAAATACTCAACATAAGCTCAATAATTGGTATGCCAAGAGGGTAGAGTTTCTTCAAGCTTTCACTTTTCTTATCAAGCATAAAACTAGAACTCTTAATTGAGTGTCGGATGCATCAAGCCATAGGCAATCCTTGCTATCCACAATGTAGGTGAATGTCTTAGGCTTTGACATGTTCAAGAAGCTTTATGAAAATGATACAAACTTAGGTAGATATGGAAAGATTGTTCAAATGGTCCAAATTAGCAATTCTTATTGCAAGATGGGTTTCTTTTTAAGAATAATTATTTGTGCATACCAAGGAATTCTCTAAGGGAAGCCATTATCAATGAAGCTCATGGTGGAGGATTAGCTGGTCATTTTAGAAAAGACAAGAGACTCTCTCTCGTCAAAGAAAATTTTTATTGACCTCAAATGGAGAAAGAAGTTATGAGACATGTGGAGCGGTGTCAAGCTTGTCACATTGCCAAAAGTCATACTCAAAACACTAGCTTGTATACTCCATTACCGTACCAACCGCCCTTTGGGAAGATGTGAGCCTAAATTCTGTAGTTAGTTTACCTAAGACACAAAGGGTAAATACTCAATTATGATAGTTGTTGATCGATTCTCCAAAAGGGCACATTTTGTACCATGTAACAAAAATTTGGATGCCACTCATGTGGTGAATCTTTACTTTTAAGAGATCATGAAACTTTATGGTTTCCAAAGATAATGACATTCGATCGGGATTCAAAGTTTATTAGTCATTGTTGGTGCACACTTTGGAAGAAGCTATGCACAAATTTTCAATTTAGCTCTTCTCATTATCCCAAACCGATGGGCAAACTAAAGTTATTAATCAGAGTTTGGGAAATCCTTTAAGGAGCTTAATTGGAAATAACCTGCGTCAATGGGACTTTACTTTGTCTCAAGTTAAATTTGCTTACAACCGGTCTTCAAGTTAAACGATTGGAAAAAGTCTTTTTGAGGTTGTGTACTAAAAAAATTGGAAGAATTACATCCCAAGTGCCCAAACTTGGTATAGGTGGACATATAAGTGCCAAAATTTTTAAAAGTACACTTAAGTGCCACTTTTTTTGAAAATTAGACACTTAAGCGCCAACTTCGACAAGGCTTGTTGGAATTCGATGTTGCATTATTTTATTAATAAAATTAGTCTATGTGGCAGCCGGAAATCCGATGTGGCTTGTTGGAAATCTAACATGGCTCACCAAAAATTCGACATGGCTCACTGTTAGCACTTAAACATTCTTTTCTTCTCTAATTTCGGCACTGAAATGTATCTTTTGGAAGTTTTGGCGCTTATATGTCCACCCATAACAAGTTTTGACACTTAGATTGTCCGCATCTCAAAAAAAATTCTATTAGTCCCTTGGACTTAGCTCCACTTCCCATCTCATAACATTTTAGTGGAGATGCTGAGAATCATGCCAACTATCTAAAGAAGCTTCATGAGCAAATTCGGGAGAAGATCATAAAGCATAATGCGAAGTATGAAGAGAGAGCCAACAAGCATTGAAAGCCTACTAAGGAAGGAGATTTGATTTGGCTACATCTTCGAAAGGAAAGGTTTCCTCAAGGTCTTCATGGGAAGTTGAAGTCTAAGATTGATGGTCCTTTTAAAGTGCTGCAAAGGATTAGAGATAATGCCTACAAAATTGAACTCCCTAGTGAGTATGTTATTTCAGTGACGTTCGATGTAACGGATCTTTTTCCCTACCATGAAGATGAAGACAACAAAAACTCCAAGACGAGCTTACACGCAGCCCAAGCATCTTATGTTGAGGCATTCCTAGAAGTCATCAATTTTACAAGGGAGTTGTCGATTTAGTGGGCAAATCATTGATCGCATTAGTATTGACTAACCACCTAGTCATCAATTGACAAGGCAATTATTGGTTCCAAGTCTACTTCAATCTCTTTGCATTTGCAGGGTGACTACATTCTTTGAAGTCCATTAACTTGGTAACATTGGAATAAGCAAATCTTAGAAACATGCACCTAACAACATTAATTTCTTATATTTTCAAGGTCTAGTAAATGTCGTTTAAAGTTTCTAAAGTCCTTATTTAATTGCCGTTGTTTTCCAATAAGACTAGTTTGTCTTCCCTATAGTCATTTTGTCTTTTCAAAAAGTCTTAGGGCGTGTTTGGTAACGTTTCTTTAAAAATTGTTCCAGGGACCAAAAATAAAAAAAAAAAAAAAATTGTTTTTGTTCCGGAGAACAATTTTTGACTAGAAACACGCGTTTGGTAAACTTGTTCCGAATAAAATTGAATAGAAACACGTTTGGTATATTTTATATTCTTTTTTTGTTTCTTTTAATTTTTTAATATTTTTATTTTATTTTTCCTTTTTTCCTTTCTTTTTCTTTTTTTTTTCTTTTGGCCGGTCGCCGGCCTCCGTGGCGACCGGCCAATGGGGGCCGACAGCCTCACCTAGACACGGCGAGGCTCGTTGGCCCCCAGCGAGGCCGAGCCTCGTCGTGGTTGGGCGAGGCCGAGCCTTGCCGAGGGCCAGTGACGCTCCGGCGAGGTCGCCGACCCTCGACGGCGTCGCCAACCAAAGAAAAAAGAAGAAGAAAAGAACAAAAACGTTTTTTTGTTTCTTCAAAAGTGTTTCTGGAACAAGAAACAATTTTTTTTTGTTTCTCATTTCTGTTCTTTTTGTGTTCCGAAAACAAAAAATCTGATTTTGAACAAAAACGCAAACAAACACGTTTCTGTTCTTTTTTTGTTCCCGGGAACAAAAAAACAAAATTTCTATTCATAAACAAAAAAAAAAAATGAAAACATGCAGGCCCTTAGTTAATATCCATGCTTGGAGGGTTGTTTAAAGTTCGTCTATATAAGCATGCTATGATGAATAAGGAGGTAGATTTGTTTTGATCATAACTTATTTAGCCTTTGGCTTGAGAACAATAAGGATTTCTTGTCTTTTCTTATCTCTAAGTTGGATTCCTACAAGTGTCGAACGACCTATCCCTTTAAGTCCTCACTTGTGTTACCTCCTATTTCTCTACACTTTCTCTTATGTCAAGATAGTTCTTGAATATTATGGACTTGAGATCAAGCTAATCGAGAAATAACCTGGAACTATATCCTAATGAATCGAAACGCTTGGAACAATGGGGAGTACTATGGTGTATCATTACGGGCGTTCATAAAGATGGACACGTTATCGCAGTATCGACATTGAAAGGCTGGACCAAGGGGCCTTTGCTCCGGCGCTGAGTCATTCTTCGGACAAGGCTTTGCACTCGTTTGAAAGCCCATTTCAATTTTACCATACAAAGCCCAGCCAATGAATTATATTGGGATACATTGTGATCTTGCATTTTGAAGCCATTTTATCAACCAAAAATTGGCAATTTTAAGATTAGATTTTACTTTCGTAGAAATGTTTTTTTTTCCCTTACATATGACATTGTTTCAGATCCTTGAGACTCATAATTGAAAGAACTTGCAATTGAAATAGATCATCCTGGATCTTGTGTTGCGTCAAATATTTGAAAGACCAAGGGGCCTTTTGGTCAAGCTCTGATACATTCTTCGGATGAGGCTTTGCACTCGTTTGAAAGCCCATTTGATTTTTACCATACAAAGCCCAGCCAATGATTTATATTGGGATATATTAGGATCTTGCATTTTGAAACCATTTTATCTACAAAAAATTGGCAATTTTAAGACTAGATTTTACTGTGGTAAACATGTTTTGTTTCCCTTATATATTTAGAACTTTAAGACACATATTTGAAAGAACAAGCAATTGGTTTCGATCATCTTGGATCTTGTGTTGCATCAAATAGATCATTCACAAGGATTCATTGTGAAGGTATATAAAAACCCATAAATTGCTTGTCTATAATTTTGTTGGTAAATTACCAACTTTCGTGATAAGTCACTAACATTTTATCTTGATAATCAGTGCCAGATCTACTCATTGGCAGCCTAAGCCCTTCACCGGCTTTGGCAAAGGGTTTGAGTTTTTTAATAAAAAAATATTAAAAAATGCAGCAAAAACCTCCTACAAAATCTTTTTGCTAAACATTACTTAAACCCAAAGTCACCTTATAAACAGTTTTTACCAAATATAATTTGTATTTTCCTGCTCTTAGCATTTACATTACACCAAAAACCTATTTCCAAAGTTGAACCAAACCCACTCCCAGTGTACTCGAGTTTCTTACCAACCTTTTTCTTGAAGTTACCAATCAATTTCATGTTATCATTTTTTTAGCTAGTTATCCACATTTATTTAGTCTTTTGCGAATCCACAATTTTTCTTATGAATTATCAATTTTTATATTGAAAATGGTAAATTTGGGATAAAATTACTATTTTTTTTTTTTTGTGCTTCTTTTTGTTTCCCGATGAAGTTAATAACTAGTTTTAGACTACCAACTCTTATTTGAGGGACATAGCAACGTTAATTCAATTGATTCTATGTAATCAAAAGCTGGTAGATTAATAGAAAAAGTTACCAATTCGAAAACAATCAAATAAACATTGATAAGTGATTCAAGCATGATTAACCTAAAACTAACTAATAACATTCATTGGGACAACAATAAGTTTATATTTCAAGTAAAGTTGGTAACTCCAATAAAAGTTGATAAGTCATATGAGAAGTTGATAATTTAGAAACCATATATGATCAAATAGTTGTTGGTAAATGATTTTGATTAGAGTTGGTAACCTAAAATTAGGAGGAAACTTTATTGAAAAAAAAATGTTGGTACTTAACTCAAATAAGGTTGGTAATTTGAAACAAAAGTCAGTAACTTCAATAAAATGTCCTAAATCTTTTGTATGAATACAAATTCAGTCCTAAAATTTTTCATTTTGGCATGTTACATAGAAGGACCGGTGATGACTAGACACCACTTCAGCAATTCTTAATAATAATTGGTCGAAAAAATTGCATTAGAATTTCACGCCAAAAGGTTTAGGATTACATTAGCAAATAAAAAATTTTAATATTGAATTAGCATCATAATTATAGGTTTACGACTGATATAGTAATTACCTTGAAAAATTAGCAAGTTACTAGAAAGTTGGTAAGTTATTGAAAAGATTGATAATTTGGAAACAACTTTAACATAAGTTAGCAAATTATCTAATCAAGAGTTGATAATTTAAAGCTAGATGATAACTTAGTAACAAAAAAAAAGGCAGTCAGGGAATCACTTGAACTAAGGTTAGTAAATTCATATGAAGGTTGGTAACTTTGAAATGTCGGTAACAATTTACAGCCGGCAATTGCCATCCAATCACAAGTGTGGGTGATTCAAAATAGAAATTGAAACAGTTGGTAATTGCAAACCAGTCAAATATAGACTGATAAAAGTTAAAATAAGCACTTGTAACTTCCCTATATGTTATCGGGACAATGAATCGGCCGGCTGTCATAGGTTACTTATTCGAAACTTACCAACATTAGTTACAACCCCCCCATGCTCGAAATCGTTCTAACCGTCGAGCAGACGGAACAATAGAATTCTGCCCCATCTTTGATGATTGGGGCAAACCTTTTTCAATCCGCCAATCATCTTATCTGGTCGAGGAAGGCCCCATTAACAAGTAATCACAATGATGATGAGGATGATAAGCGAGAATATATCTTGGGATTTCGCAAATCCGTGCCGCGCAACATCGAGCGGTGGCTTTTCCATGACGATGACGTTAATACTTGTTCAAGAGATTCCCCGTTCCATTATAAACCCTAGAAAGGAGAAAGAAAGGAAGAGAGAGACAGAGAAGTCGCGCGTGCGCAAGATGATGTGACTGGCTTTCCATGAGACGATCCAGATTAGATATGCCTTTGTCTTCCTTTCCATCCGGGACCAAAACAATAAAGCTCGCACGCACGCACACAACCTTCGCTTCGCTCGTACGTTGTGCCATGTTCCTTAACACGAGTCTCTCTCTCTCTCTCTCTCTCTCTCTCTATTTTCTATCTCTTCTTTTGGACTTTGGTATTGGGTTTTGGCCAGGGGGTGATTTGATGTGACTCTCTCTAATCTCTAAGGTTTTGTTCGCTAATGAGCTTTTGAGCTGTTATAATCAACGTCGGTTCCTGCGTTTTATCTCTCGCCCTTTTTTTCCTGCTTTTGCTTAGAGCCGCAGGAGATGCGGTGCGTTAACCACGACCAAGAGTGGAAGCTTTACGTCACGTCGAGGATGACCAAATGAATGGAAAGGATAACCGAAAGAGAAGGATTTGGATGACTTTGTAAAGGATTTAGATCAATATCACTTCGAATTTAATCACGGGGGTCCTATGGCGAGATCCAGTAAATTAGCAATGAAGATTAGTTTGGTCCGCACCGTCTCCGAACCATTCGTCCAAGCAAAGAATGGGCCAAACGAAAGATGGAAACCATTTGAACAGAGAAGCCGGCTCTTTCAACCGGTTCGAGTTTGTGATCAATCGGTCGGTTCTTCGTCCGCCTCTCAAGTGGATGGACCTCATTCCATTTTAGGAATTTGAAACATATCAAAATGAGATTAATGAAATTATGGTCTCCAAACAGTCCTAAACTAATTAAAATTTTATCAAGTCAACCTCAAACCTCTCAATTTTGCTAATTGAATCATAAATTTGAGTCTATTTGGTCAATTTTGATCAAAATTTGATGACATAAACATTGAACGCCCTACATGGCATGATCGGTGTTGACATAAATAATTTTTAATAATATTCTCATTTTTTTTTTTCGGATTTTTTTCTTTGTTCTTTTTTTTTCTTCTTGTGGCAAGCCGTCAACCATAGCCAGGAGGCCCCTGCTGGCGAGGGTAGGCCTTGCCCAGCCCAATCTGGCGAGTTCGACCCTCGTTGGGGCTTGCCTAATCACACCTTGCTTGAGGCGGGCGAGGCCGACCAACTACCAACAAAATGAAGAAGAAAAAAAATCATAAAAGTAATAAAAATGCTAAAATATTATTGAAAATTGTCTAAATCAACGACAGCCATCTCATATGGCACAATCGGTGTCCACGTCAGCAATTCTTAACTAAAATTGGTCAGTTGAATTCAATTGGTAAAAATCGAAAAGGTTTAGTACATAATTGACAAAATTGAAGGGTTGATCGTTGAATTGGTAAAAGTATAATAAGTTTAAGAATTTTTGCACAATTTCCTCAATTTATTTAACCTCAAAACGAGGCTACCTAAGTTGATGCTATGGTTTGATAACTCTTCAACCAATGTATAGTTAAAAAAAAATGTGTAGTTACTTTAAGATTAATTAGATTTTTCAATTTGTTTTGGGTCACCCACATCCTCCGCCGAAGCACTTGAGCCAAAATCCCGAAGGGGGGGGGCAAAGATTTGGCCACATTCTCACAATGGTAGTGAGATTATGACCATCGCAGCCTCCTTTGTTTTTTCTCAAAAACTAATGGCAATTGAGTCCTTTTAAGGTACCCTAACTGTAAAGGATTTACATCCTATTGTAAAGGAGTTGGTATAAGTATAAAAGGTCGATACGTTTTGTAAATTGGGATGAGTGGTGACAAGAGTTGATAATGTTGAAACGCCCACGGAAACATTTGTAAGCAATTTAAATAAGAATTGCAAATAAGTTATGGGAAAATTTTGTAATTTCAAAAGACGGAATAGATGTTGGTAAACAAAGAAAATAAGATTCAAGGATAAGTGTACCAAAAGTTTTAAAATATATTCTTCCATTAGTTTCATTCAATTTGACTAATGGAAAATTCAAGTGTTACTTTTTTTTTATTACTTTCTTAAGCCAAATGATGCTGCATAGTTTAAAAAGATCAAAAAATAAATGAAAAAAATAAAGAAGCTGACAAGGCAAGTAACGTTTGTTTAGCTTCGTCGAAGCCACTCCTCCAATGAACTGTGCCAGGCCACAAATGGCAACTGCGGAAGAATCGGAGGTGGCCTTAGGGGCACAACTGTTCTGGAACTTTGACAGGAGGTTGTTTTGGCGAGTAGTGTGCTCCAAATTCTTAGTGGGAGAAGGAGAATTCACTCACTTGCTCTTACCCAAAAAAAAAAAAGAGAGATAGGTGTATCGGGAGTTTTAAAATTTATTAGGGAAGCGTAATTAAGTTATAAAACTTTCAGAAAGTAAATCGTAATTAAGTTATAAAACTTTCAAAAAGTAAATCAAGTTTTTAAATTTGTTAAATTAATGCAATTAAGTTCTTTTGTTAATTCCGTTCAACTTGGGTAACATGTTTTTTCTATTATTTTCTCTCTCTTACGAAGCGCTAACGTGACTAAAATATGAGTGTTTTAGTCATGTCAGCATCAGCACCAAGTAAGTGATAAATAAATAAATAAATAAAGCCACGTCACTGATTGCCGTTAACCAAGTTGGAAAAAATTAATGAAATGATTAAATTGTACAAATTTGATAAATTTTATAACTTGACTACACTTTTTCAAATTTTTAGAACTTAATTACACTTTCGTAATAAATTTGTACAACTTCCAGTGCATTTATCCAAAAAAAAAAGTGATAAGTACTTTGGAAATCTCAAAACTTATCATGAAAGTGTGAAATCCTAAAACTTCTAAAACATGCAATCACGAGCTAAAACTTATTAAATTGGTGCAATTGACTCATTATGTTAACTCCATCCAATTTGACTAATAAAAATACAGACATGGCATTTTATTTTATTTCTCCCTCCTATATGGCTTTTTAAGCATTTTCTCACTCCTATGTGGCATTGACCTTACTAAAACATGTCTAAAATGACATCGTTGTGGTTCAAATCATAAATTTTTGTTCAAAATCTTAACAAAATTAGATTAATAAATAAAAAGACTAATTTTCTGTTTTTAAACCAACACAAATAAAAAAAGGCCATCCCACTACCACCAGAAAGGGTTGGCAACCCCATCCTAGGCAAAGGTCGCAAGGCTCTACTTGTGGTGGACTAAGTAGTATCAACATTGACACTGACACGCGACGTGACAAGACACAATATACCAATCTGTTATTTCTAAAAAAATAGAGAATTTCAACACGTTAGAACACGTTATATATTAAATATATATTTTTATATATACATAATAAATTATCATTTTTATGATTATTTAATCAAATAAAATTGATTCGAATAAATAAATAATAATAAAGAGTCTAGAATAAATTTACACTAAAAAAATTAATCCATCATTTGTTGATATCATTCATTATTTTCACTAATCCTATTAGAATAAGAAAAACAATCCACATTCTACACTTACTTGTCAAAGTGTACTAGAAGAGAAGAGAAAAACAAACTTGGGAGTGAATTATGTGTCACGAGAGTGAGAATCAGAAGAGAAGAGAAGATTATGCTTTTTCTTCTTTTCCCCATTTATTATTTTATTAATTTTTATATTTTATTTGTGTACATATTTACATTTTGACCCATTATTTATTGAAAAATTTTAAAAATGATCTCGTGTGTATCAGAATCACGTGCCAGAATTCCAAACTCGAGTTTTGGAATTCTGGACTCAAGTGTTGGAGAATATCAGGAGAGTTGATTAAGTGTTGAAAAATTCAATACCTGTTGAGCGTTGGAAAATGTAGGGAGAGTTAACCAAGTATTGAAAAATCTAACATATGTTGACCAAGTGTCAGAGAGTATCAAAGAATGTCGACATATGTTGGAGTTTCCGACACGACACGAAAACTCTCAAAGAGTATCGAGTGCTTCCTAGGTGGTCAACGAGAACCTACCATCTTTGGCTTTTTTTTGTGTTCTTTTTTAAAAAGGAAAATTAGCCAATTTGATTTGGTTAAGAAATTAGGATTTTGACTAAAACAATGTCATCTTAGTCTTAATGTTTGATGCTAATGCCACATAGGAGAGATGAAATTATTTATAAAAAAAAAAATCATGTAGAAGAGAGAAAATTAGGGGGAAGACACATTTAGCAATTTATGTTAATCAAGTTAGACATAATTAATGGAATGACTCATCAACTGCATCAATTTGACCAATTCTAAAACTTGGTTGCAATTTTGTAAGTTTTAGGACTAAATCATAATTTATTGATAAGTTATAGGACCAAACATGATTCAAACTTCTCTCTCCTCACTATTGTGCTTAACGAAACAGCGAGTTCCCTACATAGGGCTTCTTTTCTCCCTAGTCGCCAAGTTAATGTGAATCGAGTTTGCGTTGATTAAGAGAGAGGCAGTACACTTCGACGGCATGGAAAACGGCTCAAAGACAAAGGGCATGGATGGGGCCATCGCCTCACAACAACTCGAACCTGTGAAGAAAGAGTTAGCGTAGGTGACCTAGCAAGATGACTTTGCTCGCAGAGCCTGCACTTCCTCTACCTTGCTGTAGAAAAACCTCAATAATGGTTGGCCACAACGTCTTCATATTTGTTGAAGTTAGTTCTTCTGTTATTTTATATGTCAAGTTTCTTGTTCCTTTCCTCTTTTTTTATTTCATTCCCCTTAACGGTAATGTAAACCACATTGGCTCAAGAAAAGTAATAATAAAATCACATCAACATTTTTCGTTAGCTAAAGTGGTAGAGTTAACGGATTGACTCAATTATATAATTTTGACAAATTCAGAAATTGATTATACTTTTTGAAAGTTTTAGGGCTCAATTGTATTTTCATAACATATTTTAGGATTTATAATGCGCTTATCTCTAGGATTTATAATGTAAACTTAAATGGTAAATTATTGAAAAAATTGATAATTCACTCAAATTAAGGTTTGTAATTTCAGATTAAAATCAATAAATTTGCAATGTTGGCGCACCTTGCAAATAAAAGTTGATAAGCTATGACAAAAGTTGGTAATGTTGAAACAATATAACGATGTTAAGTGAGTTAGATAGACGTAGGTAACTTGAAATTAGTTGATAACTCAATATGAAAAAAAAAAAAATTGAATCAATCAAATAAAGATGGTAAATTCATAAATAAATAAAAAAGAAAAGAGTTGGTATTTCTGAAACAATTTAACGTTGTTAAGTGAATCAAATATAAGTAGGAATCTTGAAATTAGTTGATAACTCAACACAAAAACGATTTAACTAATCGAATAAATGATGGTAAACTCATGAAAGAGTTGATAACTTTGAAAGATTGGTACAACTTAATAAACAAATTTGCCAAATTACGAATAGATGTTTGTAATTTCGAAATGACCAAATATATATATTGTGAGCGAGTTAAAAAAAAAAGCTCATATTTCAAAACTAGTTGGTATATTACTCGGTAAAAACATAAGAAATAACTCAAATTAGAGTGAGTGGTTAAGTATGAAAGTTGATAAGCACCAAAAGTTGGTAATTTTCAAATGCTGGTAGTTGCTTATAAGCGATGGTAACTTAGTAAGTGAATCAAGTAAGAGGTAGATTGACAACATAATTTGAGACATGTTGGCAAATAACTCAATTAAGATTGGCAATTTCCTACGCAAACAAAAGTTGGTCGTTTGATGGATTGTTAGTCTTCAAACAAACAATAAGTATTGATAATGGAAATAAGAGTTAGTAAACTAAAATTGATTAATATTTGAATTCAACAATAATTTTGTACAACATTCACATTAAGATTGGTAATTTCCTATAAAAGTTGATGAATTAGAATGTTACTAAGTAACACAAATAAAAAATCATTATTAATTGAAAAAATCGACAATTTTCAATAGGTTAATAATCATAGGAATTAGTAATATACTAACAATTACCAATTTGTTGGTTGGTTTTTGTATTCAATATACAAAACTTACCAGCGAATCTAAGTAAGTTCTTAAATTGTTTTATTTGAACTCTGGGATATATAATTTAGAGGTATTCCCACTTGCATGGGGTTGACAAGGATTTGGGGCATTAAGAGAAAGGTAGACTTCCCATCCTTTTTTTTAAAGGGGCTAGCATCAGATAGGTAGGTATAGTAACCTCCCGCATCTAGAGTGGAATTGGCTTGTGCTTTGCACAATGTCTTTCAACCGACTTGTCGGTCTAGTAGCCCTAGTTTCAAACGAACAATAAGTATTGATAATGAAATTAAATAAGAGTTGGTAACCTAGAATTGATTAATAATTGAACTGAACAATAATTTTGTAAAAAATTTCACATTAAGATTGGTAATTTCGTATTAAAGTTGATGAATTAGAATGCTACTAACACAAATAAAATTTCATAATTAATTGAAAAATTTCGACAACTTAAAATAGGTTAATTACCATGGAAGTCAATAATATACTAACAATTACCAATTTGTTGGTCTTTTTTATATTCAATATACAAAACTTATCGGCATTAATTGAAATATATTGATACTAATTGTTTACACCCAAAAAATGTCCAATTTTTTTTTTCAAAATGCGATAACTTGAAGAATCGAGAACTTGAAAATCTAGACAAAAAGTGGAGTCAATAATTTCGGATACAACTGCCAAAAAAGTAACCTCTGCTTGTAAGCTCTCTCTCTCTCTCTCTCTCTCTCTCTCTCTCTAACCTCTATTTATAACCTCTCTTTATAATTTCTCTTTATAACCTCTGTTGAGAATCATTGATTATAAGCTTTAAATAGCCAAGCCTCCTACACAAATCATATAAATTTACTATCTTCAATTATCTATACTTTTCCATATTGCAATTTTATTTTTTAGACTTGCATTGTCGATCAAATTATAGTGTGTATCTTATCTTGGCATATTCAAGCTTTGTTGTTAATTAAATTTCGGCAAAATTTGTTTATGATTGGTTCGTTAGTAATAGTTCTACTTTCCATGCATCGTCATTGATTAAGTTCCACTATGATTTGCATTTGTGTAGTCTTGTTCATAGTAAAGCTGTTAGTGTCCTTATTTACTATGATATTTCTTGCTCGAGGCCTTCGTAGAACATGTCTCCTTCAATTTAAAAATCGAAGAATGACTTTTGTTCAAAGGCATTTTATCGCGAGAGAAATTTTGGCAAAACATCTTTTTGGCATTGCCAGTGGGGACCATCATGGTTGGTATGAGGAGATACAATAGTATGTATAAGGAATCAACTTGATTTTGACAATAATGGTGGTAACAATATGCCACCATTGCCTACTAATGAAAGAGTATGAAAGAGTAGGACATGCTAAGTCGTCAACTGCACAACTAATTCCTCATCTTGAAGGATCATGTTGCTGAAATAGAAAAAATTAAGGAGGCAGATCAAGCCCCTACAAGAAAGAAAGTTTGTTCCTCCATATTCCCTATTAAAATATATCCATCCAGGTATGACAAGCACACAAAAACTTTGTGATCTTTAAGACAAAATCTCAGAGATAATTAACTCTCTCAAGAAATTGTTGCACCCGTTTGTGATTGGAGATATCGACATTCTAAAGCAACTCAGAGACGAACTAAGAAGGCAATTGGAGCCAAGTCTAGTGATGCTATCTGCTATGAGGAAGCTTTCAGCAAACATCAAAATAAAACCACTAACCACATGATGGAATACTTCGTCGATGTGGTCAAGCCATTGAATGTCAACACCTTCCATGAGATCATACATGGGCCTAGAAAATTGAGCCATTCAATTTAGATGCAAGCCAATCCTGCTAATTTCATACCTTTTGGAGATGTTCCTTTATCTATTGCTGCTCAAGTTACTTTTGGTACCGTAGGGCACATTGTATCGCCGCCACCACCGATTAGGATTATATAAAAGGTTGAAACTATTAGTGCAATCTAGACATGTGGGTTCATGCTTGTTAAAGGAGGCAATTTCCCCACACAAATCAAACAAATTTACCATCTTTTAATTATCTATGCTTTCCGTTACTAAACTTTTATTTTTCAGACTCATGCCGTGGATTAAATTCTGGTGTGTTTCTTAGCTGTAGTTTTAAATTCCAACGAGTATATTTAATAGGGTGAATATGGTTCCAAGGTAGAACTTGAAACCTAAAAACCAAACCAATGATGACTTGTAGGTTTCAAGTTTCAAGGTTATGCAGGGTCAGTTCTAGGTTTTAAAAAATGAGCAATTTATTTTGACGAGTAGATTTTAGGTTCTAAGTTGGAGGAACCTAGAACCTAGAACCTAGAATCTAAAATAAGTTTTAATATTTTTTTTTGTCCATATTTTTCATGTGATCTTCCGATATTTCATGACATTCGATAATGAATATATAATTTGGAAGTATTAATCTGACTTTTCATTTTATTACCAAGATTGTTACTTTATTAATGTTCATATTATTCGTGCGTCTAAATATAAATTATGATTAATGAATTTAATCGTTCAAATAATAACATATGTGAAACAGATCTTGAAGTCAACTTGAAACTTGTGATAGAGTAGATTCCAGTTTTAAAAAATGAGAAACATATTCTAATGAATAGGTTCCAAATTTCATATGGAACCTATACTGAATATGGAACCACTCATCTATAATCTTTATCTTAGCGTACTTTAGCTTTGACGTTGATTAAATTCCAAAATAATTTATTTACATATGATTTGTTTGTAATAATTATACTTTTCAAGCCTTGTCGTCGGTGAAGTCCATGCACAATTGGGTTCGCATGGTCTTGTTCTAAGTAAAGCTTTTAAATCCTTAATAACCTAAATGTATTTTTTGAAACCGCCACAAAATCTGACTTATTTAATTAAAAAATCAAGAAGAACGTTGGAAGAGAAATTCCAACTGAACAATAATTGTAATTTTTTTTTTTGAACAAAAACAATAATTGTGATTCACTATATCCTTTTTATTCACCTTTTGACCACAAAATAAAAATAGAATGAGCAAGAGGACAAGACGTCAGCTCGGTTCTTCAGAATTGACCTTTTGGACTTTTCCGTGGGTAGAGTGCCGTCGTGCTACACCCCCTAGATAGCGTAGGGCTGCAGGCCCCTTGTAATTCGTTCTCATTGGCTTATCTGAAAAATAGGATACTCTCTCCTCCTCATACTAGAGAAAATTAGCAATTACATCTTCTTTTTTAGGTCAAACAAGTAGAGCTTAATAGTAATAAAAAGCAGAGTGCGCTCCAATTTTTTTATACTACAACAATAGTACTTTTAAGATCTTTCTTTTACCTTAACAGATTGAAGGTAGAAATTAGCAATAATTGTAATTTGTATTTATCTTGCCAAGAATAATGTTGCCAACAACGTACACTCCGCTTCACTCCATTCGCACTAGCCCAATCATTTACCCACTGTTTATATCCTCAAACGGGCAAAAGTTGGGAGGTTCGAACTCGCCAAACTCTAAATAGGTCTACAATTAGAACACGTTAGTTTGGTAAAACTTATAACTCCTTTCTTTTCCCTCGTTATTATTGGCTTTTCTTCTTGACCCATAGCAACTTATGTGCCGTCTCTCTAGCATACACGTAAACCACCATGGACTGACTCTGTGCACCGCTGAATAACTGCTTTACTTACTCAATCACAAAGCTTGACGAAAGGGCTTTCTAGCTCGACTAAAGGGCTCTCTCTTTTCCTTGCACAAAAAAAAAAAATGGTCTGGATAATTATGGACCTAGATTTTAAGTTCATAAATAAGGTTGTCAGAGAGAGAGAGAGATTCATTACTTTAGGAGTCAAGACAAGATACAAATGCGAGTACCGACACTCGTGATCGAACATCAAGAAACGGTGCAGCTATTGATGGTGCATCGGCAACTCAGATGGTAGTTAGATCATAGAGAGAAAGGAAGTGAAGGGAAGCCTTTTTCACTACCGCGGAGGAATTTTGTGCAAACTTTTTTATATAGACATAATGGTCAATTCGTCAAGAAAATCCTACTATGACACCCGAACCCCATGAACCCTAGAATTCCAATGGACACGAAAGATGTCAGTCATGTTGCTCCATCGAGTATGTATCTGACAAATCCAGCCACTTTAAACGTTCGCTAAGATGAGAATCAGTCAAAGGAACACGGGTTTGACGACATCTCACCCCTCCCAAAATAATAAATTATTTTCTAACATTAATAATGATAAGATTGAGGGGATTGGACAAACTTGGATGGGCTTTTGCCACGTATCCCTCGTCCGACCACCTCCCAAAATTAGACACAAGATCTTTTCTCCCTATTTTAAATTTTTTAAATCAATCAGCTCAACGATTAAAACTACTCGGAAATTGGACCCTTAAACTAATAAAGGGGATAATATAAAAAAATAATCTCACTGGGAAAGCATCTAGTAGCGAAGTTTATATATTCTTTTGTCATTTTATAATGTGAAAAGATCAGCCTTTAGGTAAAGTTTCCATTAATTAGCTAAGTACCACATGTAACTCCAAACATCTTAGTTTCCTTATTTGTCATGCAAGGAAACTAGGCATTCAGACAAGTGGCACAAATCTGCAAAACCTTTCTCAATAAAGAAACAATTGAACTCGCCATTCAAGAGACAAGAAAGTTGTTATGCAAAATAAAATAATATCCGATAGGCTTTTTAGGGAAAAATAGAACATTCAAGAATAGATGATTCTACACAATACTTCTTAATAATATGTAACCTCTACTACTATTTTCAAATATGTTCACTTTCTTTTGCCCACCGTGTTGTCTTAAACTTGAGCATGGTGCCAAAGGCAATCATTGGTGCAGCACAATCAATGGACCAAATGATAGGAACAAGTGACAATTACTGTATGAAATATGCCGGTTGATCCAATCTTGTTAATTGAAACTTCTAAGTTTAAACTACCAGTCTAATTCAGAGGCGAAAAGCCGATCGTTCAAGGGAAGGTCTACATCTACTTTAAGATGCTGTAATCTAAGAACAATTAAAATCACGGCAGAAAACACATCGTTGGCCGACTCCAGCACCTCAAAAGGAGCCTAGTGAGTATGTTGCTGTAGTCAAATGTACAAGGACTGTAGAGAAGTATAACTATACAGTGCACCCAGCGGCTTAGAAATTTCCATTTCCATCCTCTGTACAAGAGAGGAGAGGAAGAAAAGGGTGGGGGGAGAGAATCTGACATGCACTCATAGGACCAAGTGCTGTCTCGTGGACCAGCACTTTTTTTCACTTTAATGCCCTCATGCCTTTACCACCGAGAGAGAGAGAGAGAGAGAGAGCGAGCGAGAAGCGATGGAGAGGGAGCTGATCATCTTAAGCTTTAAGCCCCCGGGTTGAGAACTCCTCTAATCGTTGTTTGCTTCTCATCTTCCTCATGCTCAAAGGCTCTACGTTCTTGACAGATCTTGAGCTCCAACAACATCAAGATAGGGCCAACAAAGCTCTCTCTCTCTCTCTCTCTCTCTCAGTCGCAGAACCCTTTTGAGGTTTGCAGGAAGGAAGAGAAAAGAAATGAAAGAATAAAGAGGGGATGGACCCGTGTGCAGGCTGTGGGAGAGGAAGAACATGACCTTGTCGGTTGTTCTGCAAATGCCACTCCACACTGTCACCGCATTATCTCTCTTTTCGTACGATCCCCACTCACCTGTTCCTCTCTCTCCTGCTTCTTTATGGCCTGGATGGCCACTAGGAAACACAATTCCTTCCCTTAAACCAAGTCTCTCTCTCCCTCCCTCTCTCTCTCTCTCTCTCTCTCTCCTCTCTGTGGATTCTCTCAGATTTTAGGATTTAACGAGGCTACTGAATCAGCTGCTTCCTTCAATTCCCCAAATCTAAAGTGTCCAAGACACTCAGGTAAGTCGTATGCTACTGGGGGACCCTCTTGTGCTTTAATCTCCTGATCTCGCAGTTTTCACTTGCAAGTTTCAAATACTTGACCTTTCTTTAGGGGGAAAAGGAGGAGATTGAGTTGGAGGTTTTTCTATGTGTTCCTTCCTTCTACTTTTGTTGCAAGACTTCGGAGCCCAAGTAGGGGAGAGGGAAGGGTTTCCAGAACAGTAAAGTGGGTTGGTTGGTGGGATCAGCACCACACACTATGTCAAAATCAGCATGGGAAAAAAGAAACTTGTGAGAACAAGTATTACATGGGGGGTCAGCTGGGGGATTAGGCCTTCGATTAGGATATGCTTCTCTGATTAGATGGAGTATGAATTAGGGTGGAGACCAGCACAGGAGACTCCATGATTTAAGACGATAATCATGATGGAGGGGAAGAAGACTATGACCTCTAGTTTGTTTTGACATGATAATTTCCATTAAATAAACACGTAGGAGATTCGAAGATCGAGGCTGTATTTATCAGCAGGCCTGGGCAAGATTTGATGGAACTGGGAGACTTAGAACAGGAAAGAGAGATGCCGAGTTCTTTGGGGTATACCCCTCCACATAAAGATTCTTCCTCCAAATTCTCTGCTGCAAATAGAAGAGATCAAACCCTAGATCAGCCAAATCATCTATATCCTCAAAACCACCACCCACCAAATCCACACCAATTAGCTAACAAGCCTAGAAGAGAATATCAAGAAACCGACCAAGATCCATTTGCAGTCGCGTCTCCATCTCCAATTGCGGTAGCTACCGGCGGCACTTCGGTCAGCATTAAACCACACACGGAACCACCATCGCCGCCGCAAGGGCAACTCACGCAGTCCCCCACGCCACAGCCACAGTCAGTGACGGCTCTTATCTCCACCTCCTCCATCCGATATAGAGAATGCCTTAGGAATCATGCGGCGAGCATGGGCGGCCATATCATCGATGGTTGTGGAGAATTCATGCCCAGCGGGGAGGAAGGGACGCCGGGGTATTTCAGATGTGCTGCGTGTGAGTGCCACCGCAATTTCCATCGGAAGGAGGTCGATGGTGAACCGCAGTACACACCTAGTCTGTACTATAGCAGCAACAAGACCAATGGCCAAAGAGCTGCTTTACCTCCTCCCCAACATCATGCAATTCCCCAGCCGAACCCAATCAATCTGCATCACAGGTTCTCTTATTGCATATCAAGCGCTGCTACCACCACCACCACGATGGCCCTAAATCAACCAGTGATGATGGCCTTCGGCGGGGGCGTCCCAGAAGAGTCTTCTAGTGAAGACCTTACTATGATTCAACATAGCGATGCTGTGCTGCGTTCAACACAGCTGGCGTCGTCTAAGAAAAGGTTTCGGACAAAGTTCACGCAGCAACAGAAAGACAAGATGATGGAATGCGCCGAGAAGTTGGGGTGGAGGATTCAGAAGCAAGATGAGCAAGAAGTGACCCAATTCTGCGCTGAGGCCGGTGTGACGAGAAAAGCTTTCAAAGTGTGGATGCACAACAACAAACAAGCCATGAAGAAGCAACAAAGGTAAAAAGATCAAGTTACTCTTGTTCAGGAATAAGATTGTAATTGTTGAAACTGTCTGTTTATAATTAGAGGAGATAGATCGGAGCAGGCAATTTTGGCCGATTTTCCCTCATTTCCAAGGCTTTGTTGTAGCGTGATCTGCCCTTTTTAGATGCTTCTGAATCATCAGCAACTCAGAGCTGCTTATTAATTCATGGCGACACCTGTCTGCCATGCCTTGAATTATACAGAAAGATAATAGCTAGAGTGAATTTTTGGGTCCTCGTGACAGAGATGAAGGTACATGTACTAACTTTGGTTTGGGTTTTCAGCTGGAAAAATTTCATGTACAACATTTCTAGCTTCACTTCTAAATTCTTTGTCCTTGAAATTTCGGTTCCTTTGGTGCCCAGTTTCTCAATCATCAGTTTTCCACAAGGATCAAAACAATTAATAAATAAATAAATAAAGGAGTTTGATGTAGCTCTCTTCAGATCGCTGAATTTTTCAAAGTTTACATTATTCAGGCGCTGCTTAGGTCAACTTTCTAAGTCTTCTTAGAAGCTGAAAGACTAATCAGGCTTAGGGTACCTTCTGATGAAAGACTTCACTGTGTACCTCTATTTGCTACTTTTAATGCATGCCGGACACTGCCACGCCTCTGTCAGACAAATTCAGACAAATGGTCCCATGAGATTGATGTATCATTTAGCCTTTTGAATTTTAATTTCTGGAAGTTAATGCTATTGAGACCAGGAAAAGACAGAACCAGGAGGGATTTACATAGGAAATCTACTCGAACACACACAATCTATCGTGTCCAAATAAAAATGTGGCAAGGATTGGACCGTGATCGCTTTCACGAGAAATTGTACAGTCTACAGTTTTAGGGGAGTCCTTTCCATAATTTCGGCTAGGGTGGTCCTCCAAGTGGGGTAGATGACCTAATAAAAGGCAAAGGAAGTCGATCATCACATCTCAGAACGATGCGGGAAGAGAAATCGCACTAGTGACACCGGAAGAAATGTTCAAGACGAAGCGGAAAGAAGGAAGATATCGAAATTCAATATCGAACTTACTTGGAAGAAACAAGCTCCATCGCTAACTGCAACTTGCTCATATAAAGATTTCACCACGCTTTGAATGCCTATTGTTCCCTCTTTGGTCTCTGCTCCTTGCTCAATGGATCGATGTTCATTCCAGCACGTGGAAAGACAGATTAATTTCGTCGCCATTTATACAAAGCAAGGTTCCGGGGACACTGACCTCAAAGATCAATAGACCGATGCAAAGAAGACGACACAATGAAAGTGACTGAAGCTTTCGATGGAGCGGAACCTATTCAGATCCTAAGATTCAGACAGGCAATATCATCTAAAAGGATCTGAGTTCTTTGTTTTTTTTAAAGCTTGTTTTGAGAGTCAAAACCATGCTGCAAAGAAATAAGAAAAAGGCTCAAGCGGAGAAGTTTTCACGCGTTGCTATCTAAGATATAGCAGCAGATGCTCTACAAAATGTCATGCCCTCAGCCGAGAAACTGGAAGAATCATCTCCTAAGCAATGTCAACAAGCAGCACTTACCAAGGAAGCCATTTCATCAAGTTTAGGGCTTTAAATCTCGTGAAGTAAACTGAAACACATTTAGTTTGTGGACAAGTTTAGAGCTTTAATTCCTGCGGTGGGCAGATTGACTAGCATAGAATGCAATATCTGGGGCAGCAAAGCTCTCTCCATCGTTAAGCATCATCAGCAAACGACATGTGCATATTCAGGAATTATTATTCTCGTCTGTCTAAAGACGACAAGGGCTAACCAAAGCGTGGTAATGAAAAGGTAAATTCTACATCACTCTCTTGAGTAAATCCTCTCATACGAGGCTCAAGATCTTTACCATAAGGTGAGATAAAGGCCGTACCTAGTAAGTTTCATCATCAAAACTATGAAATGACCGCAAGCTACTAATTAACGTCGCAATAGTTGATTGGGCTTACAGCTCCGAGCCGTCTGATCTCATATTTGATCCAAGATCACCTGCCGCCTTTGAAGCCTTTTCCTTCGCCGCTTCATAATTAGACTTGGCCTCATGTGTCATGGACTCCTTGGCTGTTTTATACGACTCCCCGACCTTCTTAAAAGCTTCATCATATGCATCAATTGCTTCATCTTTGTCGTAGCCCATTGCACCAGCCACTCGATGCCCGACATCACCGGCTTTATCCGAGGCCATGTCCGATGCCCTGTTGACCCCGTGCTTTGCCTCGTCATATGCATTCGCTACTTTCTGCTTTCCATGACCTACAGCTCTTTCAACAGCCTCCTGACCATCACCAATCTTGTCTGAAACCATGTCCTTTGCTTCGTTGTAACCGTCCTCTACTTTGTCTTTTCCATGCCCCATTGCATCTGTCATTCTATCTTTCGCGTCCCCAGCCCAATCTGAAGCCCCATCAGTGGCCATGCTCAGCTTCTCCTCAGCTTCACCATAGAGATCAGAAGCTCTCTCTGCGCCATACCCCATTTCTTCTCGCTTTTCTCCTTTGAAATCATTGGCGCTTTCTGAAGCCATGTCAGTGGCCGTATTCAGTTTGTCTTTTGCTTGACCATAAAGATCGGCGGCTCTATCTCTTCCACGGCCCACAGATCCAGATATATCATTAGCTCTATCTGATCCCATATCAGTAGCCATGCGCAGATAGTCTTTAGTTGCACCATAAGTACCAGCTGCTTTGTCTTTGCCATAATCCATTGCTTCCGCCATGGAATCTTTGGCATCGCCGGCACTGTCAGATGCCTTTCTCATACCTTGGTCAGCTTTCTCCGAAGCAGAACTTCCTATGTCACGAGCTTTTTCATAGGCCAAATTGGCAGCCTCACCGGCTTTGTCAGAAGCATATTTCGAGGCATCTGAATGAATTAAAGAGTGACCGGGGGAAAATACATAAGACATTTATGTCAATTAGGGCTCCGATGGATGAGGTATCTCCCTATCCTGATCATACATACAGCTTGTGAAATATCAATGGAAATGCACTCCAGTATTGTTAAACCGATGACCAACACAACAAATTTTCATGAGATCAAAGACGTCCGAATTTAGTCATGAAGATATTAGGGATAAGAAATTTCTTGCTTCACCAACCAGATTTGCAGTTATATACACATTCCTTTCAGCATATTTTTTAGACTAACTCGCAGCTGTGTGGTCTCTCTCATTAAGTTGTGTCAGCCAGATGAACATATTCCACAAGAACTTCAAAGAACAAAATGTGCAAGAGAAACGAAAACAAAAGCTACCCAACTCGCAAAAGTGTAAGGTCATGATGAATTTACCTGATGCGGCAGATTTCATTGTGCTGGTGGCCTTTGAAGCAGCATCCCCCGCCCTATCAATGACATTGTAAACTACATCTTCCACTTTGTCTTGCTTAGTTGTAACCCCTCCCCTATCACATAATTCCTCATGTCAGCAAGTGATACATACTTCTATCAACAACAAAATTCAAATTTCACACTAAAAAAAAAAAAAAAAAACCTAATTTGAACTGGAAGACAAAGCAATAAGCTTAAAGCTTAGTGATCCCTAGAATCAAATCAAACTTGTTTGACAAATATTCGCAAATTAAGGACATAAAATACCATCACAAACGCACAAATCGTTGATAAATAGTGCACTGTTTACAAACAATAAAGCATCTAACAACTCCAATTTCAAAAAATTTCTCAGCTCTCTCTCTCTCTCTCGGTAATAATAGGGGCATAAAGCAAGAGATATTAAGAGCAACACACTTTACTGCCCATATTTGTCGCAATAAAAGTAATTTTCAACTTTCAGCATCTTCGGGGATAAATTAAGCCTAAGCTGACAGTCTTCAACATCTATGTGGGTTCATGCTGTCTTTTGCAATTAGGAACTTTTATCTGTCTGCTTCCAACAGAAAAATTAGTTCCAGAGACTAAAATTAGTTACCTAATGGTTTCTCTTGTTTGCAAGCGACTTATCAAACAAGAACATAGATTCTTTGAATAGAATAATGCTTGCAAACTCTCCAGCAAAAGCAAGAAGTCTAGGACAATGTCTCTTAGTAGATTTGCCCTTGACTGTAGTATAGATTAACAAACATATTGATTCCTACAATAGATGTACTCTATAAGCCTAATAGCTAAACTCCCCAAAGAGGATTAGTACCACAGCTGTACTGAGTTCTCTAAATTGCAGGGAGGAAGGAATGGTGCAAAATCAACAGTCTTGTCTCCACTTCGATGGTGATTTACGGAAGTAGCATTCCATCTATTACTATACTCGAAGACACAAAAACTAATTTAACCCCCATTTCTTTAATTCACTACATTGAAATCTCAGATTTCAATCAAGATATTAAAAATGACCAATAAACGACTGAACGAGGAGATGATATACTGGCATGAAGCAAATGATATCGATGGAAAAGCCCCCAAAAGCTAAGTGACCTTTTATCCAAGACAGTTCAAGCAATATGCATAACTAATGCAAAACTTCTTACCTTGCATTTCTTCATCTATGTGCAGTTAATTAACATAGCATCCCATGCCGCCAAGTGACTGAACTTAACCAGCAATTCTAGACAATGACTATTTTTGAAATTATGGTACAGCTATTATTATGTCGTGTGATCAAATTCTTGGGAAGAATAAACTACTAGATTTTCTAAAGGAACATCTCATGTAGATAACAGCATTAAAACATTATCGTCCATCTGAATTACTGTTCAGTTCGATTTGAGGTTTAAATTACATTCCTATGATATCCAAAAAATCACTTGATCAAACACTCGATTGCTCTTGAATCCATACATTCACCCTTGATCTATCTGTTTCATCTTGGAAACTATCAAAACTTGCTACCACATCTTACCCATCAAAGAATGAATATCCATCATATTCTTTTAAGGAAATATGCTGTAACCTTTGCAACTTACAATAGAATGAAAGGCAAAATGGCACAATTAAACATTCTGTCGCGCTATTCATGTTGGTGCAAACAATGTGGTTAATCTTTACTTTAGAAAATTGTAAAAACACGTGCTTTAGACTGATTAACGTTTGACTAACGTGATTATCAGTAGTTAATTAATCCGATGACGCAAACAGTCATATCTTTGAACGCGATCGCTCTACCACATCACACACATCACCACAGCACGCTCGAAGCGCAAAGAATCCACACACGGGCTCAGCAGCAACACATTCCCCAAAGCACTCAGCCGGACCTGCCGCCCGTACCAATCCATCGGGCACTGAAAATCCCAGACGATCGACATCAAACACGAACGCGGATTCCAAATTGCGAAGGATCGACCGATTCAATTACAGAGAGAGAGAGAGAGAGAGAGAGAGAGAGAGAGAGTGAATTACTCCCAATCGGCCCAGGAGTCGGCCCCGCCGTGCCAAGCGCCCCGCTTGGCGTCGTACTCGGGTTCGTCCGCCGAGCACCAGCACGTCCCCGGCGCGACCGCCAGCAGCAACGCGATCGCAACCAAAATCCTCTTCGCCGCCATGCTTTCCCCCCCCGGCGCCGCGGAAGTTGCACTCTCTCAGCGGCAGCAGCAGCAGCAGCAGCAGCAGCGATCGATCCAAAGACGAACAGGTAAAAAGTTGGCGTACGGCGGAGACAAGTGTTTTCTCTGTGCGTGAAATCTGCAAGGCGAGCGCTTGACGAAGGAAGGAAGGGAGGAGAGGGAAATGGTGGAGCGACTGCGGGGAGCGAGCCGTTAAGAAAGAGGGAATCCCGAAACGTGGCGCGACGAGGATCGACGTGGCGGGTGGGGGCGAGGCTGGGCGCGCGGAGGTGGCGACGCGTGTCGCTGGCCGGGTTGAAGGGGAGCGACGCGACACGCGTGGGCGCGTCGGTGGCTTCGCGGTCGGGTCGTGCGGGGAGTGATTTCGCGCGCGAATCGGGGTGTTTTGAGCTGAGCGAGCGGTTGTCCAGACTCCAGAGGGAGGAGGAAATGGTCAAAAAGGGAACGACGTATCCAAAGGGCAGATGAATTTTCATACTCGAAAAATATGATCGGGAATTTATTACTAATAAATTATTTTAAAATATTTTTATCATCCATAAGTAATGATTTATACATATAAATATTTTTGAAAATATTTTTTTTTTATTTCTTTACGTTTAAATATTTTCATAAATGGTTAAAATGTTTATTATTCACTTATTTTGTAAGTGGTACAAGCTATTTACTTTTAGGAAAATGAATTTTCATGAAATTTAATGCGCCATTAAGCGAGAATTGTTATAATTTGATGACATTAATCAAACAATTTGGAAAGGTGCAGGCACCTAATATCATAAAATTATATGTTTTGCTCGTTGTTTTGACATGTTCCCTTTGTGGAATTATACAGTTCACGGCCTGTCTTGTCCATCAAACACCGGAAGAACTTTTTCAGCCAAACCAAGGGACAAGATGTAATTTTATAGAAACTAAGTCAGGAAAGTACCCTTTATCTTGAAAATTCATAGCTTTATTTTCATTTTCGAACATGCATGGATCCCGTGTGCAGACAGGTTATGACGCGCAGAATTGCAAACGAATATAGTCATGCAAGAAAGAAGATTACATATAGACTAAATACACAAGGCGCCTATACAAGTGGGTGCAAAATAATGACGATGATTTTACTACTCTCGAACCTTTATGAATGAGATACAATCAAAACCCTCCCCTTTAACTTTAGCAAGGAAAAATGGCCTTCATGATCAAACATAAACGAGGGGATATCCTCCTACGCTCATGCGATGATCTTCCTCTCCATGTACTCATTTCAAGAATATCTCTAGTTATGAGCAGGAGGTAGTAATGCACAGATCGACAGCACGGAAATCATTATCGCTCGTTCAACTGAAAGTATGTCGAAAGAATTTCAATAAGCCAATGAATAAAACCAACAGAGTTACAAGGATGTCCGAAGACATTACCGGTGTTCTCGTATCATGACACGCAGTATATTGACCAAAGATTAGGAACCACCTCAATATCGTATGCCGAATACATGAAGATGTACACCACGTGAATTCTTCCCATTATTTGGGATAAAAATGGATTTTATTATCTTTTCTGACGGATAACTCGCCCGTGAAAAGGCAAAAAAGGTTCATCTCAATCAGGTGGAAGCAGCAGCTGCAACAGCCGCCGTGTAAAACCTCTTGAAGGAGCACCGCTGCTTCCTTCTATCTACTTCCCCGGATTTCAAGCGTTTTGTACAGTATGAGCATTACTCCATCTACCAAAAAATCGCATAGAAACACGACTTCACCGGCTGCCTCTCCATTTAAAGCAAGAATTACAAATGAGACGATTTCACCGGTCAAAATTTGGGAAAGCAGCCTCTCCATTAGAAAGAACAGAAACAAATTGCAAACCAGAATCTAGGCAGGTTGACCACCATTGGCTGCCAATTTTATCCGCTGTTGATGCTCTCCAACTTTGTATTCTACAATCTCCTTGAAAAGATCGGCATCTAAGACACAGTCTGGCCTTCCATAGACAGCTGCTTGCACACTGGCCATTAGTTTTGCTATCTCACGGCCAGAGAAGCCCTCCATCTTCCGAGCAGCTTCTTGAAGCACATCATCTGATATGTCTTCTATGGTTATCTTTTGAGGCTGCTTCTTAAATAGAGAACCCCACTGAGATGTTTCGTCCCCTTCGCCGCAAAGGTACTTCCTCAAATAGAGTTTTAGAAGTCTAAATCGTTCCTCCTCCCCAGGGAGTGGGAACTCAATCACTTCATCAATGCGGTCAGTCACAGCTTTATCAAGATCCCCAGGCCGGTTAGTTGCTAGGACTAGAACAATGTCTCTGGATTGATCTCCAGTCCGGAAGAGCAAAGCATTTAGGGCACTACGCTGAGCCTCGCTCATATATCTACTGTTACGCCTGCATTGGAAATATATTTCATAACATGTGATGGAAAATTGTGCATAATCAAACAGAATCTGATCCTAACAAATATTGTCATGTCTTCATGTTCCAATGGAGTAATGGGCTCATTTAAAAGCATCAATTTTACCAACCTCAAACTTCAAGAGGTTAATTACTAAACATTGAAGGGATTTGTCATTTAAAAGCATCAATTTTACCAACCTCAAACTTCAAGAGGTTAATTACTAAACATTGAAGGGATTCCAACAAACGACATCTTTACCGACCAAACTACAATCTTACTGGCATATAATCAATCATAGAGCTATCCGCAACCTACTAGAAATCAGGTACACCAAAAAATCAGTTCTCAACTGCCAAACAATTTTTCAGGTCAATTTCCTCAAAGAAATCACATAAGTGAACATTAGCTACATTCCATCAAGCTGGCATCATTGCTAAGGCTTTGCTGATATAGTCATAAAGCAAAAGGCAGTTTCATTAAAAATATTGTAAATCAATATGCAAGAAAAGAACTCACTCGCATAGAAAAGCATCTGCCTCATCTATGAAGAGAAGGAGACCCTTCTTTGACTTTTTAGCCCAGTCAAATATTTGATGGATTTTGGTGACGGCCTGTGGACCTAGTGGGGCAACATCTCCTCCGGTCATCATGGCATAATCTAAACCCTGGAAGAAGAAATAAAGAAAATTAATAAAGTTTTGATGCACCCATTTGAATGCACACAGGACATGGAAAGGACAGCTAGAAAAAAAGCAAAATAAAAACATCAACAAAGAAGTATAAAAGCAACATAATTGAAGAGAATATTTATGCAGATTTTAATAAAGACGAAATGAAGTTTACAGGGCTCATCAACAAGCCTTCAATGAGATTCCAGTTAGGGCATTTTCTGCTGTTCTTTTACTAGAGTTGTAAGGCTGAACAAGCTAGCAGAGAAATGAAAGGAGCCACCAACTCGGGGAAAGAACAACACTGAAATGAGCAATGGTTGCTACCATACCGATTTCCGAGCTATCTCCCTAGCGACCATAGTTTTTCCTGTGCCAGGAGGTCCATAAAACAGCATATTGCGGAATGGAGCCTCGTGAGCCTTGGTGTTTGCTGTAGCTCTAGCAAGTTGTTCTATTCTTTTCTGCAATGAAGGGTGGAGAACAATATTTCCAAGTCCGCTTTTATTCTCTGAAAGCACTGTGGAGCCAGCTGCAGCAGCAGTGCTATAATTCATAAGTTTGTTTCCTCCCCGAGAAACAAGGCCCGACCAAGGAAATTTAGAAATGGATGATTCCCGAATAAGTGAGGGCTGCCCAAGTATTCGGTTTATGTAACCCCATGTGACTCGAGCACCTTCCCTGAAAAAAAAAATACCAGAAGACTTTGAAGAGAAATAACAAGATCTATCTATTTCCTACCATGCAGATGAGAGACCCAAAAACAGCTAAAGAGTGAATTTTCCACCTATGCTGAATGCCTTTGAGCAATGCCAAAGCTAAGCACTCCAGGATGCATTTTACTGAGTCTTTTCAGCGTTCAAATCTGTCCCGATGGCAAAATTTCATTGTTATGTTGGCAGTCATGTTAGCTGTTAACATCCACAACCATATATAAGCGGCTTGTTATTCTATGCAAAGGAGTCCTGCCTAATTCACTAATCTATGGGAAGATACTAAATTTAAGAATTGGAAAAATGTTTAAACTGATCAATCACAATTTCCAGTATGACAACAGCATTTACATGGGATTACTGCTATGATAAGAAAACAGGCATAGGTTTCATTCTGGATTAAAGTCAAAGTCCCTCATCTGCACACGGCAATCATCTGTTGGTGTTTATCACGATACCAGAGAACACATGCTCTATGTTATTTTAACTTATATGTGAGTTTCAAGCAAACGAACCTGGTGGTGTAAATTCCTGCAGCTAATGCAGTAGCTCCACCGACAGTCATGACCAATGTGTTTCTATCATTCAGTAATATCCTAAAACCACCTGCAGATTCCATCCACGAAAGAATAATAATGAACATAATGGTAACGCCAGAATCAAACAACAAACTCAAGAATATGAGTTGAATTGGTGTCATACCTTCAATATGACTAAACAATGTATTGATGGCAGCAAGCCACTTCTCTCTTTCACCATTGATTCGTTCTATAAGCATTCTCCTATTGTGGTCTTCTGTCAATTTCGCTTCATGGGCCCGGCCTTCGGCCTCAGCCATGGCCTTCACTCTTATAGTTTCTCGCTCTATTTCAGCTCTTTCTTTCTCAGTTTGCCGTTGTTGGGCTTGAATCTGTTCCTCAGTCGCCCGTTTTTGCTGCTCTTTTCTTACAGAGGATTCCTCTTGCATCTGAACCAATTCAGCATTATGGCGCCTCTGAGCTTCATGGTCTGTCTGAGAACATTTGAATATGATATCATGAGCAGTTTGATATTGATAATCTTCCACATGAATACAGTTTAATGTTTTAAAAGGAACACCACTATATTCGTAGGAGACAATCTCATTGACATCTCAACATACCCACGGACTTTAATCCTAAGAAAGAAGAAGCTATTCAACTGGCTCAAAATTTCACCATCGGTTAACTTCAAATCAGAAGTTCCAGGCCAAAAAGAAAAAGAGCAAAAGTGAAGACATACTCAAGCTTGAGAAGCCTTTAAACAAATTAATCATTACATTACAGGACCATCTCTACAAGATGATTCTTTTAAAGACACTAGATAGACGTTCACAAAATTGAATAAATACTAGTCTTTGCAGAATCTTCTTTATTTACTTGCCAAGTAAAGGCCCCTCAAGATTTCTCCTTCCTAATAACATATCGATGCCTCTATGTTAGTTCTTTTCATAACTGAAACAGCTTTTAGTGCAAAATGGCACCAAGGGGGTGCCAACCTATGCAACAAATCAGTAAGTACAACTCAAGTCTCTAATTGTCAACAAGGTCGATTCTCAATGTTACTCAATGCACCTGCTTTCTCTTTCTCGCCAACTCATCTTCATATCTAAGCATTTGAGCTTTTGCCTGTGCTTGTTGCTGAACCAAATTTCTCTGCTCTTCAGCCAGTTTCCTCTGTCTGTCCTGCCAAACACAATGTCAAAGGATCGAGTCACTCAATGACAGATCGCAGAAAAGTAACAGAAATCAAAGAAAACAAATTGCAGCACAACATGAAAGACTCAGCACTGGAATTCATTAAGAAAAACCCACAAAACCCAATAACGAGTAAACACATCATGCGAAAGTCAGTTACATGAATCAAGCGGATACACGAGACTGAGCTCAAATTGTTAAAAGAACAATTGATTATACATAGAAAGACAGATGCATCGCTGACACGTCTAGTACTCACAATGTCAGTTTGAGCTTGAATTAACTCGTAATGGACCTTCTCCGCAGCTACCTCAGCCAAACGATTCTGTTCTTGCTTTCTCATCACCTCAAAAACCTGCCAATTCATTCCACGCCCAAAAATGAATATCTCCGATTTCCAAATTCAAATCGATCACCATCAGAACCCCCCCATTGCATATCCACTTGCCATCAACCGCCTCGGTTTCTCCACAACCGAGCAGAAAACAACGATCAGGAAACAGTACAGACCTGTTTCGCATGAGGGGAGCTATTGATTTCCCGGAGGGCCTTCGCTCCCCTCTCCAACGCCTCCGGGTCGAACCCCGCCCCCCGCGGCTCCTCAGGAGGCTCGGGCTTCGCCGGCGAGGCCGCGTCGGGAGGAGCGTCCTCGGCGCGCTGCGACGGAGGCGGAGGCGGCGCCGAGGAAAGAAGCCCGGGAAGCGGAAGGGAGCGTCGGCGTACGCGCGGGTCGATAGCGTGGACAGGAGGCCGCCGCCGCCGCCACGGCGATCGCCGATGACAGTCTCGAGGCCGCCATTTCCGAGCATAAATCCCAGGAGAAGAGAGAGAGACACAGACACAGACACAGGGTCTGTCTAGGGTTTAAGCGGGATGGGGGTTTTAGGATTTCAGGAGGAGGAAGAAGAAGGAGATGGGCTTTTTCTTGGAGAATAATCCACACCATGGGCCCAAACCCAGGGCCCAAATACAAGAACTCCCTTTGGGCCCAGGCCTTGCTATTTCCCCTCTTTTTGTCTTTTTTTATTATTATTATTATTATTATTCTTGTGGTGTAATTTCTCCTTGGATATTTTTATTTAATTTCTCTGTTAATTTTTGTAAATTGTTTTCACTATGTCTATGATGTGAGAAATAAGTTTTCCTAGGGTAGTGTGACCGAGTATCTAGTCGACTCGAGTTCAACACCTCATGCGATACTCGACAGGTTCACGCATTCGATTGAGTTTATATTACTCACTTTTACACGCCTAGAGCTGGCATTTTACCCGCAAATTGATTGTAATCGAGACGAGTGTTGATTAATTTTTCTTTCGGAAGTCGTGCTTTTTTCCGTTTGTACGACCAACTTTACAGAAACTTTTCTCTTTTATTTTTTGAGTTTTTTTGTTTTTTGAATGACAATCCGAAAACCACCAATACAAGAACAGAAAAGGAGTAGAAAATGCGTGAGTGACGTACATCCGCGCACGAACTGCAAGCTCTCAAAATGCTGGAAATTCACGCTCAATAAAGCGCCGACGGCGATAGGGAGCCGAAGCCACCACACTATGGCAGCGCCGTCATCGCCGATATATTGACTAAGGGTGAGCATAATTTCATGGCAGAACTTGGAATTTGAGAACCAAATTAGTGGGAATTGTCTAGTTTCATGTTTTCAAATAAGCGAGTAGGTTCTAGGTTCAACGGATAAGTTTTAGATTTCAAGTTTTACTAACCCATAACTTGAAACCTAAAATCTTGAATAAATTTTTGTGTTTTTCTTGGCCAATGCCTTAGTGCAATTTTGAGATATTTTTCATGATGTTCGATGATTAGTATATAATTTAGAATTACATGTCTGAATTTCCATTTAATAACTAAGATTTTTAATTTATTAATGTTTCATATTTTTCATATATCTAAATATAAATTATGATAAGTGAATTGTAACAGCAAGTGGTGGTCATTAAAAGTGATAATTCATTACAATCATTCAATTAATAATACAGGTGAAATCTAGTAGACTTTGATACTGATCTTGGAATTTTTTATAGAGTAGGTTTTAGGTTTCAAAAAATGAATAACTTGTTCTGGTGGGTGGGTTTTTGGTTTTAGATTCCAAGTAAACCTATATAGACCCTAGAACCACTCACCCCTAATGTTGACCTTGGATCGGGGAGAGAGAGAGAGAGACACTATTTGCATGATCTTTAAGTAATGTGGCTGTCGTTTGAAACCTTATTACTCTCAATTGGTGAAAGAAACGCTAAATTTGTCTGTACTTTCATGCTGTTCTCCTGTTCTTCATCTTCTTGATCTGCCGCATCATATGTTCTGTTAGGCTGCGACTGCTAATCTTGTCATTTGGACGAGGGCTTCTGAATATGTTGTGAATTTGTTTTGCTCCGTTTGGTCATAGAAGAATTTCTCACTCCGCCATCAACGTTACTGGTATCGATTTAATGACATTTTAATCTTCCCTTTCTGAACATATTGCGTTATTGTTCCCAAAATCATATGATTCAGTGTTGATATACCAGGCTTCATCCTTACTTCGACTCCCATTAAAATATGGTAGCTTATCGGGTGATTATGGGTTTTGACATTGATACAAAGTGGGAATAACTGACTTTTTTCTTGACGGGACAGTTATATTCTGCAGACGGCCATGAGGATGAGACATTTTGGCTGAATATCATAGACAGGTGGTAAATGATACTTCATCCATTCACTTGTAATGGGCCACTCAATTTCAAGTCGAAAATTACTTAAATCACAAAGACGTTACAAGTAGAGAACATCAAGACTATGTCGTCTACTTCTTGAGCCTCCTGCTTTCTTGGACATAATATGCAGATCAGAAACTGCTACCCTTCATCTTAAAGATTCAGGAAAACTCCATAGACTTCACCGAACCTGTTGGTGTAAAGCAACAAAAAGAATTGTTCTCAGTGAATTTAAAAGCAAAAAGAAAGAAATCTTGTATACTTGTAATCGGTGAAGAAGCCAAAAATCCAGAAGGGCATGAGAAATACCTGGTCTTTTGTCTCTAAGTGGAGACAAAAAGTGGAAAAGCAATAAAGTTCACAGAGGAATAGGAGATTTGGAAACTTGGATTCATATAATAAACAAGCGAGTTGGCTGTACAGGAGAATCCTCACAGAAATCAAAAGGAAAAAGGAACTCTCTTGCTTTCTCATGGATTGTCCTCACACGCAAGTTCTTTGCAGTAGTGGTAAGCATAGGACCATTGAAATATCATCCACAGAAAACAGGAGGATCAGATTATTCAGATCTCATGAGGGATTTTTTCTTTTCTTGTCTTTTCTTCTTTTGGATGAGAGACAGGATAAGAAGAGTTGCATCCAATGTGGTCGTACACTGGTTCAGGCATTGCCTTTTTACATGTGATCTAATGTGTTGCTATCTTGAACAGTTGGCAAATGGGACAAAGGCCGAATGATAAGAGAGAAGCAAAACTTGAGGGAGGACCAGTCAAGATTGCAACTTGGGGGTTTTCAGATTTCCAAGTTTCTTCTCTACGGGTTCATCTTATGGCCCCCACGAGAAAAGTATTCTCACCTTGTGATTGTGGAAAAGGTAATTAGGTATAACAATCTGAATAAAGACATATATCTTAAAATCCAGAAAAAGTGTGAACCTTTATTTTTTCTGTGAAGTTCAGTGACACTCAAAGGTTTCTCAGAGTCAGTTAATGAGTCGATTAGACCTGGGTTTTGGCGAGAACAATCTCAATTGTTTGTGCACAGCCATTTAGTCATAGTTGGTCGAATGATATGGTTCCATGCAAAAGATGTGCACATCAATAAACTATCCTTAGTTTCGCCCACTCAGAAAGAGCAAATAAGTATTTATTTCTATAGAGAAGAACATTAACAGAACCTTGCCTTCGATGTGAAGGCATCAATGCCACAGCATTCGAGGTGGCCTCTGAGCCATGGACTAATGCAAGCAACCACTAAATGAAACTTAAGAGAAGCCACAGTCCATCCATAAGGGTATATTACCTTCAGCCGCTATTGTTGCTCGACCTGTAATTAGGAAAAGGAACTCTGCCAGACTCGATGTGCTTGACGTCCTCGATTAAAATTTCATAGTGTCTTTTCACTTCATCTGCAGATTTCCCACCCACGGCCTTGGCAATCTTCTGCCACCTGTCGGGAGTGTCCTTGTCATATTGAGCCAATGCCTTCTCGAACATCTTGTTCTGCTTCGGCGTCCAGGATGAAGAAGTCAGAGAATTCGATGCCATTTGGGGAAAAACGGATCTCTCAAAACGCTAAAGAGAAAGAATGTAATTGAACAGCTTGAGGGAAGATGGTAGGAGAGTAGCTCCTTATAAGAAGGAAGGAAAAGGAAGATGTGTGGGGTTGAGCCAGTTGAGAGGGAATATATCTTTGAAAGGGGAAGAATATGGAGTGACCCGGTTGATTAGCAACCACAAGAAGATGCAGGACAAAGGAACACAGCTTGTGAAAGAGGGGGAAAATTAGTATCAAAAGGACAGTATCTTTGTCTTTTCTTTTTGGTCTAAAAAAAAAAAGGAACAACAGCGAAATTCCCTCCAAGTTGGACAAATAGATTCAAGTACTGATGGTGATGGTACACGAAATCACCTTGTGTTGTCTTCTGGTAATGGCGTCTTTCTGAGCTGCTAAAGCAGCGGCTGGTTTGATGATTGACAAGATTATCTGTCTCTTCAATCAAGACAACATGAGATGATGGAATGTGCTTCTGGGGGGGCAATAAAGGGTTTCTGACAATGGGTCAATTGCGTTACGGTCGTGACCCGTAGGTGTTTGGTTAATGATGATATATTTCACCTAATGCTCTGTAACTGGCAGAGCACAAGTTGTTTCGCTATGATTTTACAGTAATCCAGATTTTGTTCAGGCGGGGTTTTTTCTTTTGGGTTAATTCCTTATGCGCTTACACCTCAAACATATATCTCAGAATGTTGAACTCACCAAAATTCTTCCTCTTTCGAACTGGTACATGATTAGACTAGAGCACCATGATTGGCTAATTAAAAGGAAGTTATGTCATCCAGTCACGCCTCTGGATAAGGGGGAAGTGGCTCTCCTCCTCATCAATGACTTGTCTATTTTCTCATATTTCCTGACATTCTAACGGACGAGATGACAGCGTCACCCTCAATGCATTAATTCAGCGTGACTGGTAATTTGCTCTTAAGTAGTTTCCCCAATGCAGTTGCTTTGGCTAGAATCGGAAAGCGACAGCCATATTCAGGCTGGAGTCAATTGTGTCATGTTCTTCATCTCAGGATGAGCAGCCTTTAAATTTAAAACTAGTCTGCTTGTAGTTTTTAATTCAAAGGGAAGGTGAGCATCAAACTGCCAAATTGATTATCCTTCTCCATATTGCAATTGAAGATCCCTCTAGATTCGGCGATAGTGGAGGATAATAACAAATCCACAGAACCTTCAATGAACTCAGATAGTTCACGCACTGATGTTTTTCTCAACTGGCTCAGATAATTGGCTTGTTTACCTCTGGATGATTTCTTATTTGACTGTTCAGTTTCACAAAACAAACAGGGCAAATATTCTCCACAACAATACTCAGAATTTCATATGCAGATATTTTGGGAAGGGCTTTTCTTGGTTTTTCGTTCCCTTCTTTTTTGTCCCTGTTTTCTGCTATGTAGTGATTGATCTTGCTTCCTCCTGTAGAAGAAGTTTATCTTATGTTATGGCCTTGTTCTTTGCTTACGTAGAAATCTCAAGATAGTTCCACTGAGTGCTCTTCCTAAGTGATTTGTTTGGGGCCACCCTGGTCTAATTACCCCAAGAATAGTGTAGTACATCGATTACCACACAGATTTCATTTGTGCTGTATGCAAAATTGCATCTCTATGTTTCAAGACTCTCTGATCCCTAATCATCTTCTCATGCTGCAGTTTTCGGCTCATTCATCATGTGACAGCAGACATTCCTCAAAAAAGTCTAGTGCCCAGTCAAATTATTTAAGCAGCTTCTGAGTTCTCTATGGCAATCATGGGCTTTTAACTTGTCTCTCTCTCTCTCTCTCTACATGCAATTCAAGACAAGTGTAGCATGCCGCATACCACACAGATCTCGTTTCGTGATGTACGCACCATGATATCTTTAAATTCCAAGACTCTCCGATTGCTAATCTCCTGCTCGTTCTGGGGTTTTCAGTTCATTCATCACGTGACAGCAGACATTCCTCAAATAAGGTCAGTTCCCAGTCAAATCATCACAACAGGTTTCGAGATTTCTATGCTAATCAGGGCTTTTTAACTTGTCTGTCTTTTCTCTTACACGCAATTCAAGTCTTTGACTATTTCTCTCTGATCTGAACAGACTGAGAAGACCAGATTCTTGAAATGAAGTCAGACAAACACTAGGACCTGCCGACTCCTATTCTTATCTTGACAGCTTTATTTGTTTGAGCAACTTGGCTATTCTGGGAAGCCCAGAACCATAAAGGAAGATTAGGCAACAAGAATCTGACCTTTTGGGCAAGTGGAATGGCTCATATATAATTGTTTTCTACATCCAGAATCAAGGCATTGCTTTGTGATCTTAAAGTGATTGCTGTCAACTTTGCTCCTTTTCCAAACCACTGATCTGACATTGTCTTTCAGACATTAGATATGGATTGGTTGGCAACGATGCGAGCGCAACCACGACCCCTAATCATGAACTCAAGTCCTTGCCCTTTCATGCTTTAACATGCGTCGCTCCTTCATTGACCAGTTTAGCAAAAAGCAAATTTGATGTCTTAACTGTTTGATAAAACATCAATTAATCCAAAGGGAGACCAGTTTTACTAGCACGCTAACATGTACACATTGAAAAAAAATTGATCCAACGAACTATACCCATTTCTCAAAACTGTCATAAAAACAAATGCAGGCATAAGGACCAGGCGCTGCACCGACCTTTACCAGTTGAATGATGACGTATTACAAATATCGGAGTGGCAATTGGCATCCGGGTCGACAGTAAAAAAGTTTATTCTCTGGTTGACATGATCTTCAGAGAACCAGGTATCGGAATAGCTTGAAAAGCACGAAGTTTGTTATCTGGGACGGTGCTAAATGTACGGGAGATATGAATCAATTAGGTTCACATCGATCTCACCAATCATATGAAAAAGCGGATGCGCATACATCGATTATCGAACTGTCTCTGTAAGTCGTCTGAGAATCAAGGTCTAAAGAATGTGTGTGGATAGATTTCGCTGATGTTTGGAATCCTTATCATATTCCCATCATTTTCGGCGTGAGAATTCTTGCAATGGTCCATAGCACTCCACAGATAATGGAAGATGCTGTCACCGAGATCAGCACATTCACCAGTAAACATCACGCCTAAGAAAGTTAACTTCAATGGTCAAAGCTTTGCTTAGTCATCATTTGAAGTTGCTTCCCCCAGCCCAGCCTATCCATAATCTATACGATACAGACCGGATACCCTGTTCCCAACTGTCTCGTATAGCCCCATCACATAACTGTACACATGCAACGGTTATTGACTGTGTTTTGCCTAGATCTTTCTCCCTAAGAACATGCAAGGATATACAAGTGAGCTATGTTAGAGAAATTCCATATCGAAAAATTGATGTAGTGTAAAGCAATTGATATATCATATTTGGCCTATAATATATTGGTTTAAGTTTTTGAACGAAGATAAGTCCAACCGAATGTACATCTAATACCTTAATTTTCTAGTGTAAAGCAATTAATATTTCCTAATTGGCCTATAATACATTGATTTAAGTTTTTGAGCGAAGGTGAGTCCAGCTAAATGTACATGTAACACCTTAATTTTCTTTATCGTTTTTCCAAGTAGATGGATAAAAAGAAAGGCATGTTGACTCATCATTTTTAATACTCCAACTCAACATATAATAATCCGCTTTATCACGTTTAATTTGTCGTTTAAGCATACAAAAGTAATACAATGAACATTTATTAATAGCTTAGGAGCCACATCGAACAAATTAAAAGTCCAAGGACAAGATTGTACATTGGGTCAAAGTTTAGATACCAATACATGTCAACACCCTATTTTTCTTTTCCTTTTTCCAAGTAGACTGATAAAAAGAAAGACATGTTTTTTTTTTTTTTTTTTGTCGATAAAAAGAAAGACATGTTGACTCAACATTTTTAAGCTTACAAAAGGACTTCACTTAATATTTACTAATAATTCAAGGGAGCAAATTAAAAGTCCACGGGCAGTATTTTACATTGGGTGAAAATTCATTGACCATTTATGTCATTTTCCCTTCCAAAATCCTTTTTTTTTTTGTGTCAACAGATTTCTAAAAGTGGTTATAAGTGTCAAACCAGCCTTATTTAAATCATGCACTTTTGTTATATTAACCAATTAATCCACTTCTTCACGTCTAATTTGCCGTTTAAGCAAACAAAAGAATTACACTTTACATTTACTAACAGTTTAGAGTCCACACTAAATACATTAAAAATCTAAGGATAAGATTGCATATTGGGTCAAAATTTATGCATCATTTGTGTCGTTTTTCTTCCCAAAACCCTAATTTTTTCATGCAGGTAGATTTCTAAAAGAGGTTATAATCGCCAAACCAGCATTATTTGATTCTATTTTAATTATGCACTTCAACTTGAATTACCAACCTTTTTTTTGTGGGACTTACCAGTTTCTCTTATCAACCAGTATGGCTTACCAGGTCTCCATGTTTTTTTCCTCCAAATTTACTAGATTTCCTATTTAGTTACCTATTTGTGTATGTCTTCCTTAGCGACTTGTTGAATTTATCAATTTATAAGAAATTAGCAACCTTAATTAATAACCAAACATGTTAATAACAAGTTTCAAGTTACCAACTTTTATTTGAGTTGATTACCAACGTTCATTTGGTTGTTACAAATTACTAATTTCCTTAATCTATAAAATTTTATCTACCTTCTTACTAATGTTTTAAATTTACCAACTATTATATAAATTAACAACATTTATTTTAATTATTTATCACTTTCCTTCAATTAAGTTACAAATTATTTTTTTGTTACCAATTCTCATCTGAGTCACTTATTACCAAGTTCTATTTATGCTTTCTAATTATGTTGAGTGACCACATTTATTTATCATGCTTGCCAACTTTTCATAAATACCAATTATTTTAAAAATTAACAATATCAATTAGAGTGATTAGTAATTTTTCTCCAATTAAATTACCAATTAATTTTGTATTTACCAAAGTTATTGATGTTTATTTGGTTCTTCTTTAATATCAACCTCTTGGAAGAAATACACCTTAAGTGCTAAAATTTGACATGGGTGAACACATAAGTGCCAAAAATTTTAAAAGATACACTTAAGTGGCATTTAAAAAAAAAATTGACATTTAGTGTGAACTCCGACAAGGCTTGCTAGAAATTCGACATAGCATTATTTATTAATAAATTCGATATACGTGGCTGCCGAAAATCTAACGTGGCTTGTTGTGGTACTTAAGTGTTCATTTATTTTCCAATTTTGGCACTTAAGTGTATTTTTGGAAATTTTAGTACTTATATGTCCACCCATGCTGAGTTTTGGCACTTAGGGTATATGCGCCTTTCAATCTCTCTTATCTCTGATCGAAAAAATAAAAAATGCTCTTATTGTTCATCCACTTTAATTACCTTTTTTACCAAAGGCTTAAACTTACCAACTACTACCAGAAATATTGACTTTTATTTAAGTGATTAAAAACTTTTCTCTAATTAAATTGCTAACTTTTTTTTTTGTTACCAACTCATTTAAGTTATTTACCAACATTTATTTGTTTTTCCTTAGAATTATTAACTTTTTTTTTACTCAGTTACTAATTTATTTGCATTACTCCGATTTTTTAAAATTTACCAACTCTTGCTAACCTCAATTCAGTGATTAGCAATTTCTATCCAATGAAATTACCAACTTATTTAAGCTAGTTACCAACAACTATTTGATATTTTGTTTTGCACTTACCTACTTTTCTCATCTCTGAAAACAAAGAACTTATCTAATTTTTACCAATTTTTACTCACCTTTCTTAGAAACACTTAAATTTACTATCTATTATGTTATCAACATTTTTTATATGATCGACCAACTTTTCTCTGATTAAGTTACCAATTAGTTTTGAATTACCAAGTCTCATTTGAGTTGCTTACCTATGAAAATTTGATTTTTTTTTTAATTTGCCAATTTTTGGATTGAATTGACACTATTATGCAATTAAATTACTAATTAATTTTGCATTAGTAACTCTTATTTAAGTTAGTTACAAGCATTTGTTAATTTTTTGTAATTACCAACTTCTATTATCTTTGACAAAAAAACTTCTCTTACTACTTATCAACTTTAATTGAACTTTCTTGCAAACAATTTAAATCAACCAATTATTAATCAATCTTTATTGGGTGATTTACCAACTTTATTCCCCATTAATTAACCAAATAGAATAGTTGGTAATTTTAAAAAAAAGTCAACATTATTAATTAACTCACATGAGTTGGTAATTTAGAACTAATTGATGGCTTAAATAGGAGAAATGTTGATAAATAACATGACTTAAAGTTAGAAATTTCCATATAGAAGTCAGTGAATATAACTTGTAAATAAGAACGGTTTATAAAGTTGATAAAATATAAGAAAGCTGGTAATTAATGAAAACTAAACTTGGTAAGTAACTCACATGAGAATTGATAATCCAAAACTAACTGGTAGCTTATTAATTTATTTTAAAAATTGAAATTTACTTTAATTAAGTAGCACATTCTTCAAATAGTTGGTAAATTAAAGCGTCCTCATGAGATGCATATAAATGTTTATTATTGGTAAGAAAGTTGGTAAATTAAAAAAAAAAAAACTCAGTAAATAAATCAAATGCAAGTTTGCTACTCAATCCTATAGGGTAGTTGAATGGATTTAGGTTGGTAATCTTTCAAAAGAGTTTGTATATAAGAGGAGTCGATAAATGAAAATTAGTAACACAATAGAAAAGTTGGTAAACTAAATTTTTTTTAGTATAAGTAAACTAGTGGACTAAGAGTTGGTAACCCAAAACTAATTGGCAATTTAATTTGACAAAATTGGTAAACCACTCAAATTTAAATTGTTTAATTTTATGTGAGTTAGTAATTATAAAGCATCGGTAAGTGGTGCAAATAATTCAATATAAGCATCAATAAGTTATCCAACAAAATGTCATCGGTACATTTTTCTAAATAGTTTTGTGGCATTCATAAACAGTTATCAAAACTTACCAGCACATAAAAGAAATCAACTTTTTCTAGTACCGAACAATAGAATTATGCATAATGGTTATTCAATTGGTGAATTGGTCTAGGTGACATCAATCTAATTGCTTCAATATTGGGACTTATATATTCCATATCAACGTTATACAAAAACGAAAGAAATTTTTTTATCATCAATAAAAATGTAGACATAGATTACTGTCGATAGTAAAACTATTTTAATTTTTGCATATGATACAAATAATTATTTTAAGAAAAGCCATCTTGATTTATTCATTTTTCACGAAACAAATCCAAACTTCAAATGATATAGCTCAAAAGCAAGAATCCAATAAGAGTCAAGAAGTCATGACTCATGAGCATCCAATTGAGGTGCACAAAGGAAGACAAGACAACTTGACCCTTCTTTGCAAAGATAACCAAGAAATTTTTGTTCTAGATGCTTCCAAAATATCTAGCCGTGAATTGACAATCAAGTAGAGATGGGTCTCAAATTACGCATCGTATTGTGAACTCTACACAACTATGTGTATAAATTTGAGCCATAAGTCCCCAACTCATGGAATATGGATTAATTTACCTAATGTCGATTCTAGAACCTACCCGATAAAAAAAAATGCAAGCATTATGAGAACCACTTTTTTGTTTTTTTGTTTTTTTTTCCTTTTTTTGGAGTGGCATTGGTACCAAAGTAGAAAAGGAGGGATTTGCCTTCACGTTGCTAGATTTGATTCCAATGGGTGGGGATATGAGAAAGTAGTGAAAGGTTTCACTGATTCGGTCCCTATCGAGAAAGATTTTTGACGTGAGATTCTTGCATCAACCAATTGGAAATCGGAAAAAGCATTCCTTTTTTTATCATGATGAGGGGCTAAAAAAGGGAGAGAACAAGATAAAGGTTAGGAACCCCGTGTAGGGAGAGGTCAAGGTGATAATAGTCTTGTGGCTATAACCACATGAGAAGGACGTAGCTAGAGGGACGGGAAACTGGATAAGTTACGGGGATAATCATTTAAATAGTTCATGAACTTTAATTCAACATGTAATGTTGTCCATAAACTCTTAATTTATTTATTATAGTGTTTGAACTTTAACTCAATACGCAATTTCGTCATTTGATTTTTAATTTGTTTAATATGGTTTATTTAATCTATTTTCTCAAATATATGAAAATATTTAATATTGTTATTCTATTAATTCAAGTTCATGTACAATATTGAGTACTTTCATATAGTCTAGTCAAAAAATTGAATATGTCCCAAAATTTTAGGGAATATATTGAAAATTTTAGAGAGAACATTACACATTGGATTAAAGTTTAGAGACCACATTGAACAAATTAAAATTAATTGTCGACATTACACAATGACCAAAATTCATAGACTATAGGTGTCAATTTCCAAAGTTATACCTCGAGCCCTAGATTTTAAAAGATGCCTCATCCGACATTATTCTATTTCTTTTTAAGAAAAAATAAATCAGCATTTTCATCTCCGGAACTTTGACTAGAGTCTTCATAAGTAAATTACCCTTTCATGTAGTAATTCGTCTAACATTCTCCGAAATTTTGTTAAATCTACTGTTATCATTTATGTTTACCAGTTGTAATGTGGCTATAGAGTTCGAAATGTATGTATGTTAGCTCTCAATAATTATCGTTAATAGCGAAGCGAGCTCCATTGAATTGTCGTTAGTGATATTACCTAAACTCCCATACCCAGACTTTACACGACAGTTGGTAATCTTCCTTCAAAATTAGTAAATTGTCTCTATTTCTTGTAAGTTTGAACATCCTATGGTTTATTTAAGGAGCCAATCGATAGTAACTTTCATTGTATGTCCGTAATCCTTTTTCAGTAACTTTCCTTAAACGATAGTAAGCTGCCAATAAAGAATTCCTGTTGTATCTTAAGCTGAGTGCAATGTTCTTCGATTTTCAATCAGTGCTCTGACAGCCTTAGAAGGCTGGGCTTGGAAGCCCACATGGTCCAAGCCGGTGCCGCATTAAACTCAATGTGACTTGTGGCAATGTGGCTAAAGATGCATTTGATTCAGTATTTTGAAAGCTTATTAAAAAAATGTAAACCAGTTTAACCTAAAAGATTTTAGGAAAATGGAAAAATCATTTGGTAAATTATGTTTTAAGAAATAACTTTGAGAGAAATGACGTTTGGTAGATAACACATTTGAAAAGCCCCTCGGGTGATTGACTATAAGTGTATCGCTGTCCGTCATTCTCGCAAATATCAAGTAATTCCACCCAAAAGAAAAAAATGCGTAATCTATGTTCCTGGCTTGTACTGTTCTTATGCATCCATGTTTTCCATTTGTTGTCAGAAGCAAGAGCGAAAGGGAGCGACCAGATCGCCATTCAAGTTTCAACATCTGGTTCGCAATTCAATGACAAGCCCTTTCGTGGCTCCTCCACGTCTAAAAACACCAGCAGTCCATACGTTATGCCAGCAGACCGACGGCTCCTTCCGGCTCAAAATCGTTCGTCTCAGGATAGAACCTCCGTCGAGAACCTAAACCGAAAGGTGTTAAGGTTGCATCACCTCCGCTTATTTACGGAGCTTATCCTTCTTAAATGACTCATTGTTGAAAAAGTCACGTTAATGGAGAGATGTAAGAGTTTTCCTGATGTGGGCTACATTAATTGATATTGTAATTTACCGTTTTATGGGCATTGTAAAACGGGATTGTTCTAAAGTGAGATAAAATGTTTCTTAATTAGTCTAATATGAAACTGGCTAGTGTGGGTTGAGTTGAACATAGCCCGTAATGAAATGTCTAGCTGGAAACTCTATAAATAGTGCTCAAGTCTCTCCTCTAACCATAATTTTCACATGTATCATCACATAAAGAGCGTTAACCTAACCTTAAAGGGTTAGAGGGCTGCCTCATTAAGCCAATGATACAAATGGCAATAGAAGAGAAAGACTTGTACGTGGAACATCTGTTATCTTTTTATTCAATCATGCATGTTCTTATTCTGATTATGGAGAGCTTGAAATTGCGTAATTTGCATCTAACAAGAGAGTCACACTTCTAAGTAGACATTCTAACATGACCCCCATTTGATTTATAGCTCTATCGTGTTCATCTCCATCCCTGCTTTTTCGGAATCACTTTCGAAATTGGTCATTGGAATAACATGGAAGTCGATTTCCGTGTGATGGTGCTTCTTCCATCGAGCCTTCAATGCCCCATCCATGTCCAAATAATTACAGCCAACCAAGAAAGGTGTCCCCAATCAAATAGTTTGCCCTCAATACTGGGCAAAAATTCGTGACCTCTCCGATTTGATTTTCGGTTTGCTTTTCAGAATACGATGGGACTTACATAAATCATCGATAAGAAGCACGTAATTTTCTTTGGATAAGCATGAGGAACAAATATGCTATAAGTTTTTTTTCAACATTACGATTAGTTGTTTCGTTCTTGCAAAATAGTTTATATAAACATGTGGAAATATCGGTATAATTGTCCACAAAGTCCTAAACTCATTGTACGACAATTAATTCAGTCTTAAAATTTTCAATTTGACTAATTTAGTTATATACATTTTAAAGATCAATTAATGTAGTTCTATCGGCTAATTTTGATCGAAAATCATCGCTAACATGAAATTTTGTAATTTTTAAATTTCTCTGATTTTTTCTTTTTCTTTTCTTTTCTTTTTTTTTTTTTTTTTTCTTTCCTTTTTTCTTTTTCCTTTTTTTTTTTTTTTTCTATTTCCCACCGCTAGTACCCAGCCTCAACAACTCCCCCAGACTTTTATGGTTTGCAATTTTTATGTCCCATGAATGATTCAATTGGGTGGCGAAAAAGTCGTGCTTTAAGAATAGGCATGATTATACAAATGATTCTTCATTTATGTCTAATGTGCAATTGAACTTTTTATTTGTTTGTGTGGTCCAGGAATTTTATTTCAATGACATACTTGAATTTTTAATTTGTTCAATATGATCATGAATTTTTAGTAAATGTTCAATCTAATCTCTACATTATTATATCCCTATATTCAATTTAATCCTTAGATTATCTAGTTTATGAATTAATTTGAACATGTACCAAAAGTTTAGGATCCACATCAAATGAATTAATACTTCATGGATGATATTACACATTTAGTTAAAATTCATTAACCACATTGAATAAATTAATAATTCAAAGACGACATTGCACATTGAACCGTAGTTCAAAGATCACTTGTCTCATTTTCTCTTAAGAATACCTTAACATCTCATAACTTGTTTAACTCAAGAAAAGGCTTAGACTATATTTAATTGTAGACTTACGAGGGAAAAGATTGGTCCCATCCAGTGAAGGCCTGGTACCAATGTAGAATCGTTTTATGTATTAAAGTCCAACTAACCATCATCTAGTGTCGTGTGTATCTGATACAAATTGACACGTTCTAACACCATTAAATGACAAATCTGAACAGCGACACGAGTGGACACTAATCTAACACGCTAGGCCCACTATCATTCAAGCTTTCACTACGTCTTTGTTAGACTCCCTTGATGCCTTTAATTTAGGGCATAGACCTAACAATAATCAAATTCACGCAGTACTGTACTCGGATATTGAATTAATTTGAGAGTTTGCTTCCACATGGTTGTGGTGGAGGAGTACTTAATTTAGATTCTATTTATTTCATGAAAAATGAATAATTTGAAAATGTATTTTCATAAAAATAATTATTTATAACGCTTGAAATAATAAGTCAATAATAAACATTTTAATTATCGACAACAATTTATATCTGAACATTTTCGTAAATGACGGAAATATTTTTCATCCATTCATTTTTGTAAGTGACATAACTGATCACTTCTAAGAAAACATTTTTTTAAATCATTCATTTTCTTTGCAAAACAAATGCATCTTGAGATTTTTCAGGCAAAGCTTAAGTGAGTTTACTGGGAAGGCTACGTCGCACCCACACACGACACTATTCCTCGACGGGGTTAGTCAGTTGGATGATAATGTCCTTCGTGAGCATCTCGGAAGAATTCCTGGTATATGTTGAAAGGTAAACTAGTTTCCAATGATTACAAGGTCGGTTTTGGGCATAAATAAATGAAATGCCCTTCTATTTTTCATCGGTGCTTTGACAGCCTTATAAGCCCCAGGCTTGCTCGGAAAGCCCATATGGTCCGGGCCAATGGTGCAATCCACTGAAGATAAATTGCGGTGATGTGGCAAGAGCATATGCCCATGTACTAAATTGGGAAAAATTTACCAATTTAATCCTTAATCTCTTGTATATATGTTAATTCAGTTATAAACTTTTCAATTTGACCAATGCAATTCCAAATCTTAACACGAAAATCCAATATAATCATCCAAACCAATTGCCTCTGAAAATTACTAACATGGCGACCCATACGTAAAACATTAATCTGAGTAAATTTATCCATGTCAACAATTTCCAACAATAGTTGAGTAGAAGGACTACACTAACTTATTGGGCAAATGTCAAGAATTACATTAGCAAAACTAAAAAGTTTATGATTAAATTAACATATGCACGATAGGTTTATGACTCATTTTGGTAATTATCCCCTCAAATTGTACACGACGGTACCTCGTTCTCGCGTATATCAATTGATTTATCATAAAGAGATAAACAAGTGTTTCTATGTTTATGGCTCTAGAAAGAAGTTGCCGCACCCTACTCTCATGCATCAATTGTTTCCACCTTCTTTTTAGAAGGAAGAAGAGTAAGCGAGAGAGAGCGACCGGATCACAGTACAGCGACCGGACCAAAATATATGGACAAGGCTTCCTCAGCTCCTCTGCGTCTAAAAGTCACGCTAGTGGTTTCCGATGACTCTGTATCGATGGCCATGTTTAAAAGTCACGCTTTAGGTGGACACATTTAACACGACCCATGTCAACTTTTTAGTTTTGTCGTGGTTATATGCATTGGTCTATTTTGGTAAAGCAATCAAAATCGGTTATTGATTTCGAAAACAGTTAATGGCATCATATCACTGTCGACTTATTCATATCCACAAGAGTCTTATTCCATCCAATGTGAATGCCCTAAGATTGGAAAACGATGTCCGACCGGGCCCTTCCACAATCCAATTTCCTTTAGGGCACGGGTCTTTGGCCAACGTACCATCCCCGTCCAAATAATGATACGCTTGCAAGAAACGTCACCATAGTCTTATGCCATAAATTACTAATCACGATTATGTTGGCAAAAGTTTACAAGAGATAAATGCATCCTGAAATTCTTTGCGAAAGAACTGTTTTTTAAAATTATTCTTCCCTTTCTCCCTCTTTTTTTCTTTTTCTCGCTTTCTTATTTTTCTGATTTTTTTCTTTCTTCTTAACCGGTAGCTAATCCTTGCCACCTACAATGCCTGGACAGGGCTAGGCGAGGGTCGCCCTCACCCAATCCAGTGAGGCTGGCCTCCTCTTGACGAGGTGACCCTCGCTTGGGCAAGGCCCCCCCTGAAAGCCACAAGCGATGACTGACCTCGCTTGGGCAAGGGTCGCCCTCATCTTATCTGGCAAGGGCTTGGGCGAGGCAATCCTCGCCTAGTGGCCAAGAATGTTGTCGAGCCCTCACCAGCCAGAAAAGAAAAGAAAAGAAAAATAAGTTTAAAATTAAAATTGTCTTTTGATGAAAATGCCCTTGACTGGCTAGTGACCAACAAGATTGGGCCTTTATTTGAAATTGTCATGACCACTTTAAGCCCTTATTTGAGATTGAAATAAACACTTCAAGCATTTATTTTATGCAAGGTCCATTTCAGGTTTTTATATGAGAAAATAAGAGTATTTCGGGCATTTATTTGGAATTCTCCCTAATTTATTATATGATGTTAATTTAGTTGTAAACTTTTTAATTTTGTTAATGCATTTATAGATCTTAACACGAAATTCTAATGTAGCCATTCCGGCCAATTGCCTCCGAAATCGTTGATGCCATGCCCTATTTTGAGTAAGGTTGTCCACATCAACTTATGCACAGGATGACCAGCAATGACTAGATGCCATATCAGCAATTTTCGATAGTAATTACCCAAAAGGACTACACTAACATTTTGCAAAATGGTAAGCATTAAACTAGCATAACTGAAAAACTTATAACCGAATTAACATCCGTATAATGGGTCTAAGACTGATTTTGGTAATTATCTCCCCCAAATCGTACATTACCTTATCTTGTTCTCACAAACATCAAGTGATTTTACACAAAAATGACAACACATGTATCTAATAAAAGTTGCGGCACTGCTCTCATTCATCCGTTGCCTCCATTTTTTTTTCAAAAAAAAAAAAAAAAAAAGAAGAGCAAGCGGTAGAGACCATATCGCACGGTACAGCGACCAGACTTTTCGCAGCTCCCTTGCGTCCAAAAGTACCAGAAGTCCATACGCGGTATTAGTGGGGTTGTTTAAAAGTGAAGCTTTAGGTAGATATTTTTAGCATGACCACGTCGCTTCTATGTTTTTGTCACGGTTGTTTGCATTGGTGTGTTTTCGAAATCGGTTGTCGGTTCCAAAAAAACAGTTTGAAATCGATGGCATCACATCAACCGTGGACGTGTTGATATTCGTAGGAGTCTTATTCATCCAACGTGGATGCCATGAGGTCGGAAAACGACGTTCAATTGAACCCTTCGACAATCCTCCTTCCTTTAGGTTACTGGTCATCGGTCAATGTCCCATCCCTGTCCAAATAATAATAGACTTGCAAGAAAAGTCACCCCAATCTTATTTCAAGGATTACTACTAACAAACTATTCCGATTATGCGGGGAAATGATTACAGTATAACCAATCGTGAATAGTGAGATTGGATTTTCAGTTGGCTCTTTAGAATATTAGGAGACTTACATCAAGTTATGTGATTTCATAATAAAGCAAATCAAGACAAAATGAAGTCCAGAATACTATAAAACAAAACCAAATTTAGAAAATAAGAAGGATCAATAGAGTATAAATAGGATTATGTACATACTCGTTTCATAAAAATAGATCTGTCGAGTAAAATATTTTTTTTAATAACTGCAGCGTTGCCAATTGGTGATGCATGCTTAAAATTGGCTTCCTCACACCATCGTCATATGAAGACAACTAAGCAGGTAGAACAAATACAGATATAATATTTGGAAGAACAAATCTTAGTGATTCAGAGAGACACCAGAACTTCTGTGATCACAATTGAAGTTGGAGGCAAAAGAGCTATACACAAACAGAATACGAAGTATTGGATCCTCGAAAACATATTTGTTAAACTTCTAGATGTAAATTGAAGAGTTCAAACACTCATATCTAGAATTAGATTTGGGAGAAGAGAACTCTCAACCCTAGACTAGGAGAGAAGAAAAAACAAGAAACCACAAACAAAATCAAAAAGAAAGGAAAAGAATGGTGATGTAAGTAGAAACTCTCCCCAAATTGAAGGTTGAAGAAGAGGATGGACAGAAAGGAGAGAGAGAACACTTTTCGACTACAATTTGAGCGCTAGTCAAAAAGCGTATAATTTCGGACAAGTTCGACGAGCAAATGTATCATAAGTTATCCTTTAACATTATGATTAATTGTTGTACTTTTGTAGAAATAAATATATTTATGCATGTGTATATGTATATTGTCTCCAAACAATATTGCGACCTAAAGCTATTGTGACCTAAAGTTATCACTTGTCTCCAATTTCTAAAAATCGAAAATATGGAAGATGGTAGCCAAGAAGGAGACAAAAAAAAAAAAAAAAAAAAAAAAAAAAGTGTTTATTTTGTTCATGCTTTCCCTTTTGAATCCTTACTCCTTCTTATGTATCATTACATCGAAATCACTTAAGTGAAATAAAACAATTTCATTAAAAAATCAATTCATTTATGTTGACAATTTGATATTAAAGCTCATATTGTCGAGCACAATTCATAGACATGATATAAAATATAAAATACAGATTGCAAAAACTTAAATATGATTTGACACACATAATAAAAAGTTAGTAATTTAATTATTTTGCTTGTTCAATAAATATTATGATATTTGAGTGCTAATGCATGAATCATAAGATTGGTTATGACTCATTGATGTGAATTATTAATCCTAACTAACGTTGCCATGACCTTTGATTTGAATGTAATACTCTTCGAGGTTCTAATTACTAAGCTGTTGGATTGAAGAGAGTGTTAGAATAAGATAATCAAAATTCAATTAATTTCAAAATTTTGAGAGTGAGAGGACTCTAAGCACACGCTTTGGCATGAAGAATCGACATTTTCTATCAGGGAAAAGAGAATCGATTATAAATATAAAACTGGACGTTGACCCGCGCGACGCGTGGAAAAGTGTACACAAAAGCATGGAAACTTCATGACCAAGGAATTGTCCTAAAGCTTAAAGCATATAAGCACGTGGGCAAGTGTAGAGGTTTCCACGACCGTGCAATTATCCTAAAAATGGTAGGTACAGTATTATTAGAGAGAACAACAACACCCCACGGGATGCACGAAAGATCATATGATAGCAATAAAAAAAAACTAAATTAAAGAAATTATTTTGGAATCGGGTGGAAATTGAATTCGCCAAAATTGTAGACTTTGTTGAAAAGAACATTTAGAAAAATGCCATATTGAAAAGAGAAATTGCATAAATAAGTTTTGGGTGAATGTGTATAATTTGGGTTGTCTTTATCTTTCACCATCAAAATAATTCTTAGTGTGAGTGCAAGAAATATACATTAGATAATATTTCGAAGAGCACGGCGGAAATGGCATTTTCCTTTTCCTTTTCTTGAAGCAATAAAAATTATCTGAATATTTTCTTACATTATTCATCTATAGTCTACATTATCATAAAAAATATAAATCGCATTCAAAATTTATGCCACCATAAAATGAATAAATACTTTATATTTCTTATATTGTCTTTGACTATATGTCTCTCAAATCCAACATGTAATGACTCAACTATAGATAAATTCCACCTTCTTTTGGCTTACGTTAATTTAAACATGTACATCTAATGTTAAATGGTCGAAAGCAACAAGAGCATCCTTTAAGCTTTCTGAAAAAACCTAAAGAGACTTATACGTCATATTGAAAAGAGAAATTGCATAAATAAGTTTTGGATGAGTTTACATAATATGGATTGTCTTTATCTTTCGTCCTCGAAATAATTCTTAGTGTGAATGCAAGAAATATACATTAGATAATATTTCTAAGCGTATGGTGGAAATTGCATTTTCCTTTTCCTTTTCTTGAAGCAATAAAAATTATTTGAATATTTTCTTACATTATTCATCTATAATCTACACTATCATAAAAAATATAAATCGCATTCGAAATTTATGCCACCATAAAATGAATAAATACTTTATATTTCTTATATTGTCTTTGACTATGTCTCTCAAATCCAACATGACTCAATTATAGATAATTCTTGGTGTGAGTGCAAGAAAGATACATTAGATAATATTTCAAAGCGTACGGGGAAATTGCATTTTTTTCCTTTTCTTGAAGCAATAATAATTATCTGAATATTTTCTTACATTATTCATCTATAATCTACGCTATCAAAAAATATATATATATAAATTGCATTCGAAATTTATGCCACCATAAAATGAATAAATACTTTATATTTGGCAAAGAACGCTTCAAGTGCCATAACTTTGACCAAATGGACACTTAAGTGCCATAACTTATGAAAGGTACACTTAAGTGCCACTTTCAAGAAAACGGATCACTTAAGTGCCAATCCGGCGAGAATCCGGCCAAAATGTCGATGTGGCACTTTCCCGTGCGAATGAGCTCAAACGACGCCGTTTTGACGCCGACGTGGCCAAAACGGCGTTGTTTTTTGGCGATGTGGCAAAAAAAAAAAAAAATAATTAATTAAATTAAATTTATTTAAAATAATAATTTTTAAATTAAATTTAGTTGAAATATTTTAAATTAATAATTAAAAATTTAAAAATTTAAAAAAATTTTTAAAAAAAAAAAAGGGGGTAGGCGACGAGGGATTAGCCCTCGGCCGCCGCCGCGAGAAGGGCCTGGCGACGGCGGGGGAGGGTCGGCGGGGTCGCCCCCGGCCGGGGGTCGGCGACCACGGGTGACCAGCGGCGAGGGCTCGCGAGCCCTTGCCCGGCCGGGCCAAGGCCGCCGCCCCGCTGGCGACCCGGCGGGCGCGGCCCCGGCCAGCTCGGCCGGCGAGGCCGCTTGACCCTCGCCGGATGGCGGCGAGGGCTCGCGAGCCCTCGCCACCGGCCGGCCGAGGTTGCGCCCTTGGCCAAGGCCCTATGACCCCGGCCGACTCTCCCCCCGCCATCGCCGGCCCTTCCTGGCGACGGCGGGCGGGCGGCGCGGGCGAGGGCTAATCCCTAAGCCGCCTCCCTTTCCTCTTTTTTTTTTTTTTTTTTAATATTTCAACTAAATTTAATTTCAAAATTATTAATTTAAAATATTTTAACTAAATTTAATTTTAAAATTATTATTTTTAAATATTTTAAATAAATTTAATTTAATTAATTATTTAATTTTATTTTTTTGTGAATGCAAGAAATATACATTAGATAATATTTCTAAGCGTATGGGGGAAATTGCATTTTCCTTTTCCTTTCTTGAAACAATAAAAATTATTTGAATATTTTCTTACATTATTCATCTATAATCTACACTATCACAAAAATATAAATCGCATTTGAAATTTATGCCACCATAAAATGAATAAATACTTTATATTTCTTATATTGTCTTTGACTATGTCTCTCAAATCCAACATGACTCAATTATAGATAATTCTTGGTGTGAGTGCAAGAAAGATACATTAGATAATATTTCAAAGCGTATGGGGAAATTGCATTTTTTTCCTTTTCTTTAAGCAATAATAATTATCTGAATATTTTCTTACATTATTCATCTATAATCTACGCTATCAATATATATATATAAATTGCATTCAAATTTATGCCACCATAAAATGAATAAATACTTTATATTTCTTATATTGTCTTTGACTATGTCTCTCAAATCCAACATGTAATGACTCAACTATAGATAAGTTCCACCTTCTTTTGGCTTACGTTAATTTAAACATGTACATCTAATGTTAAATGGTTGAAAGCAATAAGCTTTTTGAAAAAACCTAAAGAGACTTATTCGTTTCAAATTCTTTGACCCATTTTAGCCCCGACCCTTTCCCTTGCCTTGACTCCATTCTTGGAATGAAAGAGATGCAACATCAAGTGTCACACGAAGAGTCACTCATCAACATCGAGATACCGTTAAGAGTCCGATTCCGCACAGTGATTTTGTCATGCCATGACACGCTAAAAGGACTCCTAACTTTCTCATGGCTCTTTCAAGCAAAAACGCAATTTAAAATTGAAATGAGAAGTAAATGATCAGTAGTAGATGAAAATGATTGCTTATATTTGTTATAAAAACTAACAAATGAAATTCCTTTAGTCAAATAAAACAATTCCTTTAGAAAATCAATCCGGAAAATCGGTCTATTTATGTTTACGATTTGATATTAAAACCCGTATCGTCGAACGCGGTTCATTGACACGATATAAAATATAAAATACAAATTCCAAATACTTAATATGATTTGACACACATACTAAAAAGTTAGTAATTTAATTATTTTGTTTGTTCAATAAATATTATGATATTTTAGTGCTAATCCATGAATCATAAGAACGGTTGTGAGTCATCGATGTGAATTATTAAGCCTAACTGACGTTGACATGGCCTTTGATTTCAATGTAATAATACTCTTTGAGGTTCTAATTACTAAGCCGTTGGATTGAAGAGAGTGTTAGAATAAGATGATCAAAATTTAATTAATTCCAAAGCTTTGAGAGTGAGAGGACTCTAAGCACGCACTTTCGCATGAAGAATCAACATTTTCTATTAGGGAAAAGAGAATCGATTATTAAAAAAAAAAATCAAACAAATATCTCTTCAGGAGAATTTATGATTCGATGTAAAACAGGACGTTGACCCGTGCGACACATGGAAAGGTGAACACATAAGCATGGAAATTTCATGACCACGAAATTGTCCTAAAGAAAACTAAATTAAAGAAGATATTTGGAATCGAGTGGAAATTGAATTCACTGAAATTGTAGACTTTGTTGAAAAGAACATTTAGAAAACGTCATATTGAAAAGAGAAATTGCATAAATAAGTTTTGGTTGAATGTACATAATATGGGTTGTCTTTATCTTTCGTCATCGAAATAATTCTTAGTGTGATTGCAAGAAATATACATTAGATAATATTTCGAAGCGTATGGGGGAAATTGCATTTTCTTTTCCTTTTCTTGAAGCAATAAAAATTATCTTAATATTTTCTTACATTATTCATCTATAACCTACACTATCATGAAAATATAAATCGCATTCGAAATTTATGCCACCATAAAATGAATAAATACTTTATATTTCTTATATTGTCTTTGACTATGTCTCTCAAATCCAACATGTAATGACTCGACTATAGATAAATTCCACTTTCTTTTGGCTTACATTAATTTAAACATGTGTATCTAATGTTAAATGGTCGAAAGCAACAAGAGCATCCTTTAAGCTTTCTGAAAAAAATCTAAAAAGACTTATACGTTTCAAACACTTTGACCCATTTTAGCCCCGACCCTTTCCCTTGCCTCGAATTCATTCTTAGAATGAAAGAGATGCAACATCAAGTGTCGCACAACGAGTCACTCATCAACGTCACGATGCCGTTAACGGTGCGGTTCCGCACAGTGATTTCGTCGTGCCACAGCACGCTAAAAGGACTCCTAACTTCCTCATGGCTCTTTCAAGCAAATTTTACGAAGTTCACAATTTAAAATTGAAATGAGAAGTAGATGATCAATAGTAGATGAAAATGATTGCTTAAATTTCTTTAAAAAACTGATAAATAAAAAAAAATTATTGTCTACAAAAATATTTTAACATGAATTATTACCAATAACAAAATTATTTAGGCAATGCAATTGATCATTTTTAGAAATATATTTTCCAAGTTATTTATTTTTTAATGAAATAAAGGGGCCTAAATAATATTTTGAGGCATATATTGGGAAATTGGCATATCCTTTTCCTTTTGCTGAAAAATAAAATTTACCAAAATATGTTTTACATTGTCCATCTATAGTTTACAATATCAAAAAAAAATGAAATTGCTTTTGAAATTTACACCACCACAAAAAAAAAAAAGACTTATATTTCATACATTATGTTTGACTATGTCTCTTATATCCGACGTGTAATGAACCAACTATAATTTGTTTCACACTATATGCAGTTCTTTTTTTTCTTTTTTGCTTGCATTTCAATTTTAGTGCCTTTGTCACCCTTGTGGACAACATAGGTAAATGTCGTAGGTATGGTCTTGGAGTAAATCAGTCCCGTACGTGTCCCGCCCTCTTCGTTGTACATTAAAAAATTGTCTACATGATTGAAAACAAGTAAATTTTGAAGGTTGAAGGGTCCAAAGCAACAAGAGCACGCTCACAGCTTTTTGAAAAATTATGAAGATACTTCTACTTTTCGATCTTTTTGACCGTTTTAGCCCCGACTTATTCCCGTGCCCAGTCTCCATCCTTGGACGGAAAAGATGCAAACATCAAGCGTAGGACGACAAGCCTCGGGATAACGTCAGGGGTCCACTTCCACACAATGATTTCATCGTGCGAGACCGTTGACTTCCGGTGCTTCTTTCAAGCAACTTCTACGAATTTTACGGTCCGAAATTCAACTTGTATTCTTTTGATTATGGGAGGGTAAAATTTACCTGGATATTTTCTTACATTATCCGTCTACAATTCATGGGTCCCTAACTCTTTTCGGGCTTGGCCGGGATACCCAATGGGGCCATCGTTCTGCTATACTACTCTCCCTCATTTCCCGTAAATGGGTTGGAGAAGAGCCCCCTGGTGATCATTTCAGGGAGAAATAGCTTTAAGGGACTCCGCTCAGTCCAAAGATTCTTTGATTATGGGAGGGTAAAATTTACCTGGATATTTTCTTACATTATCCGTCTACAATTCACGTTGTTATAAAAAAAAATGAAACACATTTGAAATTTACACCAACATTAAGAAAATAAATGATTTACATATCTCACATTGTGTTTAATCATGTCTGGTATGTAATGACTCAACTATAAATCTAGTCACTTTTAGTTTTACATTGAAAATTTATTTATATTAATTAAAACATATAAATCTAAAGGTTAAATGGTTGAAAGTAAAGAGAGCATCCTCGTAACTTCCTGAAAAATTCTGTAATGACTTGTGCTTTTCAAACTTTTTGACCCATTTTAGCCTCAACCCTTTCTCTCGCTCTGTCTTCATCCTTGGGACGTAAGAGATGCAAAATCAAGTGTAGGACACAAAATTACTTGTTGCCAACGATATACGGTTGAATGTCCGGTTCCGCACAGTGATTTCGTTGTGCAAAGCTCCACCGCAAGCTAAAACGACGCTTAACATTCCAGTGGCTCTTTTAAGCAATTTTTATGGAGTCTGGGGTCCGACATTTAGCCAGTGTCTTTTACTTTTGACTATGGGGGGACAAAGTTTGAAATTGGAAATGACGAGCAGATGATTAGTAGCTGATAATTCTTGTCTTGTCGCGGTTCTCGTCTGCTCCTATCTATAGCAAGCAACTCTGACCCAAGAAAATGGAAATCTTCGCACAGCTTTTAGGAAATGAAATGGTCAGATTCCCCAAATGTAGCCTCTCGAGTCGAATCGAGGCGAGGCCTACCCTGGGTTTTGTCTGTAAGTTCATGACTTTGACCAGCCGAGTCGACTCGCAAGCCTCCAAAAAGAGTCCTAAACTTCTCTGCCTCTCTCTCTCTCTCTCTCTCTCTCTTCGTCTCTACTTTATTTTACGTGTCTTTCTCAATGCGGACTGTTCCAACATACACGACAGCTTTCTTTTTTATTTAGGTGCCCGAGGAACAGTTAATCCTGTGGATGCTTCGTCCTAATTCGCCATATCCGTGTACCTCTTGGTCTTGATTTCCGCGTCTGCCATGCCACAAGGGCCCCTTTCCGAATTCGGTCTCCAATATTATATTTCCAAGATTAGAAAGATTACCATTAAGTCGTTATCTCAACAACCCAAAATGTCATTCTTTTCACCAATATGGAAAATTGTTATTTCTATTTGAGACGGCAGGTGATGTCCACACCGGCTTTTTGTGCTGAACCCGCGAGTAAAGAGGCTATCTATCTTACTATGTAAGATAAAGGAGATGCACTAATCTTGAATTTTCCATTAATAAATTCAAATGGAAAATTCAAACGTTGCCACAACCATCCACGATGTGTTGGACTTAGCGATCAAAACATATCAAATCCTGTATTTCTTGACGTTCGATTAGTTCAATTTATAGCTTTAACTTTTTGTCTGATAAAATACGAAAGCAATCAATCATATTTTCTTGACTTATAATTTTAGCTGTTTTGGTTTTTCCCGTAGGCTAGGAATAGTCACGAGTTCTGTGCTCGCGTGATCTTGGAATTGACCAGGGAGCGTTCCTTCGAGTCAGCTCGTTGAAATGTCAGCTAGCCCCTTGACGGCTCTTCAAAGTACCAAGCACCACAAGTGAAAAGGGGGACTTCAGCAGCCACTTTCCTCGGGAACAGACAAAGCTGTGGAAGATGACGCCTCTCTGTCTCTCTCTCCACATGTATATACTGGGAACTTGAAATGAGGTCTCTTCTCTGACGTTGTCCATTTGTCTCCCTTCTGTGCAAACACTTCTGCTTGTCCTGAGCAAGATTCTTCACTCGGAGAACAAAAACACGAAAAGGTTATTCTCTTGGTGTTCTGGGTTAAAGAATTTGCTTAGTTGTTTTCTTCCCCGAAGACCCATTTTGGCAGAAAAGAAAAAAATGGTCTTGGTTATTGGGACGAGCAGAGCATGTACTCTCCTCTCGGAGAGCTGTTCTTGGACTTCTCTTCTGGCTGTATGCTTCTACACGTCTAAAAAGGAGGGCTCTTGCTAACATTATCTGGTAATTCTCAGACTTCTTTAGATCAGAGTATCTTTGGAAGATTCTTCTGCGATTTTGTGGCTGAGGTTTGGCAGATTGCTTGTCTTTGACAAGGTTTCTCTCTGGTGATAGAGTCAGAAACTGTCTGTTGTGTAACAAAAAATGAGATCTTTAGGGGTTATTTCTCACAAAATTGGTTGTGACAGTTTACTTTGAATTGGCTAGTTCCGAGAAATTGTTATTTACTTGCTTAGGGACGAAAAGTGAGAAGGAAAATCTAGTCTCCGTATAATATAGTAGTAAGAGCCATATTGGCAGTAGGTTTAATCGATGTATATTTTCTTCCCAATAAGCAGGGGCAGAAGTTTCATTACTATTCTTGGATGATAAAATTAAGGCATTTGCTTTGCTCGCAAAGGTCAAACTCTTCAAGAACGTTGCTTTTTGAGTATGACATATGCAGACTGGTAGATGCTTGGAGGTTGAAAGAATTGATGAGACCATTAATTGTGTGTTACTGCGAGGGTGCCAAGAACTGAACTCAGGAATTAGCCAGGTCTGGTATCTTATTAAAAACGACGGGCACAGCCAGTTATTTTGATTGGTGCATTACAAGTTGTAGACATCACCTACATGCAAAATTAACTAAATACGAATATGGGTTTACATGGTTGTCACCCATCATTGAGAAGGGTGTATGGAGGAAGTTTCCGCCAACATTTGGAGGAAAACAAAACCAATAACTGTTAGCAAATGGTGCAATCCACTGCAATGAATGGAAACCTATATGTCGTCTTAATTAAGTTCAATCTCAATTTGGTGAAAGGTCACATTCTTTGCCTAGTTTCTATGTGACCTTTGTCCTTTGCTTGAACTGGAAACTCTGGATTCATCAAAACTCAGAACTATAATCCTTTGATGAAGATGTCCTCCTGTTCTTATATTTGTGTTTTAAGGGAACCCATTCTGAACATCCCATTTCCTTGTGGTGCAAAGGTCCGTATGAAGGAAACCAATTTATGAAGCGTAAGCTATATATCCGGTTCTTTTCATGAGGAAAGGCTGTTTTGTTTAAAGCACAAGTTAATGGCACCAGAGAAGTGAAAGCGAAATAATCAATAGCATGTGGAGTTTGTAGAACACGTCAAACACTGATTTACGTGAAAGAAATTGATAACACTAATGCCATGATATTCGGTGGTTTTCAGAGTAGAGATTCTTGATTTTGAGGAAGCAGAGGCCTAAATATAGTTATGGCGTATCCTGCTTGTTTAGAATCTTTGTTTCTGGTTAGTTAGCCATTCTTTAATTTCTGCAGAAAAGCTGTATTCTCTATTCTTTATTCTGGAAATGTCAAACTCTAGTTTAAGTGTTGCCAATTAATTTTTGCATGTCAAACCTCTGCTTTGAGGGGCAGGCAAATAAAATTCATACTTTGCTGGTGGTTATGTCCCTTAAATCCTCCGTCCATAAGCTTTTGCACCCGGTAACATCTCATGTCTGCTGCATTTTCAGAGTAATGATTGGTTGCTATTATGCAATGTAATTGATATCTCAACATAATATTTAAGTCTCCTGTGATTGGGTTGTGTGTTGGATTTGCAAAAAAGACATCATAATAATCTTTTCTTGTATTTTCAGAGTAATAATTGGTTGCTATTATGCAAGATATCTCAACATAATATTTGAGTCTCCTGCGATTGGGTTGTGTGTTGGATTTGCAAAAAAGACATCATAATAATCTTTTCTTGTCAATACTTCTGCATCTGCAGATCAAGGAAAAATCAGTCCCTTTGAATGGGGAGTGGTACTGTGGTGGAGGAGACACTCTCTAAGTCTTATTTCAAGGTAAATATTAGTCAGGTTTTAAAATTTTTATGCCTACGCATGAGATTGATCATTTAACGTCCTAATGTGCTGTCTGGTAACTTTGTTCCATACCTGTTATTTGGGCTGCTGTGCAGTGTTAATTATGATAATAGAGCTGCATTCCAGCTTAATTCTCTTGAATGAGAAGAGTTTCTGATCTTTGGTGCCTTTGGCTTCCAAGTAAGTGAGATGCTATTAGAAAAAATCACTAGCATTGATGAAGATGAAGCACTAAGTTGTTTCAGTTTGGAATGAACTAAGGACTGCACATTAAAAAAAGCGTGCTTAGCTTAATGTTTATTTGGAAGCATATCAGCAATTCATGGTACACATATTAAAGCTCTGTATTGATTGGTTTTTGAAGTTATCCCTATTTATCGATCCTTCCTATTTATCATTTTTCCTTTTTTCTGATTTGGTTTAATATGATGAATCTAGCTAATGATTGCAGGTCCACTCTGAAGTGTGCATAGAACTTATGAAGTCGGTTCATAGAGTATCAAGTGTTATTCCACAAATAGAGGCAGCTCGACCTCGCTCGTCTGCAATGCTTGCACTTTCCTCTTTAACTTGTGAAATCGAAAAAGCCAAGCAACTCCTCCACTACTGCAGTGAATCTAGCAAACTCTACCTGGTGGGTACCTATGAGGTTGTTCAACTCCAAAGTGATGAGGTTAAAAAACATACACTGATTTGTCAAATGCTTGTTGCTTCTGGAAAATAGCAACTTGATCAGATTCTATGTGAAAGCGATGCAGTTCAAATTAGAAAAAAGTCATGAAGGGACGAAGAAAAGGCAGAAAAGTTGGATATAGATTTTTTGGTGCATCATTAATGGGGAGAATTTTGACATGCTGTATTGACTAAACATTTGACAGTCTTTCCTCTGTATTTCTCGTTCTCTACTCAGTTCCTGGGATTACTCCTTAAAATCTACATTAGGTCTGTTGCCAAAGTATGTAGGTAGATTATATATCAAGTTCACATATTTGTTGGCTTCGTATGTGTGATGATTGTTGCAACTTTCAGGCATTAACCAGTGATGCAATAGCCAGGAGATGTCAAAGATCAAGAAATCTATTGGAGCGCAGTTTAGACGTAGTTCGTAATTCGGTTCCAGTCTTGTTGGCTATCGAGGTTGGTTGCTTTTATACTTAATGTAGAGATCTCACACAGATTCTATTTTCTTTGGGTGTTGTGTGTAGTGGGCATATTTCTGTGGCCAACATGGAAAGGACAGACTCCTTTGCAGCTTTCTGTTAAAGATCTGAGGCAACACTTTGTCCTATGCCTTCTGTCAGCCAGAAGAACAAAAATGCTGACCTTGTTTCACTGACGTGGTTTTCATCTTCTCTACATTAAGTCTTTTTGTGCATGCTTGATCTGCATGACTGAATTTGTTGCAATTTACTGACCCCAGCTTTCAATTTATGTGAAATATCCGAATTCACACCTAGTAAGGAAAACCTTCCTTAGTTGATCGCACGGACTTCTTGTCAACCTCCCCTCTCTCCCCCACGCCCCACCCCACCCCACCCCAAAAACCATAGCTAAATCCACATCTTGTCAAAAAGATTACCTATGCATTTGTTGCAGCTCTCCTGGAGTTGGCATTTTCTCCGTAGAAAGGTTCACCGGGGGTGCAGGAAATTTCTTTGGACGTGCATTCTTCTTTATGCTTGTGAGAAGGATGTTCTTAGTTGTGTATTGGAAGGTCAAACCTGGTTTCGTTCCTTTCTTTAATTTCTTTGCTTGCTTGATGCATCTGCAGATATGTCACATAGTTGACGAGCTTAGAAATGCAAAGTTTATCTTGGATCCTTCTGAAGTGGAGGCTGGAAAGGTCCTTCGTGAATCTTTAAGGCCACATTTATCCATAACTGTTCCGACAGAGAGATTGGATATTGGAGCGCTTAAATTTGCTGCTTCAAAGCTTCATATCATGTCTCGAAGAGATATCGTAATAGAGAAAAGATCAATCAAGAATCTTCTCAGAAAAGTTGGTGACGGAAACCCGGCAAAGAAAGAGAGGTTGAAATTCTTATTTTATCTCTTGGATAAGTACGGAAATTCCATTGTGACAGAGCAACAAGAGAATGCTATCCTTAGTGGTGATAAAACAAGTGAATTTCAAACCTCCAGATCCAGTAATGATGCTAAAGCTGATGTTGTCCCTCCTGATAAATTCAAATGCCCTTTGTCCCTGAGATTGATGTACGATCCCGTCACCATTGCTTCTGGAGTGACATTTGAAAGGATGTGGATCCAGAGGTGGTTCGACGAGGGTTACGATACATGTCCCAAAACAAAGGAAAAGCTGTCACATCAGTCATTGGCACCGGACAGTTTCCTGAAACATGAGATATCAAAGTGGTGTGTAGAATACGGAATTAGAAATATTGACCCAAGCAGAGGAGCAGAAACCCTTTGCTCATCGGAATCTTCAATGTCCATCAATAGCCTTGGCAGTCTTGCTCATGGATATGGAGATTCCATCTACAATCCCGACCCTTCGAATGGTAAAGTTCTAAATGACCTAAGTTCAAACTCTATTCAGAGTGATGACAGTGATCAAAGATGCGAGACTTCTACACTGAGGACCTTGAGATCTTTAGCATTACTGCCTAAACTCAAGGAACTTAAATGGGAGTCCCAATGCGATGTTGTCGAAGACACAAAAAACTATTTGGATCGTGATGATCAAGCTCTTGGGTCAGCAACATTTGAGAATTTTCTTACACTGCTTGTACAGTTTCTTGTAGACGCCCATGACCAAGGTGACCTAAAAGCTCAAAGGACTGGGTCACAGTTGTTGCTGACATATGTCAGCAAAAATAGGTATGTTATTCTCTATAGTCACCTGGAATCCGTAAATACTAGTAATGGTATCATTCCTTTTCGGGATGATGTTATGATGACACTGCTAGCTTAGGATGACATGATTGCTTGACCTCGCAAAAAATTTTCCTGGTCAGCGCTTTCAACGATGCTTCGAATATTTAGGCAGATCATTTTATGGCTGTGGGTTGCATCATACTTCACTAATGAGACATGAAAGTGTTTAAATCTATGTTAAGAAGGGAAGTGTCGTTTTTTAAGTTTTCCTTCTCTCTTTCCCATCAACTTAAATTAAGTCTAGCCTCCTGTTAAAAGCATATGCTTGCTGTCGCTTCTTTTCTGCATACATCCTGCAGAACCTGATTTCTTATTTGCTTTATTTGCTTCATGTAGATACGAAGCGACTTGTTTCGACAAAGGTGCATTCTCTCTGTTGATATCATTGCTCGACTCAGAAGTGTCTGAACAAGTTCTTGCCACGCTAGAAGTCTTGTCTGCTCATGAAAACTGCAGACCTGAGATTGCCGCATCGGGTATTCTTGGCCCCATCTTTAAAATCCTTGGCTCTCAGAACAGAATTCTTCAGGAATCTGCACTTAAGATCCTCAACAATCTGTCACATGATTGCTACGTCTGTCAGCATCTTATATATTTAGGATGCATCCCAAAGATGATTCCATTTCTTCAAAGTTCCCCTTTTACGAAGCTTGCCCTGACAATCCTGAAAAATTTGTGCAATAGCGAAGAGGCAAGCGCTTCCATTGCGGAGACTGATAAATGCATTGCTTCTGTTGCTGAATTTCTAGAGTCTGCAAGCAGTGAAGACCAAGAATATGCAGTGGCCATTCTCCACTCGGTATGCCACGAACAAGTTCGATACTGTAAGTTGGTCCTGGAGGAAAGTTTTGCAGTTTATCCTGCTCTAATCAACATAAAGACGAACGGGAGTGACAAGGCAAAGGCGAGTGCTTCCGAGCTGCTAAGGCTTTTCCAAGTTATCGAACACGATGGCTTGTGACCTGAGGCATTCTATGCCTCTTGAAAGGAAGATATATTCATTTTAGAAGAACTAATTTCTCGAGTGACCAGGGTGAAATTTAAAGGCGCATCCTGGGGACTCTGCTTTTTGACTGTGCAGTGGTAGATAATCTCCATCAACAGAAGATAGCATAGAATCTTCTCAAAGAAAGAGTTCTCATCCCGGCGAGATTCCGCATCGCTAGGGATGGATTCTTTGGCAAATTTTGCTTAGGCCAGGTCCTGACAGTAGGCTTCGTTTTTCCTCTTTGTTCTTGGGTTTCAAGCTATTTTGATAGTGTCCATGTATATAGGAATCTACATTGTCTCTGCTTCAGTTTTCTCAAGCCATGAACTCAGTGGCGTTTGTACAGTTTTGAGTTGTTATTGGCCTTGAAGCTGATCGCAGTCATCGGATGCGGAACTTGTTGCGACGCATGCAAACTAAAATGTCCTAGGTTCTTCCTATTAGAAAGTTACAGCAAGTTTTTTGCAGCATTGTGAAATCATTGTCAAATGGACAGAAATAAAATAACCTTGCACAAATAAAATATGCTCACAAGGCTACCGTCTTCGATTGTCAGATCATGTGCCTCGTATTACCGATCCATTCCTCATTCTCAGGATAAGCACTGAAGAACCACCTCGGCGCACGATCTCTTCCCAATCTTATGTGACTAACCCAGAATGGTAGATAATGAACTAGGATGATTGCTCTTTAGACCTTGAAAGCATTCAGTAATGTCCTTCCTGATGTTTTCTTGTCAGATTTCTTGCTGATGTTTTCTTTCATGTCCTTCCTTTTTTCCGGCTCAAGAGTATGCGAACCCCGAGTCCCGACCATAGCAGACTGCTCCGCAGCATGGATAACATAGAATGTGTAGGTATAGGTATGTATGTTCGGATTGAAACGCCGAGTGGTCAGATCTGCAGCAGCCGTCTATCAAATTCAAGCAGCAAATTTAGGAGCTATGGAAGGATCTTGGGTTGAGACTCTGATTTGCAATGCGACTATGATCCTATACATACCTTTCATTGCCGAAGCGACCGAATATGGAAACCTGCTGGACATTTTACCGCATGTCGAAATTGGCATTATGGAACTAATGTTGACTGCATGCGATGTATCTTCAAACGAAAGACAGTTCGACATGTCCAATCCTGCCCCGAGGTTAACATGTGAAGAAACTATTATTTTAGCATATGCTTTGACATTCATCAGTTCCGTCTTAAGCAGCAACTATGGCAAAAGGTATTCGGTGAGTCAATAAATTCAAGACTTCTCTATTTGATGTAACAAAAGTGACCATTAACCCATACATATATTTCGAAAACTTAAAGGATATTATTCTTTGGGTCGCTCTTATTTCGAGATATCTATGAGCTAATTAAACCAAAGAAACGCGAGAAACCTTGTCATAACATCGGGAGGTTGTAAACGAGGCCAGAAAGAAATTATAACATCCGGATCTCTTCTTTTTCATTCTTATCAATTACCTTGTAATTATACAATAATAAAATTGTAGGGTCAGACGGGTCGCAAAGCAGCTGGAGTAGCTCAGTTGGTTAGAGCGTGTGGCTGTTAACCACAAGGTCGAAGGTTCAAGCCCTTCCTCTAGCGCCTTCTTTCCTATTTTCATTATCAATTTTTTTTTTTTGTATCTTTTATTTTTCTTGGTCTATTTTCATCACGGATAAAAATTCCATTTATTTTTTCCCAAGTGATTAAAGATTAATTAAAATGATAGTATTATTAACTTGCAAAATTAAGTATATCCAAAGCATTGATCTATTTTCCTTTTGCTATTTTATTGTGTTGAAATCGCAATGAAATTTGAGAGTGTGTTTGTTTGAGTAAGAAAATTTTTCGCAAATTAGTTTTCTAAGTTTTCACGTGTTAGGTTTACCAAAAATAATTTATGATCAAGGAAAATATATGTTTAAAATTAGGAAAATGAGTTTTCTAACAAAAAAATGGGAAAATATTTTTTGTAAGAAAATTTCTAAAAAATATTCTATTATATCATGAAGTTTCCTCCAAAATAAATAAAATCTATAAGAAACATGTTTGTCAACGAAACATTAATAGAAAAAATTTTGTCAAAAAAATTATAATAAGGCCTGTCTTAAGTAAGACCTCCAACTACTTCATTTGAGGCTTCGTGTGGATCTCAGCATTCCTAAAAAAAAAAGGCAACAAAGTGGGTATTTCCTCTTCTATGGAATAGTCAAGGCCATCCTAAGAATGAAAGCTCCCTTCTTTGGTGAGTTAACCCTTCAGCCATCATCAAAGATCCAAAGAAGCCCTTAAAGTTAGGGGGAAACAAATTCTAAGAGAGATTTCTAAAAAGTATTTTCTTTTAGGGTTAATATCTTGAAAAACCCCAAACTGGTACACCTGTGACAAATTTACCCCAAACTATTTTTTTTACCACCAAAAACCCCAAATTAGTATACTTTTGACAAATTTACCCTAAACTTTGGTACACTTGTGACAAATTTACCCTCTCGTTAGTTTTAGTTAAATTTTCTTGTTAAATTATAAAGTTAAATAACACTTGACAATTGACCGGTATATCAATTTGTGATTTTACACTCTATTTGTCATAGTTTATAATTTTTGTGATTTTTTTGTGGTATTAATCTAATTTTTCGGAGGGTATATTAGTCATAAATTTACCAATTTGGGGTTTTTTTTGTCAAATAAATTAATTTTAGGGTAAATTTGTCATAAATGTATTAGTTTAGGGTTTTTTATAGTTAGTCAGGGTAAATTTGTCACATGTGTACCAGTTTGGGGTTTTTTATGGTCAAAAAAATAGTTTAGGGTAAATTTGTAACAAGTATACCAGTTTGAGGTTTTTTAAGGTATTAACCCTTTCTTTTATGACGAAATTTTCTCCAAAACATGAAAAGGTCTATAATAAATATGTTTATCAGCGAAACAAAAAAATAAAATTAGCAGACAGTATTAATTTTTGTGAAGATAACAATAAAGAGGTAAGATGATGATGGGTTTTATTCACCCCGTGTTTGCGGCTTTTTCAATTTTTTCAAACAGCAAAAGCGCTCCAGTCGGATACCGTCGATCCTACTCTCTCTCTCTCTCTCCGGCTGTTTCCGATGGCGACGGAATCGTCGGAAGGAGAGGACGAAGGGAAGATCACCGGCGGCAACCCCGTGCTCGCCGTCGACGACGACCTCCGCGAGATGGGCAAGAAGGCCGTCTGGAGCGTCAGCTCCTGCAAGCCCGGCAACGGCGTCTCCTCCCTCCGCGACGACAACCTCGACACTTACTGGCAGTTCTCTCTCTCTCTCTCTCTCTCTCTCCGTGTTCTCTGTTGGCAGGAGGGAATTGGGGAATTGATCGTTTGGGTTTGTTTTGTGGTGGTGGTTCTCTTGGGAGGTGATGCAGATCCGACGGCGCGCAGCCGCATCTGGTGAACGTTCAGTTTCAGAAGAAGGTGAAGCTCCAGGTTCGATTCTTCAGTGATTCCTCATTTTAAAAATCCAAACTTTCCTGCGTTTTTTAAAGTTGTGAGTGTGAATTGTGGTCTTTGGGACTTGATTTCGGTTGAAGATGGTGGCCCTCTACGTGGATTTCAAGCTTGACGAGAGTTACACGCCCAGTAAGATCTCGATTCGTGCTGGGGATGGATTCCACAATCTGAAGGTTGGTTTGTTTTTTTTTTTTTTGGTGGATTCGGACGAGCTTTTGAGTTTGGCGTGATTGATTATGTGTAGTTTCCATTGATTCCATGATAAATTTGATTGCTTGAGTGAGTAGAAAGTCGGGTCGTTTCGCCGGTTAATGTTTTTTGTTTTCTTGTTTCAGGAGATAAAGACGGTGGAACTTTTGAAGCCGTCCGGGTGGATTCCTATATCTCTATCTGGAAATGATCCTCGGTGAGTTCTGAAAGCACATCAGGTCATGTTCCTGTAGTTAAGCGATGCTAGATAGTTCACTGCTGCTTTCTATGTATGATTTAATATGAATATGACATCATACAAAAGACAGCAGCATTTTCAGAGAAATTTTAGCTGGAAAGATAGGGGTGTGTCATGTCCTGGAACCTTTCTGCTGGTCGTTGTTGGTGCCAATTGTCGTCATGCTTACCTTGTATAACAGCCGGGGTCAATTTAGGATCACCTCTTTTCCTGGAATGCAATGGGAGCTGGTTTATGAATATGATCATATGATATAGAACTATCTGTTGATATGTCCAGTACTTTTAGGACAGAAAACTAACAGGGAACTTTTCTGCTGGGACACAGAAATGATTTTTAACTGAAAATTGCTGAACATAGAGATTTTCTGCTAGATTGTTCAAAGGATTACTTGTTATGAATCTTTCAAGCATGTTATTGGCCCTTCGTAGACTTCCTGCTGTCTTCTTTTGGCACCGTCAGATCCGTAAGGTACTTAAGAATAGATTACATGCATTTTCTTGCATATTTGGTCGGTTGAAGCAATGTGGGGTTGGTCGGCAACATGGATACTTCAAGAACTGGAAACCATGTGCAGTGTCATATGATTCTCAGTTTTGGTTACACACTTTATTGATATCCATATGTTTGTAGAGAGCACCTGAGACATAGTTTTATTTCTTCCCTTGCATTGGTTTTCTTGGAGTATCATTGTTGCAGACTCAAAAGGTTTTGTTAAGTATTTATATATCACTTCTTTGTGAGTTTTCTCTTTTTCTCTTGAGTAATAAGGAAGTGTTTGGACAGGGAAACTTTCGTCAACACTTTTATGTTGCAAATAGCGGTGTTGTCAAATCACCTGAATGGACGAGACACACATGTGCGGCAGATCAAAGTTTATGGTCCTCGACCGTGAGTTCATTGATCATCATTAACTCATAATTGTTCGGCTTTTGATTTTTCATCGTTGCATCAAGGACGACTTATGGGCTACTTCTGGGAAGAACCATACTGTCATCTGTCCTGACCTCAAAGCCAAACACTCTCTGGTTTGGCTATGGTGTCTTCTTGCACATTTCCAAGATTTTAACTTCTCTTTTTCACGCTGCATGACAGGAACCCATTTCCACATCAGCCTTTCCAATTTACATCGACAGAGTTTATCACTTACTCCTGCGTGAGATGAGAAACGAGAATCTCCAGATTAAAAGGGGATGAGAAATGTAAGATCTTGTGCTTCAAGGGCCCTTGAAGAGTGTCTTTTGGGAATGCGAGTTACATGGCTTTATTCTCTACCCTCGAGGCCATCCTGATATCTTCCTACATACCCAGGTGAGACTTCACTGGTGCAAGCGATCCAGTGCAGGGGCAGTGCCCATCCACAAGCTTACAGATTAATTGGAGAGTGGGCAGCAAAGAGAGACATGAATGATATTTTCAGTTTCTTCTCATTATTGCTTTAGCAGACTGTTGAAATTGCAACCATGTTGATGCTCTGGCGACCTGGCGACCTTCATCTATTGATGCTTGTTGTTGATTGAGCCTCCAAGTTCAATTGAGTTCGGAGAGTTAAATTACTTTCTAGTGCACGCTGCCTTGTCATCATCTGTTCTGTTTAAAAGTGAAGCCTGCCGTAGCGCCTTTTCCCAGTAGTGTGCTGTAATCGTCGTTTCTCTTTCTATGGTCCGGAGTTGGCATTTTTCAGATTTTCGAGTTGATTTCAAAGGCCATTTGGTGTATTGCACCCCTTATTCTAGAGCCAAGAGGTCATCGTCATCGGTTGAAGTCTCCTCGTAAGCGATGTGAAATAGAGTTTAGCCCAAAAAAGAAGGAACATTTACAGATGAATTCACGTACTCAATGGTTGCCCTTTGAGTAGGTGCGCGTTTGTTTCTCCCAGTCGATCCTCATAACCCTGCTATCCGGCAAAGGTTTGGAGTCCTTGCGCAAAACATCCCCATGAAACATAATCTTATAAATGCGAAGGAAAATTTGCCTGGAGAGTTGGAATAGAAACAACCTAGGTAGATCGAACAAAAAGAAGGAAAGCAGAAAGAGGGAAGGTCTGTCCGCAGCAAAAGAAGAAGCCGAAGGTGAGAAGACAGCGCCAAAAGGGCGAGGGGGATGCATCCTTTTCCAGGGCATGGTCTTTATTAACTCTATTGCGAAACTTGCATTTTCGGCGATCATATATCATACTTGCAAGGAGCAAAATGCTCAGATTCTCAAGCACAGGCAAAGACTAACATCGGATTTGTTTACTTCTTCTGGTCCTCACTTTCACACCTAAGCTTGAAAGGAAGCACCCTCTTTTTACGCTTCTATGGCAGCGGGAAAGGAAAGGAGCCCTATTGGCTTTGGTCACGGGTCAAATTAGAGTACTTCAACATGGAAGCCGAAATCCCATCTAGGACGTAATCAGAACCCTATCTCCATTAAAGATGGAAATGCAGCGGGTGGTAATATAAGGTATGAATTCACAACCCTATTTCCATTAAAGATATGCCGCCGGAGCACTAACTAGGATGTAATCAAAAGCTCAGAGGTTCCAAGAGTTTTGATAATTAAGAGTCAAGTAGCCAGCTAATAAAAATACATCCAAAGTGCGCTAGACCTTGGGAGACTTGATTAAGGCAATGCCATACAAACATAACATACAAGTTTTCAGTTTCACAATCCCCAGCTTCGATAGAGTAGCTATGGATGCTCAGCGAAGATTCTCCGCTGTTGATTGGCCATACAAACTTCCACATGTAATGATTATGCTTGAGCATTTGCTTGAGTTAAATAGTAAACACTGTCCATGGCGTCCAGCTTAAGTGTCATGTCATTCACACGCTGGCTTGGTGTCAAAGCTACTCAAGCAGATAGCAAAGGCTTGCAAAGCAGATAGTGGATAGCGGTAATCCATCGTAAAGATGTCTTTCCCAATCTTTCCGAATTGTAGGATTACCTTCTCTTGCTCTGCAGCTGAAATTTTGTGGGAGGGATCAACAGCAGCCACCAACTGAAAGTTCTTAACAGATGCAACTGTAACGCGTCCCCGGAAATTCAAACACCAGCACTGAAGCTGCTCATGCCACCTAGGTGCCTTGTTTTTGAGAACCAGTGGGTCGCCCGCCCCCGGAACAGGAACTGGAATATCTAAGAGACTTGTGGAGCTAAATTCTGTGACCTTGTCTTTTCCTTTTGAGGCAGGTGACAGAGAAGATGGTTCATCGAATGAGTGGGTGAACAAGCTTGGTGTTGGGACACTACCACCTTCCTGAAGGCAAGAGATAGGAATGGAGTCCATTTCACAATGCATCCTCCTCGGCCCTCTAGTGCGGAGGACATTCAATTCATAAGAGACGGTGCCTACACTGTAGTTACATGCAGAAACTCTTGGAGACACCTGCTTAGAATTGAATCTTCTATTCAACCGACTGTTTGATTGAATAGCCGCTTCACATGGAGGTTGGGTGTCATATATGGTAAACTTGGTTCCCAGAAAATTAGACCTAAAAGATCAATCCCAAGAGATCATTATATGAAGCAAATATGATAGGTGGATAGAGAAAAGTACAGGTTAGTTCAAACTTGCCTCAATTTTCCTACATATGTACTGCTGGCCCGAGAAAAATCATCTGCAACCAGAGATATAACAAAATCTGTGCATGTGGCCCTCCGAATCTTTCTGGCAGCTAACAACATTTTATCTTTCTCATCCTCAGCTGTCAATATGAACAAAGTGAATGAGATAATCTGAGCAGCTTAAGAAATCAACAATTTTATAGGCAAGAAAGGCTGGTGCTTCCATCTTCATGAAAAGGAAGGAGGCAGAATCTCAACATTGGTTACAATGGAGACTCCCAGTCACAACATTCTCTTCACAGCTATATAGAATGAACTCCATCAGGTTCAGCTATTAAGAAGCAATTGCACCACACTTATGTATTGTTTACAAATTAAAGCAGATGGACTGATCCGGCCACACTCTCCATATAAATTTCGAATGACCATGATCAATAGCAAGCTTTCTTCTAGAAATCATCTACATCTTTACAACTCAGTTCTACACTTGGCAAATAGCATCTATTGGGGATGAGCTTCAATGCACTGGACATGGGGAGTACCTTAAGTTGTGTAGACTAGACTATAGTACGTATCTACTATAGATTTTTTATTTTTTTTTTATTTTTTTTTATTTTGGCGTGCAGGGACCAACAACGCAATGTCTTAGGACGGCTAAACTGTACTTTGGGTTATGTAGTAAAATGGGCATGATTGACATCCAGATTCTGGGTCAAGGAATATAGCTTGGAGTTACCTTCATCATCCACTACACTGCATTCAAGACCTATGCTAGAGAATGTAACCAAGGTAAAGAACCTATGCAAGTCTGTAATTGCTCAAAACTATATATATACACACACACCAAGAGCAGTCACAGCTTCTAGGGGTTAGACTAAGCAAATTCTCTATTCCAGCTCAACTATGTCAATCTCCTCTTTGCTTTGGCCTTTTCTCATCTATCACTCATTGTTTCTTATACAAATAGGAGTGCTAAAACGCCAATAAGTTCCAATTCAACCGAAAGGAAGGAAGGGGACCAATCCATTTTGAGTTATATGGCTATTGCTAGAGAAATCTTCTACCTTGTAAGCCAGAGTTCCCCATATCAAAGAGTACAATGAATCACAACGGCAGGGTAAAATTCATGTGGAGCAATCCATATATAATTTCTGTTGATTCTCTAAAAATTTTGAAAAATCTCAAGATGCACAGACCTGACAATTTTTAAAGCAGAATAACAAGAGAAGAATCAGACTTACAAGGAACCAAACCAAAGTACAACAAATAAGTAGAAGTAGCTCTGTCCCTTTTGATAAAGCACTGGATTGGACATTCGCGAGGTCCAGGCTGTTTGTCATGCAATCGAAAGTTAGCAAAAAAAAATTGTGAAAGAATGCGAAGAAAATCAACAAAGTAGAACCCATCATTTGATAAATTGACATGGACTATTACCTGCTTTAAGGATATAGGAAAGGTCAGCTTTCCACATTGCTCAGGAGTTTTAACAATCTCTTTGGTGATCTCTCTCCACGACTTGCAAACCGATGCGCAAGCTACCACCACAGCACGAGAAGGCCACAATGTCTCGCTCTCTTCGACTCTCTGAATGATGTCCAGCAGCAACTCGGGTGGCAGGTTCGCCCACCGCCCTTGTTCAACCGACATCGGAGGTGGTGCCGCGTGATCCGGGGCTATGTGTGATCGTGTACGGCTACACCAACGCCTCCCTTCCAATCCCCGCCTCGACACATTACCGATCCCGCCCTTCATCTCTTTCAGCTCACGGACAAAGTTTTTTAAGGACATTTTAATTCGACCGCACCAAATTCAACCTTCTCGGACAAACTGCCACCCTGGAGCAAAACTCAAAGGATCAATACGCCAAAATCCAGTACAGTCAATCCAAAATGCAGGATGCAAATCAGACAATCCTCAGATTTTCGCAAGCCTCCGGCCTCCAGTCAGTACCACTGAACTCAGATCATGTTATTAGAGTTCTAAAGTTACTCCAAACTAAGAAACCGTAAGAACCAAATCAGTGTCTCTCAACTACGGCCCCAGCTACATCCTCCGGCGAAGATTTCCTACCGCGATTCGAGCATAAACATCGCAGACTACAGCCGGATGAAATCAAACCTCTATAATCTAACAGCGACTCGGAAAAACACACTCCGAACACAAAAAATCAAGTCACTCTTTCCGCGATACAGCGCTAATCAGTGCTCGGAACGACGAACAGCGCAGACAATCCGCTGGTTCGCCGGCATTGCTCGAGGACTAACCTGCTCCCGCGAAGCGGACAGATCCGAACCCGCACCGTTCCAGAACCAGCTCGAGCGCCAAGCTACATTCGGAGCATCCGGAGGAAACAGATCCGGAACGACACCGAGAGGCCTTCCTCGTTCGAGAGCGAGATCAGATCGAGACGAGGAACCCCGGGGGCTGAAACTCCCCACGCGCGATTCCCGCGGCTGCGCGAGCGAGAAGAGCGCTTGACCGGCCCCAGCTCCGGTCCCTCACCGCCGCCGTCATCTCCGCCACCGCCGCCGGAGCGCCACCGCGACCACCGCCGCCGCCGTCGAAGATCTCGAGAACACAGTGGTTTCTCTCTCTACTCTTTCTCTCGCTTTCTCTCACTCGCTCGCTCGCTCGTTCGCTCTCTCTCTCTCTCTTAAAACGGATCCAAGGCTCCTTCCATTTTTCGGTTGTTGTGAAATAAAAGTTGATTAAATAAAAATATTTCGTTTTAAAAGGTCATAAATTACGGGGACATTGGTATGAGCGAAACACGTCACGTTCGTCTGATTCTTACTTTTTAACTCTGAAGCTCCGTTTATTTTATTGAGAAATTAAAATTATTATTTTAAAATATTTTCTTATTTCACGGACAATGAAAATATATTTTGTTTATTCATTCACCTTTATAAGAAATGCATACTATCAAACGGAACAAAAAAGGAGCAAAAGTTTCAAATTTTCGATTTCCACCTAATTTTACCTCGTTAAAATAATTGAGAGTCGATACTGATCGTTACCATTTTGTGATTATACCTTCTTTTTTAAGATCTCGATCATGCTACATAAAAACTGTTTTTGGGTCGGGATAAAATATAAGATAGAGGGAAGAGAGAACAGTTATGTAGAGAAAATTTCTTGATTAGTTTTGAATTGTTGATCGAACTATGTCAACATTCTCGCCTCGCTAATAGGAAAAGGAGAACTTTTCTCAACTTGCATTGACCAACCGCGTCATGCATACTTTGGCCAAAACACCATGTTCGCCTATTTTTTTTTTTTTTTGTATGCTAGGCATATTCCTAAACTTATTTGGAGCTTGATGGGCCCCTGAGGGGCCCATTTGAAAAAACCTCATAAACCCATAAATCAATTATCCAAAAGTGGAGGGGTCTTACCTCCCCATTCTCACGTGGAAATGGGGCCATTAAGGCTAGCCCCAGTGGTTCACTTTTCATTTAATCCATATATACTCAATACTTTAGTTGTAGGCAACCTAACTTTAAAGTAAAAAAAAAAGGAGAAATTAGTTGTGAAATATGTCCCCAAAAATGAACTTTTGACTTTCTATTAAGAAGCTGTAATTTTGTAAAATTTCTTAATTGTCCACCCAATGAAATAATTAATTTTATCCCCATATCCTATGCGCGAGGAAATTTAGAATGCTTCTCTTATTTCGAACTTTAAAGCCTCAGATGAATTTCAAATACTTGGATTTTTGAGCTCAAGTCTTTTGGACATGCATTGATATCGCAAACGTGGCATGCTCAAACCCTATCCAAAGACTTTTTTAATAAAATCGACGTGGCGCCACATTAATTGAAGATGTCCAACCATATCTTTAAATAATTGCGAGGATGTATCCCTCTCACTTTTTTGCCCACGTTTTTTTGGATTAAATAAGGCATCCGATTTAGCAAATTGAAATTTTTCTAAAATGGAATCTCCAGCAAATACAATTATTTTTTGCCTGAAAAAGCTTCAATGGGATATTTTGAAATTAAAGGATTTTTTTTTTTTTTGGGGGGAGGGGGGAGTAAATGCCTGTGAAATCAAATTTATAAATAAAATTTTCTATCTTTGGAGGAGTAAATGACGATGAGAAGAGGCAATAACATGGCGGGTGGGGTCAAGACATGGCACGTGGGTCAAGACCAAGTGGCTCGGTCCGATTTGCGGTCCGAATTTGGTGCGGTGGGCCTGCAGTGCAACCTGGAATTGGCCCAAATGATTGATCAAGTGACGGAGTGGGAAAATGAAAAAAAAATCATACAAGGGCCACAATGACTATATATATATATATATATATAAAGGAAGGAAATTGAGGATCGCTTACTCGGCGCTTAGACTTAATGTACGTTTATTTCACAAAAAAAAAAAAAAAAAACTTAAAATTTGCCGTAAAATGGTTAGTTATATTGCTTTGAAAAGTAATTAATAAATAATATTTTTATTATCGACAATAATTTATAAAAAAACTATTTTCATGGGTGATGAATATAATTTGCATTCATCTATTTTTATAAACGATGATCATTTTTCGAAATTGCTTTTCAAAATCTTGAGTTTTCTATGAAGTAAATGCACCTTTAGGATATTTTTGTTTCGCAAAAAATTAACGATGCAAAAAAAATTTCCTAAAAATGATCGCTTCTATTGTTTATGAAAATGAATAAATGAAAAAAAAAAAAATTCATCGTTCTTGAAAAATATCTAGACATTAATTGCTATCGATAACAAAAAAAAAGAAAATCAAACTAGTTATTTCAAGTGATATAGTTGATTATATTTTACATAAATGTTTTCCCAAAATAATTCATTTTCGGTCCTTGTATTACTTAAAAAAAATTAGCCAATGAAATTATTTTCTCTATTAGCAAAAATTTATGTCTAAAAATTTTCAAACCTAGGTGATGGCTGGTGATCGGCTACAAGCGAGGTCACCTTTGTCGGGATCTGGCGAGGGCAATGCAGGTGTGGATAATTTTTGCAATTTCTTTATTTTTTTTCCTTTGTCTTCCTACCCCTACTTTCGGTTGGCCGATAGACTAGGATGAAATTGATCAACCTGAAAGCTCTAATTGATTAGTATAAATATAATAAATTTATGACTTTTTTGACAATTTACTTGTGAGGCGGGAAGAGGGGGGGGAAAAGCAATTCACTTTATTTATTTAGGAGGCTGTGAACCCGGCTTTGGCTTTGACTTTGCTTTTGCGCACGGCGCTCTTTTTCTTGCCGCTAAGATTCTGTCGGAAAGCAAAATATCGAATCGCATCACCGAACTTTTTTCCCGGGCACGCCCTTCTAATTAGCTTTTTAACCGAAATTTAGCTTGGCATAATGTCGTAAAGGTGCCCCCCAGCACCGGGTGCGTTCCATGTTTTCGTCTCCACGCTTTTGCTTTTTCGTGAGTAAAAAAGTTAAAGAGCAACGGGACGGGGTGAGGACGAATTGACGTGACAAAAGGACGTGGTGGAATCTTGCTGCCCGCCGCTTTCGAGCGGCGATGCGTCGGGAAATGAAGATATTTTCCTTAGCCAGTAAGGTTAGCGAGTGCTCCAGAGACATTCGTTAACGACATTTTGAGAAGAGACTGACCTTTTATGTGTTGGAACCTAGGATCTCTCTTTACGTGATGAATGATTGACATATACATAGGAGAAGTTTGACAACTGATGCCCTAATTCTAAGAAAATCGAAAAGTCCAAACCACTCAGATACTTAGTTTCACTCACCCTTATTAGTGAAGTTGTGCTTCTACTCAAGAATTAGACTAGACTACTCATAGAAATAGGTCCAATTCCAATGGAAACAAGTTCGGTTCCCAATTCCAAGTTTTTAGAATCGGTATGTGCGAGTAGATTTCATGTTCTGGGTGTTGAGCCTACCCATCCATTCACTCACTAGGAACCGATTAGAACTTAAGGAAGATGATTTATTATTCTTAAATAAGCTTAATGTCCATATTGCTTGATATTTCTATTTGTTTTGTATCAATATTTTACTTTGAGCCATTTTGTTACTCATACTATTTTGTTATAATTACTATTTGTGTTGGTTTTAGTAAAAATGAAGCTAAAAAGAAAAAATGGTTTTCAAGTGGACCCTCATGTAAGGACAACCCCATTACATGATCAAGAAATGACCGAACTAACAATATAGGTTCAAAGTCAATTCTAAAGATAAACATATCAGGTTTCAAATTTCAAAAATTGAAAACCGATTCTAATAAATAGGTTTTAGGTTTCAGATCTGAAACCTACCCACCTTGAAACTGATTATCCATATTTATCAGTAAAAATTTTGGCATATCAAATAGCTAGCTCATTTAGATATGTCGATTTTTCTTCCTTTATGATAACAAACTCACAAGACTCAATTACTCTCTTTGTACACCTTTGCAAATATGTCATGGACTCAACCAATGATTTCATTAAGTCACGGTACAATTGAAAACAATCGCAATCATAATATGCAATAATAATCCCCATAGAACAGGGGCAATTGGTTGGGTCGATAGAAGATTTCCGACTTAGAAAATGGAGATATTTTATCTGAATCTCTCGTTTACCGCATGCAAGCTTCTCTGAATCATATGCCATCTGACCGTAGATTTATTTATTTCGTGGGGCTCGTCGGGTGCTCCATCGATCTTCAATTCGATGATGTGAAGCGCAAAAAAGATCTCGGGCAAAAGGCTTAACCTACTTTAAGCAGGATTATCAATATCAACTCGTACCCAAAGAAAAGGACGGTCTTGTTGGTAGTAACCAATTGTGTGATTTCTATCATCAATGGGTACGACTATCCCATCGATCATATCTCATGGCGGGTGAAGTTAAGTCTTTCCCATTTCTAAATTCCAATCGAGCTTCGACCACAAAAAAAAAAAAAAATCTAATCGAGCCTTGTTTTTTCAATTGTTTTTTTTTTCTTCCCATAAAAAGGTAAGATGGACTGGGGAAAGCGAGACATGCTTGGCTACAAAGGTTTCAAATAGAACCACATAAAAAAAAAAAATCAATTCTTTAGATCCAATTTCTGAAAAAACTAGAAGGTTTTGCGTGAACGTGTTAGGAATGGAAACACCATGATGGTATGCACGTTGGAGGGGGTGGGGGGAGTCATCATTGAAACGTTTTCCCTCCCCTTGCCCTAAAATTGGTGAGGGATGGTGGAGCCCCATTCTCTCTCGCTTTCTGATCGTCGCCGTCCCGGTGTCGTAGCCCAATCTCGTCCTCTTATTCTTTTGTTGTTACGTGTTTCTTTTTTTGCTCTCGTGTCGTTTTCCTTTTCGGTTTCTTGTAAGTTGGTGTGGTGGGTGAGGGACGATCCCGCGAGTCGGCCGTCCCCTGCCTTCCGCCCAGCCAATCCTGCATTTCTAATTTCTCCCACAACACTAGGGCGAAGTTTGGTTTCAAAGTAAAAATGAGAAGCTAAGAATCGGATTGGCTTTAAGTTCTAGGACATGCTGGATAAATTTTAGATCTTAAAAATTGGATTATCTGTTTCGAAGAGTAGATTCTAAGTGTCTAAATTTCACCTAGAACTCGGAACAATTCTCTATATTTTTATTGTTCTATGTCTTCACGTAATCTCGTGGTATTTTATGATGTTCAATGATGAGTGTATAATTTAAAATCACTAATATGTGCTTCCATTTTTTTATTATATTTATAAACAAGAATTTTGCTTTGTTGATATTTTATAATGTTTGTGTCTAAACTTGAGTTGTGATCATTAGATGTGATGATTTAATACAACAAGTGTAACCTAACTAGACTCTGAAATCTATAACGGGATAGGTTTCGGTTTCTAGATATGTAGGGTAGATTTCATGTTTAAAAAATTAGGGAACCTGTTCTTGGAACCATTTACTCCTATCCCACATTGCCTCAATTGATGTCGCTTCTCATTTAGAAGAAGTTCAAAAGATTATGATTAGGTGGGGATGTAACACGATTAAGAGATTCGAGACCATGTTTGCCCGACCAGTATTTTTGGAAAAAAATTCGGACTTTCGAGGGAAAGGATCTAGTCTAACAATTGCGGATTTCGGGCGGTTTGGCCAAATTCCGTCATCACCTCTAGTTATTATCATGCAAGTCAATTGCACCATTCGCATGAGTGATGATCCACATGCGTGAGGCGACCTACTGAAGATCAATCCCAGTTTCCACCTTTTCTTAATTAGGTCATCACCCACAATTAAACTTAACTGGAAATCGATATCGGTGACGTTTGTATCTACATTTCACGATGAAGAACCGGTGGAGAATTGCTTTTTCAATCGGGGATGAATAATGCAATTCTCAAAAGAATATGTTACATGTTCAAAAAGAACCGCTCGTTTCGACACGATCAAGACTTTTCGAGACGAATGCTTTTCTAATTAAATTTTTTTTCCCGTAAATCCGGAGTACCTTCCGGTGATGCGGATGCAATGTTAGTTGGAGCAAAAAGGTGGGGAGGGAGGGTGAGAGCGATGGGGACGGGGGGGGGGCAGGGAAGGGCAGGGCATGGAGGAAGTTAGAGAGAGGTTGGCATGTCACATCCCTCTCGGAGACGATGAGGTTTTTTGGGGCAGACGAGGAGGAGAGGAGACGAGGCTGAGCCCATCTCTAGCATTTGCCAGCTAATCCCATCATCCGTTCGTGCGCTCAATTGGCCAGGTTTTGCCAGCGTGTCTAGGACCGGGGAGCGTCTCTCTCTCTCTCGATCGTATGTGCTTTTTCGACCAGTCGCGCATCGACCAAGGCCCCGGGCTAACGTGGGGGTCGTCTGTGGTGTCGCGTCGTGCATAAAAGGACTTCAACCGTTGGATTATGCAAGGAAAGATAGTGAAAAAAAAAACCACTTGAACTTGGTCGTATTGGTCCTGTGCATTTCCACCCACGGATGATCCTAGTCTGTTTGGCTGAAAATAATTGTAGAAAAAATTAGAAAGAAAGGAAAAAAGACATAGAGTTCGTGACAAGCCGGACGGGAAATACGGCTGTGGCCTATCAATACAATGGCACGACGCTGTCCCTTTGCCAATGAGGGTGGCGACGACCCTCACCACAAACAAGAATATGGCTCTGTTTGGTAACCATCTTCGGAACAACTGATTATATTATTTTGTTCCGGGGAACAAAAAAAGAACATAAGCCTATTTGGTAAAATTTGTGTTCTCGAGAATAGATTTGGAATAGAATAAAAAAGTAGAAAAAGTGTTACTTCTTGTTCTTGAGAACAATTCTTAGAATCAACTCCAATTTTTTCTTTTCTTTTCTCTTTCCTTTTTTTCTTCTTCCTTTTGGCTGGCGTCCTCGGCCCCCGGTGACGCCGAGCCATGGCGAGGCTTGGCCGATCTCTAGCTCGCCCAGCCAAGGCGAGGCTAGCCTCACAGTGGCCGGGTGAGCCTCCAGTGAGTTCGTCGAATCTTGCCTAGTCGGTCGCCGGCCGCAACCGCAACTGGTGACCGGCCACAAGTGAGGAAGAAGAAGAGAAAAGGAAAAACAAAAAAGATAAAAGATAAAGGAAAAATATAATAAAGGTATTAAAAAATTAAAAGAAACAAAAAAAATTAAGGATTCTACCAAACACATTTCTATACTTAGAATAGAAATTTTGTGCAGTTACCAAATGCGTTCTTTTATTTAGAAATTGTTCCCGAGAACAAAATCAGAAAAAACCATTTTTGATAAAAAAAAAAAATTGTTCTCAAGAACAGAATCATTACCAAACACGCCCTATGTGATTTAATGAGAGACAAGGGACATTAATTATGCTTTATACAAGCAATTTACAGGAGTTGAGTTCATATTATAGTTGAAATATCCGGACTCCATGCGGTGAGGAAAATTGCTCAAAAAGTCATAAATTTATTGTGCCAATTTATTTCTTCCAATCAATTTTGGCCATGAATCGTGGATATAGACGTATGCCGTCTTACGTTGTATTGCTGTAAGATTGGATTGTCCACATTAGCACCAATCATGTGACGTAGAATTGTTGGTGTTCATACATTGACGATTTCCACCTAAAATTGGTTGAAAAGACTAAATTTGCATAATTAAAAAGTTCATGATTGATTGGCCATTGTATAAAAGGTTTAGGACTTTTTGGGCAAATAATCTCCCATCATATGTGCGAAAGAGTTTGATCTGTGGGCTACGGGCTTTACGTACATGCACAATTGAAGGAAACTGATGAAACTCTCCCTCAGCTCCATGTGGATTTAGCATCGGGCCTTCGAGCTGAATGTGGCCTTATTATGACCTCCCGTAATATTGATACAGCCCATGCCTGATATCGCCTAAGCTGTATCGTTCTAAGTCATCGTTCACTCTCATTCGAGTCCCTTCAAATGAAAATCATCCAAAGCAGACAATTTGCAAGATTTTGACGCATTGTAGTTTGTGGGTGCAATCGGTATCGATTCGTGCTGGTATTGCAATACTATCTAGGTATCTTTGGTGGGAGAGCTTCTTACACATAATTTGGAGCCAAGTGCATGCTCACACATACTTAAGATGAGAGACAAGCTCATTCCCAAATAGGGAGCACTTGGCCATTTTATAGGCCTCACAACGAGGTGGTTCTACTTTCCAGATATCTCGAGAGAATACTTGATGCGGCCGATCTATTAATCGCGCATTCCTAAAGAAATATATCTTCCCAGATACTTCTAGATAATACTAGATGTGACCAATTTGTCAATCACATATTTCGACTTAAAATCTAGAATTCTCACAAAAAAAAGAGAGGAGACGCAATGTTTTTTGTCGTATCGGCTGTGACAATACCCCTTTCTCTCATTATTTGTATAAACATACATGATAAAGAAAGAGGTTAGATTAAGGTGATCCACCAGAGAGCTCGTCTCGGCCAAAGCCTAGGGTACCAAGTTCCTTTCGATAAACATGATACATAGATCAAAAGTTTGTCGACTTAGGCGGGATAGATCGACTAGATGGGTAAGATGCTGGTGAAGGCCGTGGCGACGGGGCCGCGGGGATGGGAAGCTCGTTCTGCACTAGCGCGAGAAAGCCTAAAGGCCGTCTTGGGTTCGACCGAGGATGATAATTTTCAGGTCTGTTCACTGTGTACCCCCATGCAGTGAAACTTCCCAGGATCTCTCGCTTAAACCCCCTCTACTGAATTAAGCATCGGGGGATCGATTCGGATCATCGGATTGTCATCTCAACAATGTCTGACGATCTCAACAATTCACGATCGTGGTTATCGATACGCCGTAGAGGAAGAGCTACAAAGATAACACGGAAGAGCATGCTATGTTGCTGTCGCATATATCACGCGTCGCCGATTGATTTCAATGGCTGAAACTAATCTATGAGAGTGAGAGCACAATGAACATGCATGCGAGAACAGATCAGAAGAATATCAAATTGCCTGGGGAAACTTGGAGCTTCCAAGAAGAAGCTTTAGGTTCAGATTACAAATCAGGCTGTGCAGAAACCCTAGGAAACCGGCTAAATCACTTTCAAGAATCTTTCATAACTTCAAATTTTTTCAAGAAGCCAACAAGGAAACTAGGCACACCAGCAGAATGATCGCCATCACGGCCCAGACCCACTTTGCCCAATGCCGGCCCTTCCTCTTCATCTGGTTCGCGTAGTACAGATTCGTCGTCCCGCCACTGACGAACGCATTCGCGCCGGCCACGTTCTCCTCGATGTCGCCCAGCCCCACACCCTGCGCCTCCACGAGGACCGCCATGTCCAGGAACACCTGGTGGAGCTTGTCCAGGCTCTTCTGCAGGTCCCTCACCGCTTCGTGCCTCTCCGGGCTGCCCAGGCTCAGCTTGGTCTTTCCCCCAAAGAGCTCGATCTTGCCGCCCGATGAGATGATCTTCTCGATCACCTCCTCGCCCGCGACCTCCCCGGTCGCGTTGAAGTACCTCCTCTTGAGATCCTCCTTGTGGTCAGCCACGATCTTGTCCCTCAGAAGCTGGAACTCGTTCATCGTCTCCTTGAGCCTTGTCCTCAGGCCGCTTGTGACCGAAATCCTCGTCCGGTCCACCGAGCTTCCTTCTTGGAAATTCGCCGAAAGCCCGCGATTCGTCAGGTTCGACCGGTCCAGGGACTCGAGCAGCGCCTTCACGGATTTAGCCTTGCGGAGGACGGAGATCAGGTCCGAGTCTATCCGGTCCCGGAGGCCGCGAAGGGCTTTCGCACTGTAAGTGGACTTCGACTCCTCGTTTAGGCCTTGTAGGTCGAGCAAGAGATTGGTTATCTCCTCCATTTCGGACTCGATCGCGTCGACTTCGTGGAAGAACTGCGAGAGGTTTTGTTCCTCCGCCGCATCAAGTTGGCCCAGTTCAAGGTCGAGCTCGGCTTCGAGGTCCTTCTGGGCCTGTTTCTTCAACTCCACATAATTTAAGAACGACTCCGTCATGAGATCATTCATTTTTGCGAAATTTCGTCGCGAGCTTTCGCCTGCAAACACAAGAAATCCCTTCTCTCAATTTCAACATGAACTTCTGAAGCAAGAAAGGGTATAAGGAATCGAGAACTCTGTATCGCAAGCGATCGATCGACTTTAACCTCACAAGAACAGAAGGGAAAGATTTGGGCTATCTTCCCGAAGATCCGCGGTTGTCGGTTCTCACTTCGATGCCGTCCTCCAAGTAATCTGAAACAAACCGAGCAGCGACGGCGAAGTTAAAGAATGCGCAGAAGAAACAAGAAAGCGAGATGAATCGCGACGAATCATGCTGCGTGAGAATCGGGAAAATCATATCATCGATATATGAAAAGGGAAAAATCCGTGATACGATTCCGTGACAAGAATTCCCAAAAAGAAAAACACAATGGACTACGAAACCGAAACAAGATGAACAAAGAAAACACAGGCAGAATCGCATCAATTCTAAGTTTACTAAACAAAACAGGCGAAAAGGATCAATGTCGTGAAGTGAACGAAGATGATCGTCGAATGTTCACCGAAGATAACTCAGTTCGGAAGCCAAACCTTGGACTGCAACGACGCCAGTGATCTCTCTCTGTCTCTCTCTTTTTCTGGGGGATGATAGCAGAGAGCAGAAAAATTAGGGGTGTGGAGTTGAAGAGCGATTCTTGTTTGATGATAGACGATGACGAGCGTTTTAATAATTTCGAAATTTCAAATTTCGGTTTGGTGGTGGCCGTTACAATTCCAAGCGTGGCGGTTATACTTTTACATTAAAACCACGTCGTTTTTTGGGTGAAAGGGGGGCTTTTCGGTTTCTCTGAGCAGTCGCCTCTTTAACCCTCGTTTCATCTATCTTCGCATTTTACGTGATAACAATTTATTTGCTCTAAGCACTTACCAATTCAAGGTCTAATAATTCTTGGCCCCCAAAAATAAGAGGAAATTGAAAAATTTTCAATCGAGAATCTACAATGTGGCATCTAAAAGATTAGTAATAGCGAAATCAACCTCCTCATCAAAGGGTCGAATCGATGATCCAGGCTGCTGTTGATTGCTTTTTTTTTTTTTTCGTATGATGGCTTGCATTCTTCGTGGCATTGTGATTGTGTATATTGCGAATTGAAAGGATTCACGGTGTAGACATTTATAGATTCTACTATGCTCGCCAAGATTAGGGTCAGGGACAAGCCGGTTTACATAAGCAATTTCCATCATTTGATAACACGAGACTCTCCACCCAGCACTTTTAAAGGAAAAATGGAAGGATCGATTGCAATAATTATTCATTAAATTTTGGAAATGACAAATTTCTTATTAAGTTACAGAGTAATTGTACCGGGTAATGACTCAATACATTGTAGTGGCAGGAAAAGATACACAAAGAAATTGTTCCTGTGAATTATCTAGGAAAGCACGTAAATAGCTTCCTGGCTATTATTGTTTGAATTTCCTTGAAGCCGTTAATTTCGGATGTCGGATTTTGGGGGGACGGTATTTGTCTCGGCCGGTTGTTGATTAGCGGTCTTCTCGGCTTCGAGCCTTCGCAATGTGCTCGAGCTCAACTTGTCTCCACTCGATCCTTCGGAAACTAAATCCACAACTTCGATCTACACGAAAATCATACATTCATTCAGCCATGTATGTACAACTGGTGATCTACAAGAGGCATAGGAATGGCTGTGGAAAGGCGCGCAACTAAAAAGGATGCACAGAAAACTCTGAAATCTCAGACCTTCAACTGTGAAAGACCTCGGTCGGCCCTCTTTTTATTTACGGAGATTCCACCGGGTAATGTCTCCTTGCTGTCGCCGGAAAATAAAAAAATGAAGGAAGGAAGAAGAATGCATTAGCTAGGAGCCTAGGAGGCATTTCTATGCCATTTCTGCGAAAGTTCAGTCTTTAGCTGGTGCAAAAACCGATCGATGCTGCAACGGTGAGAACACTTGCCAAAAAAGGCCAAATACTATATCGACAGAAACAAACCTGACAACAATAGCCTCCAATTCTGCATCCACAATGGAAGGCCCATAGGGATCGGTAATGGGTTCAACTTGGACTGTCAAATGAGGTTTAACAGACTGGCAAATATCCGTTGAAGGGACAGAGAATTAGAAGATGAGATTTAATTATAATCAGCTAAAGAGTTCCAGACACAATAAGGATGACATGCACATTGCAAACGCAGTACATAATAATGCTCCACATGTTTCAGCACCTAGTTATACCACAAGAGTTGCTGAGAACAGACAAATCCCTTTTGTGCATACATATAGTTTCTGTATACTTTGATTTGATGCATATGCGTCCTTCGCATAGTACAAAGATATGAAGCTTTTAAGGAGCCATGTTGATTTGAGATATCATCGCAGGGAATGTACTGCGTTAACCCCACAAAATTTTGGATATTGCACAACAATCAGTCCATAGCGCTAAGTGCATTATTTGGCACTTGGAATTCTATTTTTCGACAAGTTCAAAAGCTTCTTCCATCAAGAAAGAGACACAAAGGTAAAACATAAACAGAAGACTACCTTGATGTAGTTCTCAACATTTTGCATTCTCTCCTCGATTGGCTGTATTAGATCAGCAAACTGCAAAAAAGATAATCTGGCCATTACTCTGGAGTGAACAACCCAAGGAGAATGAAGGGCAAGAGCCACAAGACTATCTATCATCACCAAACCAAATATTTGAGCACAAGAAATGGCAATAGCTCACACTTGCACAACCACCTTGGAGAGCAAATTTCTAATTCTTTTTTAGATTACTCTAACATGAAAAAAAGATGTCAGTAGCAGGACAAGTTTTGTAATCATAGCATATAGTACATCGTAGTTCTTATGATGATAGAAAACCGAGCTTTCTCAGCAATCAAAACATACCCTTTCGACAGCCAAAAGTTACAAGATATCCCAAAAACAAACTACAAATACTCGAACAGAGAAAATTGAAAATAATTTCAGAGGAAGGAATGTAAACAACAGAAATAATCACATCCCCAGTAAATATAGAAGATAAATAAAGTCTGCAGAAGGATTGTTCTACAGCTTGACCAATGCCCAAGGGCATGATTGTTTATACAAGAATGGGAAGAGCTTGCCACTTGAGGGGGCATTATTAATTAGCAAGTGCATTCAGAGTATGTTTCTATCTCAGACTAAAGTAAAAGATTTTACTAACAATTAGCTCTGTCTGCTCACAACTTCACTTTCCTGAATAGTCAAGCAGTAAGTAAACAAATTACCAACTCATAGAGAAGAAAACTTAAGGACTGTATCTGGCACATAAAAGTCACCGGCCATTAGCTTCAACTTAGTAATGCTACAATCACCTTTAAAAAAATGATATAACTAAGGCCTGCCTCTGCACAAAATCAAGACCTTCATATGTATATACATGGCGTAGGAAAATGAGAACAGCTAAAAAACATTCACTCGTTACTGATTGACCAAATTCCAAATTGCTACAGACAAACGGCAAAGGTTTGTGCAATGCCACAGAAAACCAATCTCTCTTCATCCCTGCAGCACTAGCAAAGATGCAATAACCATATGGCTCACTAATAATTATCAGACAAGCACCTGCTTTTTGGCCAGCATGGGACCGTCACACACGCCCACCACGATGCGCTCTTTCGCCAGCTCTGCCGATGCCTAAAATTTTGGCTTTGCCCATCAGATAAGTTCAATCATAAGAACTGTCGCATTCACCAAGCCACCACATTACCAAGATAAGCAGAACAACAAGAAGCAATTTTCCGAAACTAGCAGAGCAGAGATGACCATGAGCAGACTATGCACATAATACAGAGGGAGAAAAGAGCGCTGACCTTGAGAAAAAGTCGATGCCCCTCGTGCAGGCGATCGAAAGTGCCACCGAGGACGACCGCGCCGTACGAGTCGGGCGGCAAAATCGTCGAGCCCGCCGGTGAATTCTCCGAAACCACCATGACTTCACGGAGCAGATCAAACGGAACAAGAGCCTGAACCTGTGCAAAGGCGCCAAATTACTGCTTTTTATACTCCTCGGATCAATAGGGACATTGAAAGAAGGAGGCGGAGATGTCAAAGTGCATTGAATGTAGACATAATTCGGATTCGTCCTAATAAAGAAACAAGAGGGCAAGTGAGGCCTAGAAGAAGCCAACCGGAGTGGGGCCGAAAAGAGGGTAAGTACCTGCCGAATTGAACCCAAGAAGCCGATCAGCGTCGTGTCAGGACTGTAACGACGCGAGACCCATCATGGGTATTTGACTGCGGCATTCCATCGAACACCTCGAGCGCGATGACGCGAGCACAGCCGGGGGAAAAAACGAAAGATGGGTCGGTGCGATGGTGCGGGGAGAGGGGAGGGTGACGTCAGAGAGGGAATGCGGAGAGAGGAAAAACCTCGTCTTGGTCGATGCTTGATCGGAGATTCGTACAGTACAGGGTTGGTTTGGTGGATGGCGTGGAACGGTAGGCGGGGCGGTTGGCGGCGGAGTAATGGCGCGGTAGCTAGGCGGGGAGGATTCCTGTGGTGGCGGGCGCACGGCACATGATCCAATGGAGAATGTACACGCGTCATGATAGACAAGGGAAATCTTGGAATTAGGAGTGACCATCGGTTTGGCAACTCTACCAAACTCTACCAATCTTGATCCGATTCGCAAGAAGACTGGATCGGTCATTTGCCCTAAAATTCCTGAACCAATACTGTGCGAGTCGGTCCTCAATCTGAGAGTTCCGGGTTGGTCTAACCCGGACTTATATATATATTATAATTTTTTATATAGAAAAACCTTAAAATAAACGACGTCAATAATTAAACAGTTCTTTAATGTGGAATTCGAGTAATTTTATATCGTTCTTTAATGATGGTGTTAATAGTCATAATTTATTAAGGAAAAAAATGTTTTCGTGAGAAGTCCTCATGGTGTCCAAAAAGGCACCTTATGACATCCTCATTTAGTAATCGTTATCTTCTATCTTATTTGTCATTTTAGTCTTCAATTTGCTAAAATCGAAAAAATAATTTCTTCGCTCACCACTCAACACTCATCTCGCTTACTTTGGGTCACTCGTGCCGCTCGCTGCTTGATGCTCGCTTATGTTCGACGCTCATCCCATTTAATCCTCACCACTTGCCTTTCTTAGCTGACATTGCTCATCATCGAGCCCATTGGGTCGGTACAGTTCTCGATTACTCTTTCAAGGAGTACAAAAAATAAAATAAAAAATTATTAGTTAGTCCTGAGTTGATCTTGAAACCAGACCGAACCTATTAGGTCAGTCCAGTCCTTAATCATTTTTTAAGGAGTGCAAAAAATGAAAATAAAAAATTATCAGTTGGTTCTGGGTTAACCCTAGAATCAGACGGAACCTATTGGGTTGGTCCAGTCATCAATCTCAAGCTTAACAGAGTTGGTCCTTGGTCTCAAAAATTGAGAACTATCACTCTGCGAGTTGGTCCTAGAGTTAGGGGGTGAACTGGCGCAACCCGGATCATGCTCACCCTTACTTGATATTATGCACTTTCTTCTCTTTCTTGATGTTTATAAAGTAAATGAGGATACTTAGTAGGGAGAAAATTGATTGAGACTCCTTGAAAGAAGGAGGACGTCTTTACTTTATATACCGATGTAGATTATTGCATCAGTATATTATTGAAATTTGGTAATGACCTGATTATTTGTATACTTTTAACTCTCACGTAGGGCGATGAAAAGAAGATTATTGTTTTAATGAAGTATTGTGAGCCGTTTCTCTTCTCACTGTTCCTTTTGTTAGGGTCACCACTGTGTCTTTATTATGTAGGGCTTCCCGCGATGGACGACGCTTGAGAATGAGTCGCCAAAATTATTAGTTAGGTGTAGTAAGGTTAACTCATAAATTAAATCAATGTTAATATATTCAATTTACCCAATGTCAAAGTAATAGCAAAAGAAAAAAAAATCACATTTCTAATCTGGTTACTTAGCATGCGTTTGATAATTGATGCTCACTAACTATGCATAAGTTAACCAATTTTTTAAAGTAAAGATCACTCAATGTTATAATAGGAATGACTTCTTAATTGATTGAGTGATGAAATATACAATGAAAAGATAAATCTTATCAACTATATTGTCCAAATTTTCTAATAATTCTAACTATTCTATGATTGGTAAAAACAACGATAGCTATTAACTAATTTTCTTCCGATATCAAATAACTTTCCCTTTTCATTTTCAATAACTAAAGACTTCAGCAAGATCTCTCTACTCTTGCAAAGCATACATCTGCGCAACTCGGCTGTTATTTATTCTTTGCACCTTTTGAAGATCTTGTTGTTCTGGTATTTTGACTTTAACCGTGCGAAATCCCTCAAAGCTTTTAAACAAACACCATGTGTTTGCCATAGCAGTCTTGGCGACAGAAAATTTCAAGACTTTTTAGTCATTGACACGGCGGTCGCCAGTATCATTTTTCTAGACAAGACGGCTATGACCATTTCTGCAGCCCGAAAACAGTGGTGACCAGTGCCGTCCATCTTTTCACCGAGAGGAAGCGCACAACAGGATGATGCAGCACAAGCAAAAGAACACCTATGTCCCAGCAAATTGTGACCTTTCCAGCTGATAAATTCTCATTACATGCGCTTACGTCGCTCTCTTCATCAGCTCTCTAAGTGCTTCAAATTGAATCCAGCCTACCAATCCTTCATGAAACACCGCTGCGAGGAAAAGGGTGCTCCAAACTGTCCGCGTGGCTTGATGATCCCATTCACTAGCAGAAGCTCAATCAAAATCAATCATGGTCAACATGATGAAGTCATGGCTCCGCATAGGCTACGTCAAAAGATTAACTGGAACATCAATGCACATTACACATTTCTAGATTGTCATTAGACTAATCTAAGTCATCAGGGGACAGAAGATAAGGAAACCTATCCAGATTGTCAAACCCAGTTTGTCCTTTGTACCCTACTATCGCTACTCAAGAGAACATTGTGAGTTGCAGTATGTTAAAGTGAAGAACAATGACTAACCGGAAATGGAACAAGCACCAAAGATAAAACGGTTAATTAAACAGCATGAAGAGTGAGAAGATCGATCAACGTCATAGGTCTCATCATCATTTGCAGGTATTCACTTCTTAGCTGTAGCAAGACATTCTTTGATGAAATTATCGAGCTGTGACATGTAGAGATCAGGAAATGTCCTATAGTGGTCCACATGAGGAGATGATCCAAAGTTGAAAGATGACACTCTTCTTCCCATCCTCCTCTGAGTTTCCATAAACGACTCCACAGATTCATATGGTATTACATTATCGGCTGTACTATAGAGGTAGAGTTGCGGACAAGATGGCTGCGCCTCTGAGAGGGTAGAGACGATTTTTGTAAGCCTCCTACAAAAGCAGAAGCACGTAACCATTACATTTGATCATTAGGTGAAGACTCTAATCTCTTTATAATAAATGGATGCGGAAGCTCTTATTGCAATTACCTCTCCACATCAGGCAACTTCAGAGCAGCGGAGAAGAACCATTCCAAAGCTGAAAGGAGCACTGTTTCAACTATGCCCTCATCTTCTTGTTTGTTTGATCCTTCGTTATTTAATTTATGTGTATCTTTTCCCTCAACTGAAGAGTTGCTTTTTTTTATCAGAGCAGTGGAGAATCCAGCAGCCCAAACCTGCCAAGATGGAAAAAAGTCCAACTCTAGGTTAATCACCAGGGATGGATCTAGAAACTTTCTTTATTGGGGGCAAAAATCGATAAATAATTACAATTAAATCAAGCGTGTTTGTTTTAGTCACTAAAGTAGTATTTTAAAACTTCAAAGTACGAATAAAAATAAATATGTTGCTTACTCTTACCAAAAAAAAAAAAAAAAAAATAAATATGGTGCAGTCTATATTAATCTAAAGCAAGTACATATTCGTAATTTTCAAAATTGTACATTGAGTTTGGTTTATTTGTGAGGTCAATCTGCAATGAAAATATTCAATCTTCACTTACCTATAAAAATTTTTAGGTATATAATTGGGGCAAAACTTATTTGTGTAGCCTAGCATCACTTAAAGACCCTTAACAATTCAATGAGCCCCACTCTGGTACGTGTAAGTTCATCCCTATAAACAAGTAATGAGTCTCTTGAGGTTAAATTGACTCATTGAAGAGCTAATATCCTTCGAAATCAAATGCAAGAAAACGCTTAATATATCATCCAACCATGTCAGCTACCGGGAGGCTAATGTCCTCAGCTTTGTTAGCGAGCCCAAGTTTCCTCTAGGAAAAACTTGAGATCATGATCAACAGTAGCTGTACATTCTCCAGTCAAAGTGGCAACTAGGTCTGATTCTCATATACCTGATGGCCTAGTCATGGACTAATACACAGCTATCCAGCATGACAACCATATCTGTCAATCAGTGAACATGGTATGTTGTAGTCTACATAAAGCTCGCTATGCTATGGGGATCAATATCATTACATAATATTGACTCCTCATGGTGGAGCAATGCTCAAAATCAAAAAAAGTCGCGATTCTGTACATGCATCATACCATTTTAACTGCAAAGGCCATTTTCCTCACTTAGTATCTGTGCACAAACTTCCTTCAGGACTCATTAGAGGCCATTATTCACTACCAGTCAAATAATATGTTCCCCACGCACTTAGATATTTAGGTTAATGATTCTCGTCTACCTAAACACTGAGTCATACAAAAGTTCACTGGTATGTTTTTGACAGAAGTAGCTGCATATTTTGGCTTTTGAGGATGAAGTACCTTGGAGAAGCAGCTTTGCCAAGTCTCAATCTTCCTGACAAGTCTAAATCTTGCTCCTCCTCCAATACAAGGAGAGTTTCAAAGGCATTATTTTATTCAAGGATCTGAGAAGAAATGATTTCATCTCACGTTCTTTTGGCTTCACAACCAAATGTATTTTTGATAGTCAGGTCTGTTATACATGTGATTTTCCCGAGAGAATAGTTACTGTCAATAACTTTGACAAGCAAAGTGTATCAATAGAGTAAACTTGAAGGTTGCGTTATAAATGACCTAGGCTATGATAGTTGAAAATTAAAACCTGAAATTTGGTACTAAAAGAGCATAAATTTCTGCTTTTATTTACATTGCTGTTGTTCATAGCATTGTCCAATACTGAACAACTAGAGTTTCAAAACAAGGGAGGATATAAAAACGCAACTTAATGATGCCTTGTTGCAGACACAAAACTAGCTCTGAACACTTCCACTAACAATTTCACACAGCAATAATCCACAAGACGACTCTGCATGCTATGAATTCCAGCATAGAATTGCATCATGAGTAACCAAAACAGAACCAGAAACCAAGTAAAGGGTTAAACAGCACAGTCTCACACGAACCGGACCAAAGATTTTGCGCTTATTCTTCAAATGTAGATAATCAACAATACAGAAATCAAAAACCAGAGCACAGGACGTTTCTTAATTCACCTTTGGATTAAATGGTTCGGCTGCTCCAGAATCGACAATACAGCCTTGGATTTTCTCAATCAAATCCTGCCTACCACGCATCCTCTCCAGTATCGCACCGTATCTGACCAATACAAGATTCTAACAAATGTTTAACCCATGCATGCATTCTTAATCCTAAAGACCAAATGCTCAGGAAAAATCAACCCATCGGTGAATGAAAGAAATTAGAATCGGTCAACCTACACAAACCACCCGGTGTTGCTGAAGGTGTGGAAGAGCAAGCAACGCTCCCTGCCGTCCTCCTCCCTCTCCGAAACCCAAGCGCTCAGCTCGTTCGCCAGCTCGTCGATCCGGGCCTCGACGCCGCGACCCAAATCGAGCGACAGCATCTCCCTGACGCCGACGACGAACGTGACCGCGTGGAACCCCTTGGAGTTGTACCACTCCACGTACCTCCTCAGGTGCTTCCGCCTCGCCCCGAGCCAGCCCAGCAGAACCACGGTCACGGCGGGGCCACCGTCGCCGCGGGCCCCGCCCCTCGCGCCGCCGGAGGTCGCCGGAGCCCGGCTCCAGGCGAGGGAGGAGCCGTCGCGCGCGTTCGTGGACGGGGCGCCGTTCGCGCTCGGGGGCGCGATGGGATTGGAGGGGCGGTGGAGCGGGGAGAGAGAGGAAGGAGGTTGAGGGAGCTCGAGCCCGGCGAGGGAGGCCGAGGAGGGGCGCAGGCGACGGGGAAGGGGCGGCTCCGCCCGGCGATGGCGGCGCGGCGGCGGAGGAGGAATGGGGACGGAAGGCGGACGGCTTGCATGGGTGGGTGGCGGAGGAGGAGGAGGCGGCGGTGGAGGGAGGAGGAGGCCAATTTCCTGACCGGAGCTTCCATCGGAAAGGGATGGGTCGGAGGAGGTGGAGAAATGCGAGCGTTTCGAGGGGATTTCAGATCGCCGCCGCGGCGGAGGTCAACGGCGGCGGAAACGAGAGTGAGTTCTTTCACTCCATTTTCAGATATGAAAACGAAACCAACTCCCTCCTTTTTCTCTCTAGAAAATGCCAAAAAGCTAGTCGTCTGACGGGTTACCCTCATTCAATTTTGCAATTGAAACCCCAAAAAAACCTTTGACTTTAGGCATACTATAAGTTCTACCATGAACTTTTTTTAACTGGACTTTTTACTTGAGTCCTAAATCTATCCCATCAATCCTCTGTCCAAAATTTCTTGAAACAATTGAGAGATGAAAACTTTTGAGCATGAATTGTTCGAGCGTTCCAAACACGAGCTCAAAGATTAAATACTAAGTGTAAATCACAAATTCTCGAGTGAGATGGAAGAAATACTCTTTTAAGAATAAGAGTAATGTAAGAAAATCAACTCTATATGCTCTAAAATTTACCCAGATTTCATATTCAACAAGAAATCAATTTGCTTGATGTGGAAATTTATATCCAAAAGTGGTCCTTTTGGATTTGAAATTTGGGGAAATAATATGGAAATGCCACTTAGGCCTGTTTGTAAACTATCCAAATATTCGCTAAATTCTAATTCTTGTTCAATCGCCTTGGGAATCGAATTGCATTTGGTAAAGTTTTTGGTCCCTAACAAACTGTTCTCGAAAACAAATTGAGAGTAGAATCAAGAATAAAAAAAAAAAAATGATTCTTGTTCTAAAATCAGAAAAAGAATCAAACTTAACTATTCTTCTCTTTTCTTCTTCTTCTTCAATCGTGCGCCACCATCCGCCCCATCCACCACCGTTCGCCACCGTCCCGCCGCCGCGCCGCAGCTGGCAACCGGTCCGACGAGCTCGCTAGAGGCTCGTCCAGCTGGCGAGGTCCGGCGAGCTCGCCGAGGCAAGCCCAACCATCAACGAGGCTCGCCCAACCTCGTCGGTGGCCGGGCGGGCCTCGCCCGGCCCCAAGTGAGGTCAAGCTCGGCCACCGACGAGGGCCGCCGCCGAGGGTTGGCGACACTGAGGTGAGGGCCGGGCCGACAACCGGTCTGAAGAAGAAGAAGAAGAAGAATAGGAGAAAAAGGAAACAGAGAAAGAAAAAAAGGAAAAAAATAAGAGAAGACAAAATTATAAAATTATTTAAAAATTAAAAGATTTTAATTTTAACAAAATCAATGAAGACTGTACCAAATACAATTCTATTCCGTAATAAATTTTTTTGGATAGTTACAAAATGGCTTAAAATGTTTAAAATCGTTCTGGAACAAAATAAAAAAAAATAATTTCTAATCATAATCTACTCCCAAAACGTAATTGTTACCAAACGCACCCTTAGAATTACCAATGACAATTTTAGATGTGGACCTAATGGGGTAGACATGAGACATAAGTAAAAATGAGCGAGGGTGATTTTTTATGAGATAAAAAAGTTTATAATTGGGATTATACCTAAAATTTGAGACAAAAAAGGTTTAAGAAAAAGTTAGGACTGAAATTAAAGTTGTGGGGGGTGTTTAAGGTTATTGGGCCTTCAATTTTGATCCTTCTATTGACAAGTTTAAGATAACGGTTCTGTTTATTTGTTTGTTTTGTTTATTTTTTATTTTTGTAAAGGGAAGGATATATTGAGTTTTAATTAATTATATAAAATATTTGGCGCCAAAAAACTTTCACTCATAATGACAATACGTCATAACGAGTGGAAGGGAGCTGAAAAAAAAAAGGAAGCCAACCGCGAAATGTAGCAGCGAGTCAAAACAGAAAAAGAGAAGACGAACCGACAGGCAGAAAGAACAACAAAAGCAGCCTGCCCAGTGCCAACTAACGAGAGCCACCTTGCTCAAAAAAAAAAAAAAAAAAGACTAAAGAGAGCCACAGCAGCTCCAGACACAACAACAGCTAACCAGCACCAGAGCGGAGGAGCTAAAACACATTCAAGGTAACGGGTCCGTTTGTTTGGAGAAGAGTCATTTGAGAAATTATTCCACTTTTTTCAATATTCGGATGACAAAAAACTAATCAATTTACGAAACCATTTTTCATTAATTAGAAACAATAAACTTAGATTAGAGGAGAATGAGTCTCCTTTTAATAAGAAGAAAATTATTCTCCTTAAACCACCAAACAAATTGTGAAAAAAAATTAGTTAAAAAACCAAATAAATGAAAGCTAATTATTTTGTTCAAAAATGATTTTCATGGAAAATAATTTTTCATTGTAAAATTTTCATCTAAACAAAGGCACCCAAACTCCTAAATGTGTTACAATAGTTAAAATGTGGAGTTTTTGATGTCACAAAAGAAGTTTAGGATAAATATGTCACAATGCGTATAGTTTGAGTTTTTTGTGACCCTTTTTTTCCCCATAAATTTATGATCTTGAAGCGTAAAGATTTGAAATTCTTGTTTTATTTTTATTGTAATTAAGATTTCAAATTCTTTTGTTCTTTTATTGCAATTAATATTTAAGGGAAAATTTCAAATAAAAATTTGAAGTATCATTATTTTTTAAATAAAAGCTTGAAGTAAACATTTTTCCAAACAAGACCTTAAAGTGTCATTATTTTCTTAAATAAGGGAGTGAAGAAGATTTTATTTTAAATAATAATCTGAAATGGCTATACAAGTTTTAAAAAAGGGTATGACTTTCCATTTTTTTTTTTTTGAATAATTGTGACTTTCCAATTGGTCATAAGTATTTTCGTCATTTTTCTTTTTTGAATTTTTCATCCTTTTCTTTCTTTTTTTCTGGTATTTTCTTTATTCTTCGCTGGTGGCCGGTCTTAAGCAATGGCCAGCCATTGGTAGTGCTCAAGAGGGCTAGGATAGGGTTGCCCTTGCCAGTGCTCACCGAAAAGGAAAAAAAAAATTGAGAAGAGAACAAAGAAAAAAAAATTTAAAAATAAAATTATACTTTTGACAAAAATATCCTTGACTAACCAAAATATATAATCGAATCGGTGATCGGAGAGATTGGGCCCTTATTTGAAATTTAAATAGTTACTTAGGGTGTGCATGGAAACGTTTCGTTTCCTAACACTTCTGTACGGATTTTGTTCCCAGAACAAAAAAAGAATGTAAACGCGTTTGAACGCATTTACTTCTTTTTTGTTTTTGTTTCTGAACGAAATAAGAACAAAAAAAAAACAACAATTTGTTGTTTCTTGCTCCAAAAACAAAACGAAGGAAACGTTTCTTCTCTCTCTTCTTCTTTTTTCTTCTTTTTTTTCTTCTTTTTTCTTTCGCCGGTCGCCGCCGTCGAGGCTCGGCTCGCGGGATCCGGGCGAGCCCGAGCTCGCCTAGCCAAGGCGAGGCTCGGCCCGCCGATGATCCGGGCGAGCCCGAGCTCGCCCGGCCCAAGGCGAGGCTCGGCCGTCGCGGGCGTGGGCGAGCCCGAGCCTCGCCTTGGGCGGCGAGCTCGGCCTCGCCAGATCCGCGAGGCCGAGCTCGCCCTGGGGCGAGGCCGAGCGTCGCCCAACCACGGAGAGGCTCGGCCTCGCCGAGGGCCGGGCGAGCCTCGCCATGGTCCGGGCGAGGCCGCGCCGGTCGGCCGGTCGCCGCACGGAGGCCTGACCGGCCGAAAAGAAAAAAATAAAAAGAAAGGAAAAAATGAAAAATAAAATAAAAAATGTTTAAAAATTAAAAGAAACAAAAAAGAATAAAATTTACCAAACGTGTGTTTCGTTCATTTTTTATTCCCGACCAAACGTTACCAAACGCGTTCTTTTATTCAAAAATTGTTCCCCTAACAAAAACACTTTTTTTGTTTCTTCCCTAAAACAAAAAAAAAGAAACGTTACCATCTCGCACCCTTAAGATCTTTATTCAACACGATATTTAATTCAGATAAATGAGGGCATTTCAAGCCCTTATTTAAAATTTTCCCAAGATTTAAAGTTCTATTGCACAAACTTAAGAATCTTGAACTAATTTTAAGACGTGAATGATAATTATTTTGGCCAAAAATTGAATTATGTAACAAGAATAGATATTTTTTTATTTCTATTCTTGAATGAATTTTTGAGTAAAATACTTGTTTAATAACAACACAATTTTTTTTTTTTGAATAGAAATTTATTTAATAATAATATAAAATTTCTCCCTCTCGGATAACGAATGCATGGTGATCCCAAATAGTCAAGAAGTCCTCTAATTTGCTTGATAATTGCTATGGCTCTGCTCACCTCATAAGACGTCTTTTGAGGATGAGTCCCATCATATTAGTATGAGAGCCATTTCAAAGTGGATCCAGGTGCATGTTGATCTTTGTCCGCTGTGGCTAGTGACCGGTGATCCACGCTTGGCGGTGGAAAAATAAAATTATGTTATTGAATAGTTTTTGTTCGAAACTTATTTTTGGAATAGAAAAATAGTGGTCGCGCATAAATGGAATGGTTATTAGCTTTGTTATTATCCCGGCCGAGAAATTATCACGGTCACTTCTCGCGCTGCAAGCTTTTGTCCGGAAGAAATCATCAAATGGCTCGGAGTCGGCCACACCTCCAGGAGCCACTCTCACCACACGAACCACAGACCCTCTCGCATGGCACGATCCAAGAGCCAGAAAAAATCCAAAATGGCTTCGCTTCTTCTTCTCCAAGCAATCCCAAGTCCGAAAACGTACCAATTTCTCGACGTGGTCGAGCTTCCTTTTAGTCCCCAGTGCACCTCGCGTACATACAGAAGATCCCATGTCTTCTTCTTGGGCCGTGCTCCCTTCCGCAAGAACCGGCTTCGTGAACCCGGGTCGCCAGAGATCGTTGCTGCCCTCGAGAGTTCACGAGCAAAGTAATCTTGGGTCCTCCTCTGAATCTGCTGTGAATTTTTGGTTCGCCAAAAGTTTTTAGCTTTATGCGTGCTCGTGTCTTACGTATCTCGGGTTTCCCTTTTTCCGTGTTCCCTTGAAGGAGGCAGATGTCACTTGGGTAGGAGGAGCTTCACGTTCAGAGGAATCGTGGCGTCGGGGGTTACGATGGCAGGGTCGTCCCTATTGACTGAACCCGCCAAAGGTCAGTCGTTTGAGCTACATGTCATGGAGCTGATAAAAGATTTTTTTAGCTTAATTTGCGAATTTTACTTAAATACACGCGACTGTTGTGGCGAAGTCCACTTCTAATTCTTAAGATTGCTGGGGCGTTGTGTGGCGGATTCTCAGTGAGTGCCCATGTTGATCTGTTTGTTTGGTGGCCTGCTTTATTCTTTATCAATAAGAGCTCCGAGCGGGAAATTTGTGTTGTTGTTATTCGACTTTTTGCCTGTAATTGAATTTTAGTTAGATTATGCTCAAAGGTGGTTGTGTTGTTTATTTATCCTGTAGGAGCTGATAGGTTACCTTTTAAGCCGGAAGGGTACAACTACTGGACATGGCGAGGTCGTAAAATACATTACGTGGTGCAGGGGGAGGGGTTTCCGGTTGTTCTGATTCATGGGTTTGGTGCGTCAGCATATCATTGGAGGTTTGTCATACGACTTTATCTTCTGTAATTCCCCAGTTTTAATGTGGCCGCATGAATTAACTTTGCACGAGGAAATGGGAAATACTGGTTAATAGTTAGCTACCATAGGGCAATTCTCTTTAAAGTTGTTTTTTTATGACTCCTGCTGAGAAAAGAGAAGTGTTGGCAATATGAAAAAGGTTGTAGGAATTGGAGTTTCTTAAATACAATGTTAACCTGTGAGTTCTTCTAGAGAACCAGGTGAAGGAAGTCTGATAGGATGAGCTTTGTAGCTAGTGAAATAGAAATGATGATAGCTAGGAAACTCTCTGAACATATTTTCTTGGTTTGAGCAGTTTGAGTCTCCTGCAAAGAATCAGGTCTATTTCCAGTGAATGGGAATTCTGTTAGGGACTTAGGATATAACTTGTCAGAGAAGAAGATTGGTTTCACATCTTGCTAGGTCGGATGCCTTAGCGGTAGATTTTCCTTTTTACAATGTTTCGGAGTGGATCAGGAGCATTATGCACCAGGCGAGAAAGTTCACATACCCACTTGCATGGCCTTGCTTGGGTCTTTTCTTCAGTTGTCATAAGTGTCCGTCAACCCATTTGGGACCTCTCATAGTGCCAAGCCCATCTAAGAGGTTTCCTCTCTTTTTAACACAATCAAATACAGTATATTCTGCCGAGTCACTATCTAATATCACAAGCCTACAAAATTTGGCTTTACTATACTCACAACATTTGCTCTTAATTAGCCATTTCTGTTGCTACATTAGGACTAACGTGTTCATTCACTCATTTGAGAATGCGTGGATTTTCTGTCTGCATATATGTAGGTATAACATTCCTGAATTAGCTAAAAGCTACAAAGTCTATGCTCTAGACTTACTGGGATTTGGTTGGAGTGAGAAAGCACTGGTTGAATACGATGCAATGATATGGAAGGATCAAGTTGTTGATTTCCTGAAGGAGATAGTGAGGGGGCCTGCAGTTCTTGTTGGCAACAGGTATTAAAGATTGTAGTAATTGAATCTCCTCTGTTTTTAGCCAACAGGAACATATGTATTTGTACTGTCTATCTGTTGCTTTTACTGTGAATAAATAATTGATATGTCGTTTTGATAGAGAATTTTTTATTCGTATACTCCTGCTAATCTGATATGGAGTTTATCATCTCTGGATGTTGGTATCAGTAACAATGATAATAAAATGAATGAACCACTATGATGCATTGGGTCTTGAAGTTAAAGCACATGTGTATGAGATAAAAGGGCTATATGTTGAGTATGGACTGAAGATCACTCCAGAAGCCGGCCATACCCTTTTGTAGAATATTCCAGGATAAAACGAGTGACCTACCTCATTTTCTTACCCTCCTCTGCATTTCCCAACTGAGATGGATTGGTTGTAAGGTGGAGATTTCCCGTTATCTTGTTCTTTAGATTTTCAACCAGAGTTATTGGGCCAAAAAATACCATAACATTGTTATAAAGAAAGCTTTGTGAAAAGAATACAAAAATTTATGGATTGAAAATGGTTTACTAAACACATATTGGAAATCGACGAATTTGCAACTTGATTAATTGAAAAAACCTTTTGAGTAATATCTCCAGAACCAAACACAACTCAACTCTTGGCTCTCTCTCTCTCTCTCTCTCTCTCTCTCTAATGTGAAATCTTGATTAGTTCAGCCAAAAATGTCAGGTCTGCTTTCGACTTCTGTGGATTTATTTTAATTTTTTCCTCTTTCCTGATGAATTATTGCAACTCACAGTCAAAGACATGATGAGAAGCAGAAGATCTTCACCCCCCACCTCTCTTTTCTTTCAAGTAATGTTTCTGAAACTTGTATGTCTGATATAAGGTGACATGAGCCCCAATTAAAAAAGCCCAACTTCAGATATCTCGACTTTCAATGGATGCTTTGCATGAAATACTTTTCTATTGGCACATATGCTGTTTCATACAGTGAACTATGGGGCCCCATTCAAGAAAGCTTCTTAGTTCAGGCACATTTTAAAATGAAGTTCTCTGATTATTAAATTAGGCATCCATTGAAATGTTCAAAAGTTGGTTGAGGCCTTAATGGTGTGCTCTTTTAACCGTAGCTAATGTTTTAACTTTTGTTTGCTTCATCATCAGGAATACTGGATCCCTTCTTTGTACGTAACTAATGGGGTTTCTATCTTCATATGCACAGCAGTTATTTTTTAACACCAAACATGTTCACTTCTTTTTGACCTTCCACAATAACTTGTCTTATCACATAACGGTGAATTCTTGTAAATGTACAGCCTTGGAGGATTCACTGCTTTGGTATCTGCTGGGGAATTGTCTGAGCAAGTCGCTGGAGTAGTACTGCTCAACTCTGCAGGACAGTTTGGAGACCCTAGTGCTAAAGCCAAGAATTCTGAAGAAAGTCTCTTGCAGAAGGTTGTCGTGAAGCCACTGAAGGAGATTTTTCAGCGGATATTCCTTGGGTTTTTGTTCTGGCAAGCAAAGCAACCAGCTCGTATCCAATCTGTCTTGAAGAGTGTATGTTGCTCTCTCGCTCAATCTCCACTCTCACAAAGATTTGAATGGCTTAGGACCATATACCTGAGAGGCTGCATCACCTCCCAGCAAAGGGGAATGGCGAGATCTAGACTTGATCATGAGATGTGGGCTTTGGGTATCTAAAATTTGAAGAAATAATAATGGAGAGAGTAGGGATAAAATTGAAAAGAACTAACTGTTTCAGGCAAGTCAATGCCATAAGTTCTAGTTTTAGGTTCTGTTCAGGCTGCAGAAGCCAACAAAACAATATTCCATAAATTCCAGTTTTAGGACCATATATCTGAGAGGCCACATTACCTCCCAGCGAAGGGGAATGACGAGACCTAGACTTGATCATGAGATGTAGGTTTTGGGTATCTAAAGTTTTAATAATGGAGAGAGTAGGAAAAATATTGGAAAGAACTAACTGTTTCAGGCAAGTCAATGCCATAAATTCCAGTTTTAGGTTCTGTTCAGGCTGCAGAAGCCAACAAAACATTATGTCTGAATTAAGCTAACTACAGAATCTCCATGCCTTTAATTTCATAATCTTGATTAATTAAGACAGACTTCCTTATGCTTGTTAATGAGTGTCCCAGGGTACTTTTTGCAAATGCTTAAACACGAAACTTTCAATTTCCAGAACACTAATTTCATATAGTACAGAAGTAACAGTGCCTTGAAAACTGTAGATTTTTGTTATTTAAATCGCTTAAAAAGTGCCTCTGGATGCTCTTTAACAAAAATCCCTAGGAAAAACTGACAGGCTGAACTTGACTGGTGTTTTCTGATTATGTTTGTGGGCCGACTTAAGTTATGTGGCCACATTGTAATTTTACTTAAAGTACCTCAGGATTTGACTTTCAAGCTAACATAACGTGTCCCAATTGGTTGGTGCCTCTGAATCCCGAAAGGAGCAGATTGGGATTGCAACTGGTCATGCCAGCCTCTTTGCCGAGAACATGATAGTTGAATAAAACTCCACAAAAGAAAATCTTTTGAGCTGAGTGAACCTGAATGAGGATGAGCTATCTGGAGTTACTGAGTTTCAAAATTCCCTAAGTGGTTCAGACACTCTGCTCTGACCAGATGAGCAAAATATTAGATCCTCCATTGCGGAGGCAGGCTTGTCACGACAATTGGGTCAAGGCCTCTGATGGTGTCTAGAAAGGCTCTAGCTCTTCATGTCTAATAAGTGATTATCTTTTTCACTCTTAGACTCTATTCATGCTATGCTGATTATGCTATGGCCGCCCCATGATTCAGTTTTCTGCTTCTCCAGGTTTACATAGATTCCTCAAATGTAGATGACTATCTTGTCGAGTCTATAACTATGCCGGCAGCAGACCCGAATGCTGGAGAAGTTTACTACAGGTACAAATTGATGTTCCCTTCCTAACTTGATCTTCATAGGGTAGTCACATGGTCATGAATTCTTCAACTTGTTCCATATGATTCCCTTCAACTTGATCGGATATATGATATCCATCGGTATCCCAGTTTTCCTTTTTCTAAAGGTATTTTCCGTTTATGCTGAAGTGAAGAAATATATATAATGGGTGCAGATTAATGTCACGGTTCATGATGAATCAGACCAGATATACCCTGGACAGTATCTTGAGCAAACTCTCGTGCCCGCTGCTGTTAATTTGGGGTGATCTAGACCCATGGGTCGGTCCTGCCAAGGCCATTCGTATCAAGGAGTTCTACCCGAACACATCCTTAGTCAACCTTCAGGCGGGCCACTGCCCTCACGATGAAGTCCCGGAACTTGTCAACAAGGCATTACTCAATTGGTTGCCAACCATAGCTCCAAAGACCTCCCTTCCGGATTTGTAAATACAGATATTAATTTTTTCCTGCCAGCGCCACTGGCCCTGCTTCATATCTGAGGATTCAGCTACTACAGTGTAAATTCCATTTAAAGGCATTAATAAAAGTTTTGGCAGGTTAGGTTGGGAGCTCCTTCTACTTGGTAGAGGTCAATCACATGTTACTCTATAAGAAATTAGTTGCCGAATGATTAGCTTGCGCATCTGTCCGTCTCAACTACCAGTTTGTTTGACCTGTAATGTCGTCTAATACCTACAATCAGTATCCTCAAACGTTAGTGGGACAGGTCTGAGACAAGATAAGCCGAGCCCTTCCCCTGCCATCCCTATGCTAGACTAATGACTTGCTTGAGATTGGCTCGATATCTTTAGCTCGATTGAGTTCGAGTAGCTTGTTGAGTCGCATTCCAGTAGCCTGTTGAGTCAAATTCGAGTCTAAAGATACTTGACTTGATCGACTCACCAGCCCAATTGGGTATCTCATTCTATACACTTAAAAAAGATCTGACCCCAGCTGAGTATGGGTGCGTTTGGAATCAGCTTTGCAAGGGACTTTGGGCTTCTAAAGATACTTGAAATTCAAAGCTGAGTGTTTAACAATTTTAGAATTTTCATTAGGCCAAAGCTGGCCTTCCCAAGGCTGAAAGCCCAAGGCAGGTGAAGGGCGCCTTGGGCTTCGGCTTTCTCTATACAAGTGATCATCGTTCACTTTTTTTATTTTCTTCCAAAAATATCCTCGCCTACTCGATTTTTCCGGTTTTGCCCTCGTTGTTGTACTGTTCTCTTCTCCGCTGAAGGCCGACGGCGTGTTCCTCGAAGCCGAGTGAGTGGCCGCCGACGGCTCGACATGGTTGCGGTGGCCCACGGCCGACTCGCCGGAGTGGTGCGACCGCCGCCTTGTCTCTGGTTGGAGGCGATCGGCGTGGGTCGCGGCGAGGTCCTCTCGCGACCTCGCCGCCCCTGATCTTGGTCATGGCGGTTGCCGGAGGTCGCGCGACCTCGCCGCGACCCGATCCGGGCGGCACGGTCGCGTGACCCCGCCGACCTGGATCCGGGCCGCAAGGTCGCGGGGACCTCGCTGCCTCAGATCCGGGTCGCGCGGGGTCGCCGACGTCCGAGACCCTCGGCGATGGTTTTCGGTGGTCGCCCGACGTCCGGCGACCCTCTCGTGATGGTCTTCAATGGTCGCCCGACGTCCGGCGACCCTCGCCGTGGTCTTCAATGGTCGCCCGACGTCCGCGACCCTCGCCGGTGGTCTTCGGTGACGTCCGGCGGCCACTTGCCCTTCCCCATCTCCGCCCTTCCGATCAATTTTTATTTATTTTTCTTTTATAACTTTTTTTTATTACAAAGCACTTTGCAAATATAATTCCTCCAAACACCATTTTGTTTAAAGATACTTCAAATGGGCTTTCAAACTACAATTTTACCAAACACACTTTGCATTTTGAAAATACATTAAACTCAAAGGTCTTTGCATTTTGCTAAGGACTTTTCCCAAAAGCGTTCCCAAACGCACCCTATGTCGAGTATTTGCATTGAGTCGAGTGCGAGGGGGAAAATTAGTCCATCCAGCTCAAGTTGATTTTCGCACTTGGGGTTGAGCGCACTTGGAGTTGAGCTTAAGCCTTGCAATATGTCGGATTGACTTGAGCCACTGCACGCCTACATGTCATCACCAACCAAGAACTTTGAGAGATAAATGTAGTTATATGCAATAATTTCGGCAAAATACAGCTCAAATGCCAAAATTTGGCACGAGGAGACATTAAATGCTAAAACTTTGAAAAAGCACACTTACGTGCCACTTTCTTTGAAAATTGGGACACTTAAAGTGCCACCTCCGACGAACCTTTACGTGGAAATCTTACGTTATTTTTTATTATTTTTGCTTGACTACGTGGCTCACTCAAAACGAGCGACTCGTCTCAAACTCACCTAAAACCACTGGCAAAATAAAAATTAAAACTGGCTAAATAATTAATATAAAATTAATTAAATTTAAATTTAAATTTAAATTCTAAAAAATAAAAACTTAAAATTAGAAAAAAAAAGGGGGGGGGGGTCAAGGAGGCGGGGTTGAGCTCCTCGTTGGAAAGGCTGGGCGACAAAGGGGGAGGGTCGGCCGGGGTGGTCGGCCCCTAGTCGCAGCCCTTGCCGCCTCCTCGCCGTTGCCGGGAAGGATTGATGACGGTGGGGGGGAGCATTGGCCGGCGATGCCGGCTGATCGACGACAAGGGCCCGCGAGCCCTTGCCTAGATCTGGGGTAAGGGTCACGGCCCTTGCCGCCGGTCGGCCGGCGTCGCCGGCAACCTCGGCCGATGCTCCCCCTACCGTTGTTGGCCCTTCCCAGTGATGACGGGAGGCGATGAGGGCTCGGGCCCTCGCCCAGATTCGGTGCCCTCGCCGCCAATCGGCTAGGGGCCGGCCACCTTGGCCGACCCTCCCCCTCCGTTGCCGACCCTTCTCGGTGGCGGGCTGGGGAGGCGGTGGCGGTGAGGGCTCGGCCACCTCCTTCAGCCACCCTTTTTTTTTTTAAGAATATGATAAATAAATTTAAGTTTAAATTTAATTTAATTAATTTTTATATTGATTATTTACACATCGACACAAAATGATGTCGTTTTTGTATTTTCTTACCATGTTAGCGTGCAAAACAACGCCATTTTGCACTCACCTCCCCGGAAAATTGCCACGTCAGCAATTTGATTTAATTTTGGCTAAAGTGGCACTTACGTGATCTATTTTACTCCGATTTTGACACTTAAGTAGTGTACCTTTTTAAAATTTTGGCATTTAAATGTCCCTCCATGCCAAGTTTTGGCACTCCAGCTGTTCTTACCTCCAATAATTTCTTGCCCAGGAAGAATTTTATTTTCCATTGACTGAGAACTTGTTGCAGCAACAGCCTTAGGTTGACACTTCTAAAACGTGGTCATTCAAACAGTCTTCTTCTCCTTCGAAGCATCCCGTAATTTGAACGACAGGTGGATTCAAGCTAACATTCACCTAAAAAAAAATCGATGTCTTTTGTTTTCGAGGATTGCGTTTATTGATTTGCCATTAAAGAAAGACCTCAGCATGGTCCACACTAAATAATCTAGAGGCCTGACGTTAGAATATGCAAATGCAAAGATGGCGGAAAATGGCTTGAACCTGGACAATAAGTTAGAGGGGGTTCTGCGGATGGATCTTAGCTTCAAATTTGGTCTGGATTTGGAGTTGAAATCTGCTATATTCTCCCGCTGGAACATATAACAATTATCGACATTAAGAAAAAAAACATAAAAAAAGGTTGGACTGTGTCGGATGCATAGCAAATTTATTGGCGTGCGACGAGCGCCATAACTTTGGCCAAAGGGACACTTAAATGCCATAACTTAAAGCGCACACTTAAGCGCCATCTCCGGCGAAGTTGGCCGAAATCATATGTGGCATTAAATTATTAATATTTCGCCGATGTGTCTCGCCGAAGAAATGAGTCGGCTCGACCGGCCAAAACGACGTCGTTTTGACATCATTCGAATTTTATAATAATATATAAATTATTTAAATTAAATTTAAAATAAATTTATTTAAAACATTTTAAAAAAATTTAGAAACTTTAAACATTAAAAAAAGAATTACAAAATTACAAAAAATTTACAAATTTACAAAAAAATTAAAAAATTACTAAAAAATTTAAAAATTTACAAAAAAATTTAGAAAGTTACAAAAAAATTACAAAAAATTTAAAAATTTAGAAAAATTTAAAAATTTAGAAAAAAAATTTAAAAAATTTAAAAAAATAATTAAAATTTTAAAAATTTTAAAAATTTGAAAATTTTTTTAGAAAGTTACAAAATTTACAAAATTTATAAAAAAATTCACAAAATTTACATAAAATTTACAAAATTTACATAAAATTTACAAAATTTACAAAAATTCAAAAATTTACAAAAATTCAAAAATTTACAAACAATTTTAGAAAGTTACAAAAATTTAAAAAACTTACGAAATTTACAAAAATTTAAAAAATTTACAAAAATTTCAGCCCTCAACCGGCACCCTTTTCTTTTCTTTTTTAAAATTATTTTTTTGTAACTTTTTTAATTTTGCAAATGTTTTTAATTTTTAAAATTTTTAAATAAATTTATTTTTAAATTAAAATTAATTAATTTTCTAAAATTTTAAATTTTTTTAAATTTTCTAAAATTTTTGAATTTTTTTTTTTTTAAAATTTTAATTTCTTTTTAATTTCTTTTTAATTTTTAAATATTTTATCAATTTTTATAGAATTTTATAAATTTTTATAGAATTTTATAAATTTTTATAGAATTTTATAAATTTTTATAGAATTTTACAAAATTTTCTAATTTTTTTTTTAAAATTTTTAAAATTTTAAAATTTTTTTAATATTTTTAGTTTTTTGAAATTTTTGAAATTTTTAAAATTTAAAAATTTAAAAATTTTTAATATTTTATAAATATTTAAATAAATTTAGTTTTAAATTAATTTTTATTAAATTTTGGCCACATCGCATTAAAACGACGCCTGTTCCGCACTTGTTTCGCCGGAAAATCGACACGTCAGCATTTTGGCGGAATTTTGGCCTATTGCACTCAAGTGATCCATTTTACTCCGATTTTGGCACTTAAGCAATGTGTGTCCTCTGTCAGAAAGTATAATGCCCAAATTTATTGCATCCGAAGATTTGGTTGTTGTGCCGTGTCTTTTCCTTCTTTCTTTTGTCCTCATACAAGAATCTGCTGCTTCTGTTAATAACCTTTTGGTACAATATAAGAAGGGACATAGAGATGCTAAGTAAGGTAATTAGTGGAATTAGCTGCAGTGACAGAGATACTAACTAATGTCAGGTGGAGAAGTTTATAATTGTAGCATTGACCTGTGAAATCTTGGAGTAACCGGTGGGGAAAGTGAGCCGCAGCACGTGATAGTCAAGTTGCCTTAATAAACTATAAGGCGACAAAAATAATTTCCTAATTTAAGATCCACTCAATCAGGTCTATTAGCCTACATACATCTTCTGGGGAAAAAGCCCAGCCTGCAAGGTCAAGTTTTCATCTTCTTTCTTTAATTCTTGTGCCTTGAGAAAGTGCGATAAAAATGGCAGAGAAGAGCAGGATTTTGGTCATCGGAGGGACTGGATATATTGGCAAGTACCTGGTGGAGGCAAGTGCAAAAGCGGGTCACCCGACTTATGCACTGGTTAGAGAGAGCACGGCTTCTGATGTCGAGAAGTCGAAGCTCATCGAAAGCTTCAAGAGCTCGGGGTTTCGATAGTTTATGTATGACTCGTAAAACATTTTTGGAAAATAATCCTATTTGTTGTATTTCAACCACCTGGCGGCATAAGCTCACATTAAATTCTGTTCTATTTGACTTTCAGGGAGATATGTATGATCACAAGAGCTTAGTGACAGCAATCAAGCAAGTCGATGTGGTGATCTCGGCGGTGGCAAGAGCGCAGCTCGCAGATCAGGTTAAGATCATTGCAGCAATCAAAGAAGCCGGAAATATAAAGGCAAGTGACAGTATTTGACAGCTTTTGAAAATACTCATCGGAAAAATGGAATTGCTCTTTACCATCTTGTATTATGGAAGGTGTTGTTTATAATGCTCTTGGAAACTCTATTCAATATCTCAAACTATCCATTTTGTCACAACGTTTCCCATGAATCATTCCAAACGCGTTCATTTTGCATCGCAAAAATGTCGGAAAATAGAGATGTATACAGTGACAAAAGCTTCTGAAAATACAATCTTATAGTTGCACAACTACCATTCATAACTACCATCCATAATTGATATGGATATATTTTCCATTTTGTCATAGCATTAGCTTCTGCTCCATTGTCTAGAACTCTTTTTAGAGATGTTCATGAATTTTGCAGAGGTTCCTTCCTTCTGAATTTGGAGCCGACGTGGACTGTCACAATGCAGTTGAGCCAGCAGCGAGCCTTTTCGGGGTCAAAGCTAAGATCAGGAGAGCAATCGAGGCTGAAGGAATTCCTTTCACTTTTGTTGTATCCAATGGCTTTGCCGGACACTTTCTTACGACCTTGGGACAGATGGGTGCTAAAGCTCCTCCGAGGGACAAAATCACAATCATAGGTGATGGAAATCCGAAAGGTAATCGTTCTGAAGGCCAGCCCTCTGTCTTGTTCTTCATGTTGTAGTGATTAAGTACATTCACATTCCCAGAAGACCCTATGGATCCTCAGGCATAATCATTCACACCTCGGGAGACTTTGTGTGCTGTGGAGCAATTAATAATTTCAGTTGTCCTATAACTCATTAAACTTAAACTTTTGAGTGAAGATGAGTCCAGTGGATTCAGGTTCGCTCTTGGTATCTCTCATTGTGAAGCTGTTGAGCTTCTTCAGCGCATCCCACTATTATGCATATCTCAGCAGTGTAGACCTAGCAGATTTTGGAGGGATGTTTGCCTGAAACGCATCTAGTAGACTAAACCCATCATAGTTTAGAATACACATTAGATGTTTGCTGAGGTGTGAAATGCTATTGATCCCGAATTTTTATTCGCAAGTAGCCGCCTGATTGTTGTCGATTATAAGCAATGTCATCACTTGAACAGGGAACTATTTTGGTAGCTCTCGGTCTGATCTTAGCTCTATAATTGATCAATCATTGCTTTCAGGAGTGCGTGCTCAATCTGTGTTCCCTGTTCTATTTGTCAGTTGTTTTTGTCAAGGAGGAAGATATTGCCACATACACTATCAAGGCAGCGGATGACCCAAGAACTCTGAACAAGATCCTCTACATGAGACCGCCAGCGAATGTTCTGAGCTTCAACGAGATTGTTTCCCTCTGGGAGAGGAAGATCGGGACGACCCTGGAGAAAACATATCTCTTGGAAGATGAACTCCTCCAAAAGATCCAAGGTTGGTCGATACGCATAAACAGCATAAATAGAAAGCATATAAAAAGATATCAGCTTTCCTTTTCCTTTGATGGTTTCTTGGTTAATGCCCAATATTTACTCTCTTCTTTTCCCGAATTTTGACTGATGCAGAGTCTCCACTCCCCATCAACATCTTTTTGGCCATACGTCACTCAATCTTTGTGAAGGGAGATACCTCAAACTATGAGATAGATGCTTCGATTGGAGCAGAGGCTTCAGAACTTTATCCGGAAGTGAAATACACAACTGTGGATGAGCACCTCAATTTCTTTGCCTAGTTCCCTCGTGTGTAATTGTCACTTGCTATATATCTGAATCGCAGACCAGTCTCAACTCACATCTACTGAATGACTTTCCATGCACTTTTATAACAACTTCGCGCATCCACGTACCAAAAAATTTCTCGATTGATACTGGCAGGTCCTCCTTTTCCACTCGCTTGACATAGCTCGATGATTAAATAAACTATCATAGAGAGTTTGGGCAGTAAACGTACTGCAGAACGAATGAACTAACAGTTTCAGGATGCTCGACTTTTTAAAAATGAAAAAGCCATCAGAAGGTTGCTCTGCTCTTGCCAATCTTTTCAAGCAATGTATGAATCGGTTGAATCAGCAAGACTCGTGGTATTGCTGACGAATCATCAGGTATCGACAATACTTATTGCAGGCGTAGGTTATATCTTCATAAATAAATGAAAATTACTGTCAGGTCAGCCACACAGTAGAGTGCTCATGCAGTTGTTCTTCTGCGTTAAACAGAACCATGTTACATCGATTATCTCCATCTTAAAGTGACACGTTTTTGAGCCCTCACTTATCATCGAATTAGTCTTCTCTGGTTCTGACTTCGTCCTCTTGCCTAACTTTAATAGGAGAAGAAAAAATAAAGAAAAAGAAAACAGGTTGCCTAGTTCTATTGAGGGGTCACGGTTATAACAAGAGAGGGTCATTGTAAACTTTAATAATGTCATCATGACTATCATAATTTCTATAAAAAAATGTTACTTTCAAATATTTAAAACTGTTGAAATATTTAACAAAGAAAGTGTCTTGAAACCACTGGAGGAAATCTTTCAGCGGATCTTCCTCGGGTTTTTAGTTCTGGCAAGCAAAACAGCCGGTTCGTATCGAATCTGTCTTGAAGAGTGTGTGTTGCTCTCTCGCTCAATCTCCACTCTCACAAATATTTGAATGGCTTAGGACCATATATCTAAGAGGTGACATTACATCCCAGCAAAGATAAAAACGAGTCCTAGACTTGATCTTTAAATATAGGTTTTGAGCATTTAGAGTATGGATGACAACTATTATTGTCAGAAATTAATTTATGAAAGAAAAATGTTTTGAGCATTTAAAGTGCGGGTGATAACTATTATTGCTAGAAATTTATTTATGGAAGAAAAATGGATTTTTATATATCTAACTCTTAAATAAGTTTTTAAATAAAAATACGCGTTTGATAATGACACAAAATTTCCATTCTTAGAATAGAAATACGAAATTTCTTTCTTTCGATGGTGGCAGTGGCAACTAGAGATTGGCAACCAACAACCGATGACCAACAGTGGAAGCGGTCCACGACCGACAATTGACGGCTGTGGCGGCGGTGGGCGGCGACCAATGGTAGCGACAGCTGATGGTGAGGAGTGGCAACAATGGGCAGCGAACAATGGCCGACGATGACAAATGAGCAATGGACTAATAGCAATGACAAACAATGAAAAGAGTTTTTATTTTTCATTTATGTTCCATAAATCGAAAACTAAAAGTTTTTACTTCTAATTTTTATTTTAAATTTATTTATGGAGTAGAAATCTATTCCAGAAATAGAAAAACGAAATAATTTTACCAAACGGATTTCTATTTCAGAAACAAGTTTGGAATAGAGAAATTGTGATATTCGAAAATAGGTCCCTATTTCGAAATATATGAAATTGTTCACTTTACTCTAAACTAATCACTCACGAGCTAATTGATTTATTGGACAAGACCATATAAGGTTAAAACGCGAGAGACTAAAGAATTCGATCAAGAATAGACTACTCGACCATAAAAATCGACAATGATCAATACTACGTTGTATAAATCAATTAACAAATGGATATAAATCGATTCGATGAAAGTGTGTAGTCGATTCGTGTGACAATATGATTTTCCACTTCTGTTTTCAATTGAATAAGTCGGACTTTTCATCGACATGCCTATAATGCTATTCTCTAAGCCGATTACTCATGAGATAACTAGACTATTTTGGGAAGTCATTAAGGGATTTTAATGCAACAAGCTTGAGAATTCGATCAAGCATCGGTTGCTCGACCGTGTTAGTCTACAAGGGTCATTGCAGCGCGGTCGAAAATCTATCAGAGACTAGAAGTAGGTCGATTCAACTGAGGTATGTAATTAGACATGGGTGATTCCACCTAATTGCAAAAATTCTCGTCGATCGGTATTAAACTGATTTTTCTATCGTTTTGGTACCTTGTGCCCGTAAATGAAATCTCAAGATTTTTACGACAACCGAGAGTCACCAATGAGTTGAAGATGTACATTGTAGTTCGAAAATAATGACTACGAGTCAATTGCACCGAAAATTCCTAAAAACTACTCGGTAGTTTAGATCATGCTAAAATCGCGTCAGATTGAAATTAATCGCGAAATTTAATCCGATTTCAGAAATTGAGAATTCTACCATGTCACAATTAATTCTAAGAACATCGATGCATCCTCTCAAGACCTTTTGACGAATTTGAAATTTTGGTGGGAAATTCAAATTATCGTAGGCAAAGTGAAATTGGGAAATGCTGTAATGTAAAGGAATTATGGTCTTTAATGTGGAGCCTTTGGAGACGTGGGAGTTACCTCTACCCCTATTATTTTAACATCCTCAGAGTATTGGCATCTAGACCGACCCTCGCCTCCTCCTTTCCATAAGTGGAGGCCCCTTCATTGGCCTGGGGCCAGTTATACCACTTTCCTAGGTGGGTTCATACATATATGGTCGAGTTTTACAATAGTTCTTGTTGTACAAAGCATATGATTCGCTAGTGATGTTCAGACATGGAGATTGGCTATGCTACCAAACGTTATGTTTGTGCATGGTCACATACGAATATGCATTTTCATGTTTTGGATTTCTTCTACTCAACATAGCACATGACATTGACCTAAAGCCTATTAAAATAGGGAAAATTGTCTAAAAAGTTCTCAATCTATTGCAAAAAGTAAAAATGTTTAAAATTTAATTAGTAAAATTGAATAGTTTAAAATTGAATTGGCAAAAGTGCAATAAATGTGTGACTTTTAGAAAATTTTACCGCTAAAATGCACGTGTGAGTTGTGGATGTAGTGTGAAGTAATTAATATATCCTAATTCGCTCAAAACTTATTGACTTAAGCTTTTAAATGAAAGTGAGTCTAACAAATATGCTAACAGGCTCGGATTTCGACTTCCCCTTGGTGATTTTGGTGATCTTCCTCAGTAAAGGTGCGTTCCAAACAAAGGTCCCAACAGAAGTTAGACTTGATTGCATACATATGTTCAACAACCATTCATGGCATGATCTGCCTTGATATCCATCCTTATGTCCTGATCTGCCTCGACATGCATGACATATATGCTTACGTACTGACCTGCATTGATATCCATGCTTACGTAATGCTCATAAAATGTTACATATGGAAATCAAATGTTGCATTCTGCAAGCGAATTGCCTGGGCAGGTGATCCCGACAAAGTTACTATCGAGCTGATTTCTTAAGTAAGTCATCCCACAAACGAGTCGGAGAAATCTATAAACACGGTATAATATAGCCGACAAACATTTTGGGATTTCGTCTTCGGAGCCTTGCGGTACATCGGAAAGCACCTGGAGGCAAGTCGGAAAGCAAGATAACCCACTTTATGTTTCTATGAATCATAAAGTTTATACAAGAATCGAAAATTGATGCGACAGTAAGGGATGAACATGGTTTTAGGATAGAACCTAGAACCTGAAAACCGGACTAGTAGGAACCTATAGGTTCTGGGTTCTAAGTTATGTAAAGTATGTTTCAGATTTCAAAAAATGAAAAATCTATTTCGAATGTTAGGTTCTAAGCTCTTAATTGGAGGAATTTGGAACTTGAAACTCGGAACCAGTAACCCAAAACTTGTAATGTTTTTCTTGGTCCATATTTCTATATGATCCTCCAATATTTCATGTCATTCGATGATGAGTGTATAATTTGAAAGTATTAGTCTGAATTTTCATTTTATGACTAAGATTTTTACTTTATTAATGTTCATGTCTAAATATAAATTATGATTAGTGAATTGTAATCATTCAAATAATAATATAAGTGGAACTTAAGTAGACCCTGGAATCAGTGAAAGAATAGGTTCTAGGTTCTAGAGAATGTATGGTAAGTTCTAGATTTCAAAAAATAAAGAATCTATTCTAACGAGTAAGTTTCAAGTTCTAAATGAGACCCGTATGGAGCTCGGAATTCCTCACTCTTGTTGTAATTATGGTTAATGGATCAACAAAAGCTAATAAATAAATATACGTCTTTTCTATTCACGTATCTCTTTTGGATTCATGATTTCCTAAATTGTTCTATGCACGTATCTATTGAATTCATGAATTTCCTAGATTCATGTATCTTTTAGTTAATGTATTTATTGAGTTCACGAATCTCTTGAATTCACGTATCTCTGGATTCGTGAATCTCTTGATTCATGAATTTCGTGGATACATGCGTCTATTTAATTCATGTATCTCTTCTGTACATGAACTAAAAAGCTCTATATATAGATAGGAACATAGAGCTTCATGGGTGGTTTTTGGTTTTTTGGTTTTCCCTATTCGATTCCAAAAGGAGCTTTGATACCATTTTCTACTATTCTGATTTTTCTGGGTGTGCTGGTTCAATTGAACTGTTTGACTGAGTCCTGTTTGCATAGTGCTAATCCAAACAGATTCGAGATGTTGTATCTTGGGAAGCATGGTTCATGAATCTGCGGAAAACCTTTGGCAGGAACTAATCACCTCAAGGAGATTCGGATATCCGTACCTCACCTCCACTATTTTATGTTATATCTTATTTTCTTCTTCTCCAAGAGTTGTAAGTTTACATAAAAAGAAGAATATTATATAGCTGTTATCGTCTTTTTTATATTGATGTTCTGATTACAATAAACAATGTGTATTCTTTGGATTAATTTCCAACAACTCTTACTATCTATCTTGTGTTAGACAACCTTTTAATCAGAAGTTCTATTGAAGAAAGTAGTCATTGTAGTGATTTCGAGAATCCATGGAGAACCCGACAAGTTTTACGATAACTTAAGTGGGGGATCTGGGAAATACTCAAATGTTAGTGGGACAGGTTTGAGACAAAATGTGCTGTCCCAAACCCGTCCAGCTGCCATCTCTAGCTCAACTAATGACCTGCTGAGGATCGCCTCGATTTTTTTCGAGCTCGAGTCGAGTTGAATTTGAGTCTAAAGATATTTGATTCATCAACTAGCAGGTGTAATTGAGTATCTCATTTTTTATATAGATTTCGTTTTTAATTCCAGGGATAGATAATATTAAATAGACGTTTATTATTGCTTTTTTACATGCAATTACACTTTCATCCTTCAATATAATTTTTAACACTAACAAAAAGAGTGAATGTGAGTATTTTGACTTGAAGTCGAGTTCAATCGAGCTGGAAAAACTCAATTTCCTGAGTATTATATATTTAAAATTGAGTTGAGTTGCGTCGAACTTTGGTACAAAGAGCATTAGATAGAGTTGAGATTGAGCAGGAAAAAGAGTACTTGATCGAGCTTCGGTCAAGTTTCCATATTCGAGTACATGATTCGCATTAAGCTTGAGCCTAGCACTGTGTCGGTTCCACTTGATTCAATTGCACTCCTATATCTCAGCACCAAACAAGAGCATCCAGAGAGATAAATGTATAAATTTGCAGTTATTCTTGCCCAGGAAATCGAGACCATGCTTGGGTTGACACTTCAAAATTGTTTTCAATTTTTTTTTGAAATATTAACGAAAACCATTGCCAACCATTCTAAAAACTTAAGTTATTAAGTAAAGACATGATTTATTATTTAAATATTTAAATATTTAAATATTTTTTTCTTATATTTAGTTTAATCTTTTGGCATAGTGCTAAGCATAAAATATTCAACTGGGAAGGCAAATTGGGAATTATAAAAATTCGAACTTTTTAATAGCGGAGCATTAACCTCTGAAATCTCGCAGTGATTGGCTAAAAAGCGACCTGCTGCACATAATCCAAGCCTGCACAGTCAAGTTTTCATTAATAATTAAGTCGTCTAAATAAAATATAACGCGACAAAAGATTAGGTCAACTTCTCCTCTTTTAAAAGCTCCTCTCAGTCCGGCCTATTAGCCTACAACTCCTGGAAAAATCCTCCAAGCCTGCAGAGTCAAGTTCTCATCTTCTTTCTTGATTTCTTATGCCTTTAGAAAGTGTGATAAAAATGGCAGAGAAGAGCAAGATTTTGGTCATTGGGGGGACTGGATACATCGGCAAGTACCTGGTGGAGGCGAGTGCAAAAGCAGGTCATCCCACTTATGCATTGGTTAGAGAGAGCGCGGCTTCTGATGCCGAGAAGTCGAAGCTCATCGAAAGCTTCAAGAGCTTCGGGGTTTCAATAGTTCATGTATGACACGCAAAACATTTTTGGAAAGTAATACTCCTTGCTGTATTTCAACCACCTGGTGGCATAATCTCACTTTAGATTTGTGTTCTCTTCGACTTTGCAGGGAGATATCTATGATCACCAGAGCTTGGTGACGGCCATCAAGCAAGTTGATGTGGTGATCTCGGCAGTGGGAGCAGTGCAACTCGCCGATCAGGTTAAGATCATTGCAGCAATCAAAGAAGCTGGAAATATTAAGGCAAGTGACAATAGCTGATGGTTTTTTAACATATTGTCATTGAATAAAATGGAATTGCTGTTTACCTTCTTGTATTATAGAAGCTGTAGTCTATAATGGTCTATGTTTTGGAAATTCACGTCCGTTGTGTAAGCTATTCATTTTGTCGCAATTTTTCCCATGAATCATTCCTAGCGTGTTCATTTTGCACTGTATATATGTCAAAAAATGGAGATGGATACACTAACAAAAGCTTCTGAAAGTATAATTTCATAGTTGCACGACTCGTGTCCAAAATAGATATGGATATATTCTCCTTGTACTCCGGATAATGTCATTACATGAGGCTGTGTTCCCTTTTTTGGAACTCTTTCTAGAGATGTTCATGAATTCTGTAGAGGTTCCTTCCTTCGGAATTTGGTACCGATGTGGACCGTACCAATGCGGTCGAGCCAGCAGCGACCTTTTTCAGCACCAAAGCTAAGATCAGGAGAGCAATTGAGGCTGAAAGAATCCCTTTCACTTATGTTGTATCGAATGGCTTTGCGGGATACACTCTTCCATCCTTGGGACAGATGGGTGCTAAATCTCCTCCAAGGGATAAAATCACAATCATAGGTGACGGAAATCCGAAAGGTGATTGGTTTGAAGCCCTGACTTTTGTTTTATTCTTTGATTGTAGTGATTAAGTACATTCACATTCCCAGAAGACAACAACGATCCTCAGTCATAGTCAAACGCCCTCCAATGCATATTGAAAATGCTCTGAACTTGGGTTGGTTTCATGAGCAAAATTTAGATCAAGTAGATTTTGGGAAAAGTGCAAAAAAGTCATAAACCTTTTGCATTTATGTCAATTTAGTCCTAAACCCTTTTTAGATCTAATAGATTTCGGAAAGATGTTTGCCGATTTCGGAGAGATGTTTGTCAATTTAGTCCTAAATTTTTCTTGATTTTTGAAAAAAGTGCCAAAAAAGTCATAAACATTTTGCATTTATGCAAATTTAATCCTAAACCTTTTTTTAGTGCCAATTAAGTCATAAACATTTTTATGCTGTGCCAATTCAGTCATTTTCGACCAACTTTGGCTGGATTTTACTGACTCGAACGCCGGCCGGCTAACGTGGCTTGATTGGCCCTAACGTGACAATTTTTAATAATATTTTAAAATTTTAATAAAATTTTAATATTTTTATTTTCCTTTTTTAATTTTCTTTTTTTTTTCTCCTCTTTTCCTCTAGCCGATCACCGGACCTTGGCGACCGGCCAAAGGCGACGGCCGGCTAGGTCGAGGTCGACCTCGCCGACCACCTCACTAGTGGCCGCGAGGGCGGCCTCGCGCTGGGTGGCGAGGCTTGCCCTCGCTAGATTCGGCGAGGGCAAGCCGCCCGCCCGGCGCGAGGCCGCCCTCAAGGCCTAGGTGGCAAGGCTCGCCCTCGCCGAATTTGGCGAAGGTCGAGCCTCGCCCATGGCGGTAGGGCGAGCCTCGCTAGCTTAGTGCAACGCCAACTCGACAAGCCTCGCCGCCCGCGTGAGGCCGCCCTCGTGGCCACCACCGGCGAGGTGGCCAGGCGAGGTCGACCTTGACCTCGCCGACTGTCACCTTTGGCCGATCACGAGGTCCGGCGATTGGCTGGAGGAAGAAGATGAGAAGAAAAAAAGGAAAAAAAAAATAAGAAAAAAAAAAAATAAGAAAATTTCAAAAATATTAAAATATTATTAAAAGTTGTCACATCAACGTCGATTAGGCCACGTCAGCTGGCCGACATCCAATAACAAAATCTGGCCAAAATTGGCCGGAAATGACTAAATTGGCACAACATAAAAATGTTTAGGATTAAATTGGCACAGATACAAAATGTTTAGGACTTTTTTGGCACTTTTCCGGCAGATTTCGGAGAGATGTTTGCCTAGAATGCGTCTAATAGACTCAAACCGTGATAGTTTAGAATGCACATTAGATGTTATTTGTAGTGTGAAAATGCTAATCCTCTCAAGTATTTTTGTGAAGTGGCTGGGAATCATTGTATCATGTTGATTATAAGAAATGTCATCAGACAAGCAAGGAAACTATTTCGGTGTCTCATCTAAACTCTACGATTGATCTATTTCTCGATTATGCCAGACATGTTATAGTCGACTTTCAGAAAAGCCTGCTAAATCTGTGTGTACTGGTTCAACTCGTCAGTTATTTCGGTCAAGGAGGAAGATATTGCCACGTACACTATCAAGGCTCTGGATGACCCCAGAACTCTGAACAAGATCCTCTACCTGAGACCGCCGGCGAATGTTCTGAGCTTCAGCGAGATTGTTTCCCTCTGGGAGAAGAAGATCGGGACGACCTCGAGAAGACATATCTGTTGGAAGATGAGCTTCTCAAGAAGATACAAGGTGAGTGGATACCTGGAAGCAATTTAAACAGGAAACACATATAAAGATATCGGCTTTTCGTTGGATGGTTTCTTTGTTAAAGCCCAATTTTTACTTCTTCTTTATTTCCCTATTTTTGACTGTTGCAGAGTCTCCATTTCCCAGCAACATCCTTTTGAGCATAGCCCACGCAACCCTTGTGAAGGGAGAGTACACAAACTATGAGATAGATGCTTCGATCGGAGCAGAGGCTTCAGAGCTTTATCCGGAAGTGAAATACACAACCGTGGATGAGTACCTCAGTTTCTTTACCTAGTCCCCCTATGTTACTGTCTCTTGCTATATGTGTATCACAAACCAGTCTCGACTGGTGTGCCGAATAACTTGTCGTGCACTTTGATATTGACTTCGCGCATCGATGTACCAGAACCATTCCGTGTGTTCCATCAAATATGTAAATTGATACTCGCAGGTCATCCTTTTCCACTCATTTACCGTAGAATAAATCGAGTGAACTAATAACGACTTCAGGATGCTTGACTTTTGAATGGCGAAAAAACCATCAGAAGGGTTGCTCAGCTCTTGTTGATCTTTCCAAGCAATGTTTGAGTTCCATGGTTCGGCAAGACTTGAGCCGGCCCTAGCGAAGCATAAGTAAATGAAAGGATATTGTCAGGTCAGCGACATGGAAGAATGCTTATGCAGTTCATCCTCCGCATTGAATCAGTCGTCGCTAGTTCTAAGACTTCGTGCTCTCGCCTGACTTTGATGAAAATGAAAAAAGCTAAGAGACAAAAGGGTTGCCTGCTTCAATGGAGGGGTCACACTTACACCAAAAGAGGGTTTTTGCAAGCTTCGATGCAATGGTCACATTGTCGCGACCTAACCTCTTTTGGCCAATAGGTGAAATCAACCTAGGAGATTTGGCTAATAAATTAACTCTTCCGAGCCTATATCAATTCACAACTTAGGTCCATGTTCTTAACATATAAATCATTCGCCACTAATCAATTTAGTGTAAATCAATTAGACACCAAGTAAAACAATATATATTCTTACGAACTAGAGATTTCAATTAGAGAGACTTAATTACGCTAGATTTCTTGTACTGCTACAGTTCATCTGAAAATAGCACTTTTTATGTGCTGTTCCTCGAAGAATTGTGCATTAATTAAAACAAGAATGGGTCATTAGCGACTCCTTTTTCCTTCTTAATCAAATCCCATCTGAGCAGGGAGAGAGAGAGAGAGAGAATGAAATGATGAGAGATTTTTTCTACATGCATGAGTTCCACACTCATGCGCTCATCACTGCATGCTCGAAGCTTGAGGAAATGGCAACCTCGAGATTTTGTGACTTGAAAACATCTCGCGACCATGGCTGCCATGAGCTTCTCAGCTCAATAAGATCCCGTGGCCATGACCACAAGCTTGAGTGGACCAGGATAGATCTCTTGTGGAGTTTGAGAATGCCAAAGTCCTTGTAACTGATCAGAAGATTTCAGAAGACTCTTGTGATATATTATTTTCATGAAAAAAATGTTCAACACCGTCATTTTCATAAAAAAAAATGTTTGGCAGCAGCTTAAATCCATTTTATTATGGTGAGGTGACGCGGCATGATCGCACCTCGCCGCAGGTAGTGTTGGTTCTCTTGGCAAGGCTGCAAGGACGCCAAGGAAACTTTGACCAAATGACAAACTCTGCTAACTCCCAAACTCTTTGTCTGAATCTTGCAGGTCTTGTGACGATCATCTTTGATTTTCAAACTCCCTCTAAAACCCACGATCAAAGTTTTCACTGGTCTCTCCTTGATGGCTCCATGTCTATCAAGCCGCGTGTATGCGTCGTGAAGTCAAGAGGGAAGACCATTTGCACCCGTGAAGGTGTGCTGTTTGATGGGACTTGAAGAACAGGAGCATTACCATACACGTTTCCCCCTCTCTATTTCTTTGCGTATCACTCGCGAACGGTTGCGACAGAAAGTGCTCGGCGATCTTCAGCAAGGCAGCAACTTCTCAGCTTCGAAGGGCAGCAGCGATTGGCAGCGATTGGCAGCGAGGATTCTGATGACAGCGGTGAGGATCGGTGGAGGCACGGCCTTCAGGTGTTTGGCCATGAAGTACTCGGCCGCCGACTCTCTCTCTCCTCTTTTTCTTTTCTCACGTGTATCGCTCAATGTACTCTGAAATTACGATTTGCCGGCTTCTAATTAGTGAGGCATAACGCTCTATTTATAATGCAAACTAGGTTAACTTCAATATCCTAGGCTTAACTTAAGCCTTTTTCTAATTTGATGGGTTCTAATAACTTAAGGCTTGTCCCTAATTAAACTCTTGATGGGTTGAATTAAGTTCAAATTAGGCTAATTAAAGCCCTTCAAGCCTATGAATTTCGGCCACTATCTCCTCTAGGCTTAGCCAAATTTTCTCCTTCCGCGGACTCAATTTATCAAATTTTAAGCTCAAAACCATTAACCATCGGTCCAATACTAATGCAATTAATTAAAAAAAATATAAGCTGAACAATAAAAGCTCCTAAAACTATATGCTACACAATTTAATTTTAATGTTTTTGTTTAGGGGTTAAAAAATTAATTCATAATTTTCTATCTAATAAATGAATAATTGGGTTACTAAAATTTCAATGTCAACATAAACGACTAAGTTACAAAAAAAATCATGAAAATTGAGAAAGTTGTTGGTTTGGAAAACCATCATGTCCCACAATTCTTAATCAATTTACCATGAATAAATAGCATAAGAAATTATGTCTCGGTTTGACTCCGTGTACGAGATCCAACCTGATTGGAGATTATAGACCGACCTATGATGCAGGGACGATCCATTGTGTTTCAAGAAAAGTCCAACTTTGACCGTTAGAGGCGGAATACATATACACACAAACAGCAGAAGATTTATTTTTGCCCACAGATTTCACTTTTTGGCCGTGCAGTAGACGCTCCTTTCCTCTGAGTGTTTGTCCTTTGACCTCTTGAAGCCGCACAAAAGTTAAAAAAAAAACGCAGGACCTTTTGTCTTGGTCGTGTGCAACAGATAGTTTTGTTCATAGGTCGTCGAGGTTTACTAGCAGCACTTGCCATACGAAGTGTTAGGCGACATGGAGATGGCTACCAAACGTTTTGTCTGTGCATTGTTACATACGAATATGCACTTTCAATATGCTGAATTTCTTCTGCTCGACATAGCAAGTGATATTGACCTAAAGCCCCCAACAGAAGTAAGATTTGAATGCAGATATATTCAACAACCATTTATGCCCTGCTCTGCCTTGACATATATGCTTGTGTCACGGGCCGATCGATTGGGATTGTGACCGCGCGGCGACTCGAGCACTTTTGGATCAGATTGGATCGCCGAAGCACCTAAGCCAAACCTTGCTTGATCGAACGCTCACTCGCTCGTCTTACCTGGATCGTAGAAAGAAAAAGAATCTAGAGAAAAGAGCTTTGGAAAGATAAAAGCTTTGTATTGCGGAAGTAATGAATGCTTACAAATGAAGGAGGACACCCCTTCTTATGGTCGAGAGCCTCGGATTACAACCATTGATTTAGAATTCTATCGGCGGACGAGATCGCACCGCCTTAACTACCGACATAAATATTCAACTACCAGCTACTGACATAAATGAAGCTAGAGTCTTCTAGAAACTTCGGGGAGAAGGCTCGTTGGGAATCCGAGCGAGCACAGGAGATCTACCACGGACGAGTCATGATCGACTCAACCTCTCGGGTCAAACATTCTCCCCACTCAATCGAGCGACGTCTTTGCTCACAGCTTGATTTCTACGAGCACGGGCTTTGGCACGAGCTTTCTTGTTTCGACCTCGCTTGGTGCGGACACTCACGTACGAAGGACCGCAACCTTCAATGATGAACTCGGACTTGTCACGCGGCTCCATCTTCGGCTTGGACGGAGCATGCGGTGCGCACTCAACCTCGGTAAGAGCACTTGGATAGGCATGTCGTGTGTTGGAGTAGGATCCAACTCTACCTTTGGCTTTACCTTGGCCAGCTTGTTTAGTCGCTTCTCGGACTTCAAGTTCTTGTCGAGGCATCGGATCGTGGCGATGGTCTTGGTGTCGACCACCCCTTTGATCATGGGGATCGTCGTCGGGTATTGTGGGTCGAGGATCACGAGGCACTTGGTCCTCATGTCGATCATAGATCTTACACTATGGAAGAATTGAATACTAAGGATGAGATCATAATCATCGAGTGGGATTACCTCGAAATCCATCTTGACATTTACATCCGAAGTCAACTCTACGCCATGGACGCCTTCCGAGTTGATCGGCTTGAACGTCTTCCCAGTCGGCTCCACGTGAAGCTTCAAGGCCTTTGCAACCTCGGTCGACATGAACATGTTCGACGCGCCAGTGTCGACCAAAGCATAAAGCGTTCAGCCACACACTTCGACTTCCATGAAGAACATGTCTATATTCAGTGTGATTACTTTGGATGGTGATCGAGCTCAGACGGAGTTGATTGTCTTCATGTCTCCGAGTCGGATTTGCTGCCTCTCTTCTTTGGGCTCCTCCTCCACCTCTTCGATGGCCAGGAGGGCGTTGATTCGACCCCTCTTTGGGCACTTTTGGGTCTAGTGCGGACCTTTGCAAATAAAGCAAGGAGGGGGCGGAGGTTGATCGAACTTACTCGTGTAGTCTCTGGCCGATCCCTTTGGAAGGACGGCTTGAAGACCCTTCTCCCCACGTCTTGACTCGACCGCATTGATCGGGTGCGCCTCGGGGAGTGTTTCTTTCTTCATCTTCAGGTTGATCCGACCTCCTTGTTCGGTTGTTCCTTGGCTCAACTTTGGTAAGATCAACGAGAGACTCGGCCATACTTAGCGCTCTCGCAAGGCTACTCATGTCCCGCCGCTTTAGCTCAAGTTGTGCCCATGGCTTCAATCCATCTATGAACGCTTCGATAGCCTCCTCTTCGCTTAGGTTGCGAATTTGGAGTTTGAGCTCCATGAATTCCTTCACGTACTCTCGGATCGCGCCTCTTTGCTCGAGGTGATGGAGCATGCTACAAGCTTCTTGTTGAGTGAACTCGGGGAAAAGTAATCGCGGAACTCTCTCACGAACTCGTCCCATGTGTCCACGGGATCGGCGCCACGTCGAATCTCATCACACCTATTGCGCCACCACAGCATTGCCGTATCAGTAAAGAACATGGAAGCAGTTCGTATTTTGATTGACTTGTCTCGGATGTTGACGGTGCCGAAGTATTGCTCCATACATGGAAGCGGTTCGTGCCTTGATCGACTTGTCTCGGATGTTGACGGCGCCGAAGTATTGCTCCATGCTCCACATGAAGTTGTCCACCTCTTGGGCAGATCGGTTACCTTTGAACTCTTTGGGTTTCGGCACCTCAATTTTGGGCACCGCTTGAGTAGGCACCGCACCGTTCGTGATGCTTAGCTTGCATAGGGCGAGCTCGGTCTTGAGCTCTTGGATCTCCGCCTTCATGGCTTCAACCTCTTCCCTACACGGGCTTACCTCTTCGATCACTTGGACACGCTTGTTCAAACCATCGATCGATACTTCGAGAGCTTCGTCCTTGTCGAACAACGGAGCCATAGCTTAGTTGATGCCGGTCGTGAAGTTCTCACGGAGCGAGCCCTCAACCTCCATGATCCGGTCTCGCACATCGTCGAGACCTTCCATGAGTTCGAGCACGGCACTCCGAACCTTCCCGATCTTCTCATTGAATGTAGCCGCAACATCCATTGAGGTCTCCCTCTTCTTTGATCGGCCGCGGGTCTCTTTGACTTGCCCAGCCTCTCCAACTATAGCCACTTCTTGGCTTGACATTCTCTCGAATAGTTGGCGCTCTTCAATCTCTTGGAAACGGATCTCTCTTTAGCTCTGATACCACTTGTCACGGGCCGATCGATTGGGAGCGTGACTGTGCGGCGACTCGGGCACTTTTGGATCGGATTGGATCGCCGAAGCACCTAAGCCAAGCCTAACTTGATGGAGCGCTCACTCGCTCGCCTTACTCGGATCGTAGAGAGAGAAAGAATCTATTACTCGGATCGTAGAGAGAGAAAGAATCTAGAGAGAAGAGCTCTAGAAAGATAGAAGTTTTGTATTGCGGAAGTAGTTAATGCTTACAAATGAAGGAGGACACCCCTTCTTATAGTCGAGGGCCTCGGATTACAACTATTGATCTAGAATTCTATCGGCGGATGAGATTGCACCGCCTCAACTACCGACATAAATATTCAACTATCAGCTACCGACATAAATGAAGCTAGAGTTTTCTAGAAACTTCGGAGAGAAGGCTTGTTGGGAATCCGAGCGAGCACAGGAGGTCTACCACGGACAAGTCACGGTCGACTCCGGGGAACCTCTCAGGTCGACCTTCTTTCGGCCCGTGACACTTGCGTAATGCTCATAAAATAGCTTATTTCTAGAGATCAAACGTTTCATTACGTGAGCGACTAATCTGGAAAGGTGATCCCGACAAGTCATTCTTGAGCAATTTCTTAAGTATATGATACAACACACGAGTTGGAGAAATCTATGGACACAGTAATATAGCTAACGAACATTTCAAGATTTCCTCATTTTGAGCCTTGCGAGTTCGAGTTTATCATCTCTTCTCTTGAGTCTTGAGAAGGTGGTAACATGGCAGAGAAAAGCAAGATTCTGATCATTGGAGGGACCAGATACATCGGAAAGTACCTAGTGGAGGCAAGTCGGAAAGCCGGATACCCGATCTATGCATTGGTCAGGGAGAGCATGGCTTCTAATCCTGAGAAGTCGGAGCTGATAGAGAGATTCAAGAGCTCAGGAGTTTCACTGATCTTTGTATATGTGAAAGAGAATAATCATCAAATCCTCAAATGCCATTTTTTTTCCCACAGTTTTCTCACAAGAGAGAGCTTCTTCTGTTTGACATCGCAAGGAGATATCCATAATCACGAGAGTTTGGTCACGGCAATGAAGCAAGTTGATGTGGTGATCTCTGCGGTTGGACCAGGACAGCAATCTGATCAGTGATCATTGCAGCAATCAAAGAAGCTGGAAATATTAAGGTAAGTATTCGGTGTTCAGCCGAATTATAGAAATTCTTGCACAAAAAAGCACTGCATAGCCTTAGTCAATGACAGAAACATTTTCTCTGCGATGTACACTTAGTTGACATTGTTGTCCACAACTCTGATCTTATGAAATTCATGAGTGATCTAGAGGTTCCTTCCATCCGAATTTGGAGTCGATGTGGACCGAATCAATGTGGTTGAGCCAGCTGCAAGCCATTTCCGAATCAAAGCCAAGTTGAGGTGAGTGACCGAGGCTGAGGGAATCCCTTTCACTTATGTAGTGTCCCACGGGTTTGCCGGCTACTATCTTTCCAACTTGGGCCAAATGGGCACCAAAAGTCCCGCCGCGGGACAAAATCACCATCTTAGGTGATGGCAATACAAAGGTGATTTGAACAAGGTCTAAATATCCTTTCCCTCCTATATTTGTTTTCAGCTTTTTCTTAGTGATTAGCGCACATGTTCTCGAACTGCCTGACTCTTCCCTACGCTCATGTTTATCAGACAACATGTTGAGCTCAGGTCGGTTAACTTTTATATGATTGCAGACACCATCATCATAAGTTCAATTTCAGTAATGACAGCTAAGATGGTAGTGTTGTCATTCTATTTTACAGTCATTGTTCTCAAGAAAGAAGATATAGCTTCTTACACTATCAAAACAGTGGATGACCCAAGAACACTGAAGAAGATCCTCTACCTGAGTCCACCGGCTAATATCCTGACCTTCTGCGAGATCATTTCCCTCTGGGAGAGGAAGATCGGGAGCACCCTCGAGAAGACATACATTCTGGAAGACAAGCTTCTCAAGAACATCCATGGCAAGTTGGTAAAATCGAAAACATAACATTCACCAAGACGAATGCACGCCCTCTTGTTAATTACGTGGTTGAACCAGCTTTAGGGTTGATAGCTTCTTGACAGACACTCCGTGGTTTTTTGCGATGTCTCGTGCTTCAGAGTCTCCATTTCCAATGAACATCATTTTGTCGATCAGCCACTCCATGTTCGTGAAGGGGGATCATGCCGCAAATCATGAGATTGACGCTTCAATCGGAGCCGGGGCTTCAGAGCTCTATCCAGAAGTGAAATACACAACTGTAGATGAATACCTGAATCTCTGTGTAGTTGGGGGTCAAGAACTTCATTAGACCGTGCTCTACGTATGTTAAAGAACAGGGTCTGGGGTGAATAATGATATTTCATAGATTTGCCTATGATCTCGCGCCACCATATACGACAAGCCACAGTTCGGCTTCAATTAAACACGACGGTTTGTATCGTGACTAACCATCTAGGAACGTCTGAATTAGAATGACGAAATCACATTGCTATTCGTCAAACAGGTAGCCCAGCGAATAGGCAAGAACCAAGATATCTTCAGCAAAAGCATCGGTTGTCGACATTACTCGTCGCAGGTCGGGTTGCAACTGCACAACAATTGTAACGTGTTCCGAATTTTTTGTGAGAACTTCGACACCTCGATCGAATCTTCCATCCACAATCAGCATAGCCAAAGCTAGTTCTCCTGAGAACCACTTACTGGAACCGCCCTTGAATCCCGGTGAGGCGATGATTCATGTTCCGAGTCGCACAGTAAATCCTGAAACAAGAATGCGTCCGTGGTCATCTAGACCATCGTGGGCTAACAGGGACCAGTTCCTGCATCGAATCAGCACCGAATCTTCCCTTTCTTTGGCGGAGCGTAATTACAACTGAACTGTTATGAAATCTTTTCGAGCAAAAGAGTTGCTGTTCAGACGGTTCGGTTCTGACATGACAATAGAGAAACAAGACCAGGGTAGATAAGTTTGTAGTATCAATTGTCCTGCCTAGTTTGGGACTATGTAGTTGTACGATGAAGGTAAAATCATGGAGAACCTTTAAAAAGCCTAAAGAGCTAGACTTTAAAGCTGGACTCTAGCTACAAAGACGGTATGCTTCCTTGCCTATCCTTGGCATTTTGTAATTTAAGAATACTAGCGTTACTAGCAGACGTGTAGCCCATTAAGCCACTCGAATTATTTGGGAGTTACGGTACCAAGAATTAGTGGCTATCCTCGAGTTCTTGCAAATTCCTTGAAATCATCATAATTTGATTGCACTTACAATAAGTTTTCTTTATAATTCGTCAGTCGAAAATGATATCATTCAGTAATAGATTATTATCATGAAAGCCTCTATCCGATATATCTACAACAAATTTACTAGAAACTAACTTTTTAACTACTAAAAACCCATACTGATAATTTTGTGGTAGACTTATCTCAAACTAATTTTTTTAATCACAAAAAAAACCCAAACATTTGCGACAAATTTGTCATCCATCGATTTTTGTTAAATTGGATTAATACTACAAAAAATCACAAATTAGAAATGGGATGTAAAACCCCAAACCAGTACAGCCATCAACTATTATGTGTCACCCGGCTCAATAATTTGATTATAAAATTTAACGGAAAATAATTGAGGGTAAATTTATCACCGATATATTAGTTTAAGATTTGTTATGGTAAATTTGTTACAAGTATATTAATTTGAAGTTTTTTGTGGTATTAATCATTTGGTAATCATCTAACAACAATGTAATTTTCCTCAACATGCTGTCTCATAGCTTATAGTTCTCGTTCACATTGATTATACCTTTAATAATTGTAATTTACTCAAAATCAGAGAAAAATCGGGCTGTACTTATAGTCGACACTTTCTTATCTACATAATAATTCGACTATGTGCATAAAACAACCATGTTAATACGAGTGGTGGTGTGACGAGTTCCCTAAAATTTGTGTGGGGGATGGTACGTATACATTGTAAATTTACCTAAAGTCCCACTAAACAACAATTTGCTCTCAAGTTCTCGTTTTAACATTCGTTACTTCTCTCCAGAAATCATAAACATTGCGAATTTATTGAAAATTATTTGTTTCCATCGTTAGTAACTTATATCGACGACCACAATGATCATTTCTGTTAATATAAAACACCTTGAAATCTTTAAGAATGGTGTCCTACCGACACGTTGATTTCCATAAAATCTTTTTGTGATTTTTTTTTTTTTTTTTTTTGGAATAGGAATAAAATATGGAATTTTGAGGAAAAGCAAATTGTCACTTTTTGACTTTTCAAAAGTCTAGACAAAGATAATCCAACCCAATGGGTAATCATCTTTATTTTGAGGATATATTTACTTTTTAAAATAGCAAATATAGGAAAACTAATAATAAATAATAGGACATCGTGAACTTTTTTTAGTTTGTTTTTTAGGTCTGTACGAACTTTTCTTGGTCACTCAATAAATATCTCCTCGTTTGCCCGTTAACAAACTCCAAAAGTTAAAATTCCGACAAAAAAAAATCTAAAAGTGAAAATTCTTACCAAAAGATAAAAAGACAAAATGGCATCGAAAAAGTTAATTCCCGGCATATCCATTATCCGCCATGAGCTTAAACTCTACGCCACCGTTAGTCGCTCTCACCTGATTGCGCCTCCGCACACGTGTGCTTGCACCCATTGGGTCCTCCTCCTAGGAATTTCTCCACGGCACAGGGAAGCATAAATGACGTAATTAAGCGCAAATCTCAGTATTCTCTGTTCAGTATTATTCAATTCTTTCTCTTTTTTAATTTTTTTTTATCAAAAACCCACTCCCAGAAGTAACGGGATCGACGGCATATTCCTAACATATGGATCGGACTGCAATGACAATCTTATCAATTTCAATTAAAGAGTTATGACTCGATTAAGACATTAGATTAGAATGAAAAATCGGACTGATATCTTAAAAATCAACTATAATCAGCTAGTTCGATCTGATTTGAACAGTTCTTTCTACCCACTTTTATTAAGGTATACTTACTCAGGTGCGTAGATCCTCTTGGTATTCACATCCCATTTATTTATGTACGTACATATCTAACATTTTTCAAAGGTCCAGGTTCAATCAGGGCAGGATAATAATTTTCTTTCCCCCGGGAAAAGAGTTGCGATTCTCAAGGCCGCATAAAATCCCGACACATGGCCCCGAGCCCTCCACCGTCCGATCATAATCGCTTGCGTATCCAGCGGCCAGCATCCGGCGACGACCGACAGCTGAAAATGCTTTTACGGCTTATTTTTCTCTATCGAGAGAGAAATGGACACTCGTCCTGCTGCTTCAACATTCCGTTACGCGAAGCTTGTAACTCACTCTCCCTCTCTCCCTCTTCGGCTTGCATGCTCGCGTTAGGCTCTCGGATCGAAGAATAACCATCGCCGCCCGCGTCCGCCGTGAGTTCCCGCCTCCTCGCTTCTCCAACGGCGGCGCGCCGCCGCCCGCTTTCGTCTCCGTCCGTCGCGAGCGACGATCGATTCGTATTCCGGTTCGGCGAGTGTTGGGGGAGGGCGGGCGGGCGCGCGCGTCGATCTCGCTCGCGTGCTTTCGACGAGCGATGATTCCCTTCGTGCCGACCTCCGCTCGCCACCGACTTTCATGCGTTTTTTTTTTTTTTTTTGCTCTGCGTGTGCGTGTGTGGTTGCTGTTCTCTCTTTGACATGCTGGATTACTGTGCATGGCGATGAACTTGTTTTCTGCGCGTGAGTTTTCAGACGCTCTGCGCGTGCTTGCTGGTGATTTCGTTTATCTCGATCGCTGTTTGTAGGAGACGGTTCTGCTTTCTTCCTTGTGTTGATTCTGCCACGAGTAATCTGCATGTGGTATTGCGTTTTTTTTTTTTTTTTTTTGTTCTGCTTATTTTTTTTTCTTTTGCTGTGAGTAACCCGACTGTGCGCAGTTTTCACGGATATTGCAGAATCTGCACCGACTTCTTGCGTTTCCTTAGCTTTTGGAGTAGTTGGTTGGGCGCTGGGTAGTGATTTTGGTCTAGATTATGCTAGGCCTGTGGTTGGTTTTGATGAAGCATCTTAAATGGGAAAGCTTTTGGCTTCACAAGTATTCGCGAAATTGCATTTCGTGTTTTTGCTAACGGAATGAACCGGTCAACAGGGTTGCAAAGAATCTGCAAGGTGTAATTTCACCTAATGTTGATTCTGTCTCCTTTTAAGTGACTGTTCGGTTCGTCTGCATTGGGTTCTTACAGAGTTTACCATATGTAAAATGTATAAGATTAATCATTCTCTGTAGAGTAGATGCTCTTTTGGTTGTCTGCAATTTTAAAAATTAACCGATCAGCTTGGTTTGGAAGCATGTTGATGTACCTGATTTTTGTTTATGTTTCTTCAAGCTGTTTCAAAAGCCAAGATATGGCCAACTCTGGTAAAGGAGCAAGTGGGAAGCATTCAGCATTTCATGGCATTGCCCTGAATGAAAGGATTCTGACCTCAATGACTCGACGATCTGTAGCTGCTCACCCGTGGCATGACCTGGAAATCGGTATCTCTCTGAGCCTTTGGTCCTTTACTATATCGTGAACCACTTATCAGTTTTGAACGTCCAATGCTTACGTAGTTTGTCATTAGTAATAATTTTAACTCTCTATTTTCAAGTCCTGATGTTACAGTTTATTCGCTATTTGAATTGCAGGACCAGGTGCTCCAGCAGTTTTTAATTGTGTAAGTTTGGAGGAACCATCTCTCTCATGTGGATTGTAGCCATCATTTTCTAAACCATGTGAATCTCAAGAGCTCTGTCGTTGTGCAGAGTATATGGAAAACTGACAGTGTCCCTTTGTGGATTGTAATCTGCATATGATTATTTGTCTCAGCATTACATCTGCTATTTTGCTTTCTTCTTTCACCATATACATGTTGAACCCTTTGTATAGGTCGTTGAGATTAGCAAAGGTAGCAAGGTGAAGTACGAGCTTGACAAAACCACTGGTCTTATAAAGGTCCTTCCTTTTCACTGTCTGCTCCACTTGTTACAGTTTGTTCTCAGGCTTAGCAAATTTGCTTATCATGTTGCCTAGGAGTTGTACTCTATGTAACTTGCCTCATAAGTTCATTGGGTACAATATGTGGTACCATTTCTTCATTAGGGCAGGAAGATCTTTTAAAATAGATGGTGGAAGTACTGCACTTATAATGACGATGATTATCTAATTTGTTAATTAAAACAAGACGTTGAATTGAGGATTGAAGGCTCTCCTTTAGTCATGTGATCCTTAAAATAAAGTTGCATATGATGTGATTGTCACATTTGCGGAGATAGTCATCAATGGATGTCTTGCATGGAGAAAGGTTGTCCTTGATCTTTCATTTTATCGATGTCAATAGTTAATTAGCAAGCGCTAATGAGTGAAGAGAAATCTCTTTGAATCGAGGTCATGTTATTTAATCCTTAGAGAGTCAAACAACATTTGTTGGACATATCCTCTATTCTACCTGCACTTAGCTGTAGGACCACCTTGTAGATGTAGAATTTGGCCCGCTTGGGTGCAATATGTGTAATATTTCCAGTTGACATGGAAGAGCAGTGTGACTGATGCTTAAGTAAGGACAGGTTGATCGTGTTCTCTACTCTTCAGTGGTTTACCCGCACAACTATGGTTTCATCCCGCGTACAATTTGCGAAGATAGTGATCCCATGGACGTATTGGTACTGATGCAGGTAGATTATCTTTGAACACAATATTTTAATCACTTTCAAAGCTTTCTACTTCAGCTTCTTTAATCATATGAGGAATTTCGATGCTTCTTCTTACAGGAGCCCATCTTGCCTGGTTCATTCCTCCGTGCTCGGGCTATTGGATTAATGCCAATGATCGATCAGGTAATGGCTTAGTTTTAGATACATTCTGTTGCTGACGCGGTACACAATTACAAAAGCCAGAGAGGAAACGTGAGAGGAAAATTTAAATTTCATCTCTAAAATGGTGAGACCACTGAACTATATCCATCTGGCAATAATTTTGAGGTCTTATACATTGCAACGGTCTGATTCTTTTTGCAGGGTGAAAAGGATGACAAGATTATTGCTGTTTGTGCTGATGATCCTGAGTTTCGCCATTACACGGACATTAAGCAGCTTCCTCCTCATCGCCTTGCTGAGATCCGGCGTTTTTTTGAGGACTGTATCCTTTACGACAATTCAGTTCTTGAACTTTGCTTATTAGGAAGTTGTAATAGCCAGTATAATCTACTATGTCAAATTCAGTCACTTAGCTTGCTCCGTCACACTATCAAAACAACTTAGTGAACCAAATTTTTGCAGTATTTGTGAAGATGCTATAGCTATAGTTACTATTTCTTCAAGAATTCACTGTCCAGACTAATACCTTGCTGAGAGATACATGATTCCTTTACTAGTTGCGGTTGACAGACAAGAAGAATGAGAACAAGGTGGTTAACGTTGAGGACTTTCTGCCAGCTGAGTCTGCCATTGATGCCATCAAGTACTCCATGTGAGCGTTCTTCTCTCTTTAAGTGGTTTCAGATGAGTTTCTTTGGTATACTTGGGTACAGCATGCGAAGAGTCTTTTAGTCTGTTTAGGAACTAACTTGATTTTCTTTACTTTATTATCTCTTCAAATTATGGTTCCCAGGAATTGACTTATCATGTCATGTTTTTCCATAAATTGTGTCCATTTATCTTGGTAACCTTATCTGCAGGGACTTGTATGCATCTTACATTGTCGAAAGCTTGAGGCAGTGAGGAAGATGGGACGAGAGGATCAATGTTGTGTTGGGTAGTTATGGTTGAGGCCAATAGACTCCTTGCTGAATGCCCTTCTTGGCAAGTTTTAGCATTTCGAGTAAAGTTAGTCAACTCTTCTTATTCTTCTTCTGAACAGTCCTGATGCTGTAGTTTCAGCCTTTGGCATCTATCTACTCTCTAAATACTACAAGTAAAGAATCATGAGAACGACAAATTAAATTGTTCATAAGCCCATGATCGAGCATGTATCACAACCTATAAGTACAATATATCGTGGTTTCATTATATCAGTACAGATGAGTTCTACGGTCGCGAATTGTGCTTATTTCACTGGGCCGATTTGCTTTGGTAGCTACACCCTCGCTGTTTTTGCTTAGTTCACTTGGTCATGCTCTCCCGAGGACAAATCGCACTTGCTTGTCTATCTGTTTCTTTCCTTTCCATGTATAGGATAGTTGTTTTGGCCAAAACGGAGGGTGGACAGTTTGACCTAGGAAATACCCGAATCTTTTCTATTACTAAATGGGCTATTTGACTGAGCGGAAGTGTCATTATTGAAATTGTAAAGGACTGGGCTTTGATCTTAAGTACGGAATGGCGTGATATCGATACCATAAACTTTGTTTTCAAAAACAACTTTACATGTCCTGCAAGACCCTCGAATCGAATCCACCATCAATGAACTTTTCCGGAGTTTCTTCCTGGAGACTGAAGACCCTGTCATCTCTCGGCTAATTATTCCGCAGAGACTCCATTAGGTCTCGAGCTTTTTGTCCCTCCGGGACCCGCGGTGACCAAACGGATGGAGCACCAAAATGGCAGAGCAGAGTCTTTAAGAAAAGCTCTGTTGGGGAAGCACGAAGTGGGGGAGGCTGTTGGGCCAGGGCACTTTCACTGGTGTTTCTCTGCATTTGCTCTATATATTCAAATTCTTGCAAATGTAATTCGTCTTGACTACGTTTTTAAGCTATATTATGCACTTGAAAGAGCAGTAACAAATTAATTTTACTAGCGGGACAATCTAAAAATCGATCGAATAAAATTTCGCTTGATGCTTAATGTGATATCCCTACATAATTATGCTGTTTTTGATCCCATGACGGTTGTGAAATATTTGCTTTCACTCCCTTGAAAGTTCCTAGCATTTCGAACTTGTTTTGCCCCGGATCTTTTGTTCATTTTCTTTTTCTTGATTGGATTGTTTTACCCGAATTACCCATTGACAACTTGTGAGAGATTTCGAGTGGATATTACAGGTTATGTATGAAAAAAGAGCAATACTACATTTATTAATTTTGATTCACAAAATTAGTTTATTAAGTGATTTGTTAGACTCAACTTAAATTTTAAATAAGTGGTTATATTCAATAACTAATAGCAGCTTGATATATTATTTAGTAAATTAATTTTGCAAATCAGCATTAAAACTAGCCTTCTTCATAAAGAAGAAGAAGAAGAAGACACTGCTGTAATAGTAAGCTGGGATGATTAAGAATAGAAGCAACACATCATCTTTCCTTGTAGTTTTTTTTTTTTTTTCACTAAGTAGAAAATTGTGATTTTTCTCTAAGCAAAATGGTAGAAAAGGAGTATTGCAAGCCAGCCACACCTTGAGTTTCCACAAGAGTTTCAAGTTTGCAGTGAATATGTTCGATCTGAATCATAATTATAATAAATTTTTAGCAAACTTGTCGTCGTTGCACCATTAGATGCAAGTCAAGGTAAAAAGTCGAATTCATCACGTGCTCAATGTACAAGCCACCTCTATGCCATAGGCGAATTGGGATTTTATAACTCAGGTTAAAAGGACTCATAATCAACCAACCCTATCAAAATTGACCAGTACTCAATGTAGAAAATGTACCTATGTCACCAAAAATATCACTAAAGTCGGCCGCGGTCGCAACTCCACCAGGCCGACACGTGGCACAGGACGATAGGCCGTCTCCGCAGATAAAACGCGAACTTTATGCCTCGTCAGCGACGTCGCGGCCCCCTCTCCCTCTTCCCTTTCTCTCTCCTCCATTTCCTCGGTACCAACAACAGTCTCTCTCTCTCTCTCTCTCTCTCTCTCGCAGCTCGGAAAACGCCGCCGTCGCGAGCCGCCGGCGCCGCCGCTCAGCGATCCTCGATCGGAGGCCGGGGACGGAGAGGATGGGCACGCTGGGGAAAGCGATCTACTCCGTCGGGTTCTGGATCCGGGAGACCGGCCAAGCCCTCGATCGCCTCGGGTGCCGATTGCAGGGGAGCTACTACTTCCAGGAACAATGTACGTCTCTCTACCCATCGTTCCGCGCGGATATCTTTCGTTATTAGCTCTGTTCGGTGCGGAGGCGATTGGAAACGAGGATCGGTGGAGGAATTTGGGGATTCCGGAGGTGTGGTGTTGGTGGTGATATTGTTGGATTGATGGAGTGATGATTGTTTGCGGTGCTTTTTCGGGCGGCGAGTGATTGATTGAGGTTTACGAGAGTGGTTTTGCCGTCGGTTTGATGGTGCAGAGGTGAAAAAATGAGATTTTAGGTGGATCCCGCTATGAAAACCGCCCTGTTCAGTTAGTCAAGCGATGGAGGCTGGTGTAGGGTTTTGTAAATTGTTGGAAGCATGGGGTTTTCCTCTATATTCTTTCGAACTTGACTTTAGTTGGACTACAATTTGACCGCAATTGCCTACTGGAATTTATCGCAAGACATAAGGCATTAAATGGGTACTATAACAGTGAGCTTCCGTGATAGTAATTTCTTGGTGAATTCATAATTATCGTGAGCATCATGTTAATCTTCTATATTCCACAAAAAAAATGAGAGTTACTTCCAAATCAGTTGTAGAACAGTTGATATACAGCCCTCTCTCTCTCTCTCTCTCTCTCTCTCTCTCTCTCTCTCTCTCTCTCTCTCTAGTAGGTTGTACATAGTTTGCTCAATTGGCTCAAAGGCACAATGTTTCTCATCTATGCATGAATGGAAGTAGTATTATGTCCAAAAAACCTGATTGCTTCAAAGGGGAAAATCTCTCTTTTGAATGGTTGAAATTACTGATGCCATTAGACATGTTTTAGCTAGAGAAACTACAGATACTTATCTACAGTTTGGTTTCTCGGAACCTGGACAAAGCATTTTTGGGGGAATTTTAGTTAGCTATGGAGTGAAACTTACGATTTTTCGTTCCATACCAAAATCTGTTGATGACTTGAGGGGGAAAAAAAAGCCATAGCCCCTCAAGGATATGTTTGAAGAATCTGTAGGTACCTTGTATCCCTATTCTCTACAAGGTGACCAACCTCTTTTTGGTCATGATTTAGCTGAGTGATATTGTTACTACAAGCAATTTAATGAAGAGGGGTCTTGGCTGTACCGGGTCAATCTTGGTTCAAGCTATGAGGAGAGTGGCTTATCACTTGTTGACTTCTTGTCTTCTACTATTATTAATGCCAGAAAAACGACATTTCCTCATACTTTGCAGTCAAATTTTTTTGCACCTGATATTCCATCCTTTATTGAGTTTAATTCTGCAATTTGTCTTCTAGTTGTGCTATTAGCTAAATATAGACTGCCTTCAATGCATTTTTGTTACTGTATCATGTCATGCTTCAAATGCTCAAAGTTTCAGTTGGTCATGTGATAAATGCATAATTGTGCTCGCGCTTGTGCGTGTGTGCATTAAAGAAACTGCATGATCTCCTTAATAATCTTTGGAGGAGACAATTGTTTGAATTCGTTAGTGTCTTGGATATGATGAGGTTTTTAACTTGAACAACTCCACGGAGAAGTGTCTGGTATTGTCAATTTGAATTTCTTGTTTGAAATATGAGGGAATATGTCAACTATTCAAGGCTGCCTTGCTATGTAATGTGGCTAGCAACATTGGCTATTTGCTTGACACAAACCAATGTTTGTATAATGGGGGGAAGATATGTCAAGCACAATCTTGCTGTGATGGGAGTGAGGGAGGAATTTACATACTGGCACATGTTACCTGGTATAATGTGCAATTATAGAGCCAAAATAACTGTGAGGGCACTGAAATGCATCGTTTAAGGTGGTGCATTCTTTCTGTTCTTAAATTTATTTGAATCTACTTTTACATTCACACTTCTGATTTTTGTTTTTTTTATTTGGGCGCTTGCTAGGACATTCTACAATACCTTCTAAACTGTTTTGGTCCTGAAAATTAACAATGGATCTTTAGTGAAGACATAGATTAAAATAAAAAAGAGAACAGTGGATCCAAATGGTTGCTATTTTAGCTTTGTATTTCATATGTTGGCTGTATAAGAATTGGATTTCAGTCTTATACATTTACAAAGGTGAGAGGTGAGAGAGGACATTCTGTTCTTATCTTTCTTTTCTCCTTGTCCTTTTTTCCAATCACATAAAAGGTTCCATATAAATTATACCAATAGGTGTAAAAGGGCCTTCTTGCTGCCATCATTGCCTTTTTCTTGTTTTCAATTTTCATTCTCTGAAAAAACTGGTATTATAGTGCACATTAGTTTGCATAACATAGAACGTTCTCACTAGACCTGAACTGCTTAGGCTCTATTTGGTAGTCCAGACAAGGGCCAAAAATAGGATATGTGCTTAGTGGCATACTTTGGACTGGACAGACCTGGATTTGGTCAAATAAATTCGGAATAAACTATTCCGGGTTTAGGGGTGGGATAAAATTATCGCACCTAGATTGGATGACAAATTTTTCTTTTAATAACAAAAATGCGAAAAAAGAAGCATAATCATGTTAAGGAATGAACAGTGGTGCCACCATGGGGGCACCACTCACAACCACTATGCATTGGTCACCAGAGATTCTCTCTTTCTCTCTCTCTCTCTCTCTCTCTCTCTCTCGTGTCCAAATATGACCACCACAGACCACCATTGTAACATCACATGTGGTGGCCGCACCCCAAAGCCCCCCCTCCCTTCTCTCGGGGTGATGGTCACCCTCTTCATGGTAGATTTGGGTTTTTCCCCTTTTAAAGTTATTGAGATAATTTTCTTTTTTATTTATCCAATCCTAATCTAGAAAAACTGAATACAGTATTATATTCAGTTGCCCACTGAATGAGATATAGGATATAGCAAAACTTTTTTCAGATTCCTGATGTTATCCTATGTTATAATGATCCTTGTCCTGCCAACCAAACACAACATCCGTGGTTCTTTATATGATATGAAAACAGAAAAATTATAGGTGCTTTTCTTTTTAACTAATCTATCTTCTTTGTACAGTATCAAGGCATCGGACGCTCATGAACGTATTTGACAAAGCTCCTGTAATTGACAAAGATGTATTTGTGGCCCCAAGTGCATCCATCATTGGTGACATTCAGATTGGCAGAGGTTCCTCCATTTGGTATGGGTGTGTTTTGAGGGGTAAGCTGTGCCACATTGAATTTGATGATCCCTATCAAAACATTATATACTGGATGCTACTGCAATGAGGGGATGCTCTTTCTTCCGTTTATGCAATCAAGAAGTATGAGCTAATGAGTAAATTGTTGGTAGTATTTTGAACTTTCTACCACGTATTAACCAAAACAATACACATCATAAGTAACATCCTGTCTGTATTGTGCTTATCTGTTAGTTTATCAATGGCTAACAGTGTCATTATGGGTGAGATCATTTCCATGAGATCCAAGACGGATTCTGAGTTTGGTATAGATTTGTGCTTTTATAACTTATTTGTTTGCGTCTTGTCCGTATCTGCATTTGGGCTTATCTGAGGTAATTGTAGTGCCAGTGAAGAATCCATCTTGTGCTAAGTCTTAACTGTCAAGACCTTCTATATTTGCTTTTGGTTTCCTCAGCCTTGCTACTGGAACAGAGAACCATTCTATATCTAGATGCTGCTGGATCTTCTACAAGAATGAATTATTATCTGTATATATATAATCTCTTAAGAAGTTCGTCTTGTAACACGAATTGGAATTGAGAAGGAACTTGACCCTTGCAACCTGTTCTGATATTGAAAGATCTTTTTGCTGATTTATGTTCTGACATTTCTGTGTATAGGTGATGTAAACAACATTAGCATCGGAGCAGGGACCAATATACAAGACAACTCTCTTGTTCATGTGGCAAAATCAAACTTAAGTGGCAAGGTTTTGCCAACTATTATCGGAGATAATGTTACTGTAGGTGTGTCACCATTTGTTTATTCCAAACTATAATCAAATTGAATATCCAGTTGCATTATGTATATGTCATTGTGTTGATTTAGTTTGCCTTCTTCAGGTCATAGTGCTGTTTTACATGGATGTACTGTTGAGGACGAGGCATTTGTTGGTATGGGTGCCACTCTTCTTGATGGAGTCTATGTTGAGAAGCATGCCATGGTTGCTGCTGGAGCCCTTGTAAGGCAGAATACAAGAGTTCCTTGTGGAGAGGTTTGTAATATTAAGCCTGCTGATTTTTCCCCTAAAATTTGTAAATTGCTGATTTGATTGTAAATTTGAAATCCTCATTCTATCCTTTTCATGTATGTTGATGTTTTTGCTGGCATTCTTCTCCTCATCATTATCCTCCTTATGTTATGGTGCACCATTGTCGTTATTACTGATGTTTGCTAAGATTTGGATCTTTCATCTATTTTGAGTACTATAATTTGATCAACATTACACAGTTGACGTTTACAGCCAGATTTTAATCTGTCAATATGGTCAACCTTCACATGGTAATCTCTGAGGCTGACAGTGATTTTACTTTGCTCGGTTTACATTTTACCCAAAAGAAACAATGAGAAAAAAAGAAAAAAATAAACTGGATGGTGTATGAGATATAGATATTGAATTGACGAGCTGATGACCAGTGCTTTTGGTTGAGGGCAATTGCATCTGCCTGCTCTGAACCTGGCTGAAGGGAAATAGAATAATCTGGAATGAATTGCTTGTGATTTCCAACATCTCTTTTGTAGCTCGTTGCTTGCCTTCCACTATGGTGTCACTCGACTCCTAACTGCTTTACATTTTTTGACTAAAACAACTGAATCACAGGTATGGGGAGGGAATCCAGCCAAGTTCCTGAGGAAGCTCACGGAAGAAGAGATGGCTTTCATATCACAGTCAGCTGTAAATTACTCCAACTTGGCTCAGGTCCATGCCGCTGAAAATGCAAAGAGCTTTGATGAGATTGAGTTTGAGAAGGTGCTCCGCAAAAAGTTTGCTCGCCGTGATGAGGAGTATGACTCTATGCTGGGTGTTGTTCGGGAAACACCTCCAGAGCTTATCCTTCCAGATAATATTTTACAAGATAAATTGCAGAAGGCAACTTGATTACCGTCATGCTGAAGGTAATTATCTCCAGTTGAAATTTGATTTCAGAGGTATGCTGTCATCTGAAGATTAAGCGACTACACAGTTGATATCCAATAATATTTGTGGCTGGATAAGAATTCAAAGCACGATGCCTACGTGGCGTCTGGTCCTGCTTAATTTTTGAGGTCAAGCGGGCACTCATTTAACATTGACTTGGAGTGACTGTTCCTCCGATTACACGTTCAGGTATTCCACCAGATGTTTTCTAAATCTGTGTCGGACTTGTTTTCCATATGTTCTTTCATTAATAAAGAAGGTACTATTATTCCATGAAACCGACAAGTTCTAGGAAGTCGGTCATCATACTTTGCCTCGCTGATTGAATGTTGATGTTTGTGGTATAAGTTCAGGAACCTTCTTAGATCATCCTTGCGCTGGTTTAGTTTAATTCATCCAAGAATCAAAGTACTTGTCCCAAAACACTCCTAAAGACCGTGTGAGCGGTGACCGACCCAATTGACATGATAAATAAACTAGTTTTTTGTTACTCTAGTGGTTTGCAATGTCACGGAGCAGACTTTGGGAGGTTATCGGATATCTGTGGCCACTGGCCCGATATATATCGGGGTAATTCGTGACTGGTGAAATCACTGAGAACTAGTGCAGAGCTGTTGAAGTCCAGGCGATGCGATTTGGGCTGGTCATGAATTTCCTAGTATCCACGAAAGATTCCCCTGAAATCAGCGCCTGAACCGAATGTTGCTTTGTCAAACTTTCTAGCAGAAATCGTGAATCTCATTTAAGCAATTGAGGATGGTACCATTTTTTTTTTTTTTTTGGTCGAATCGAGGATGGTACCAAACACAAGAGAAGATTTTGTACTCTTCCATCAAGTATCATCTGTCTCCACGAATGGTTCTCCTGTTTTTCGCTTTGATTTTGCCTGATACGACGGTTCTCGAGAATCTCTTGATTCATTCATGGCTTAAGCAAAACGCATATGGCTTGTTTTTCGTGATGCCATGCTTATAGTAGCTAGTAAAGAAAGGTTTCCTGGATTCATGGGCATGGCGCCCACATTGCATATATATAGTCTCATTCATCAGGATGTGATATCATCAAGCAAGAGGCATTGGCTAGCCGTGCACTTACAATGGTTCGGTAAACTGTTGGAAGCAGAGAAATCAAGGCGCCAATTGAGGAAGAAATGAGAGCATCTGCTCTACTTTTTAAACGGCGTGCGCTTGTGACCTCACTGCAATCGACATCGGCCACCTCGAGAAATTTGCTGCGGTTCAACGGAAACGAGAGTTGAATGGTCGAATCCCAGAAGAAAATGAAAGTTTGATTGCTTGAAAAGTCGTTTTGAAAGATTAGAAACTTAAAATGGGTAAGTCATCAGTCGTGAGTTTGCAGACTAGGGATGTAATTAACCGAACAAAAAAGTTAAAATAAAATACTTTCTATGCTTTTAAATTGAAGAAATAATTTTATTAAAAAAAATAAATCAAATAGCTTGCCCGTCTTTTCGCAATAAGGTTGGAGGAAAACGATCAACCTAGTGAAATTCAGGAAAATTGCCTAAAAAATCTAAAATTTTAAATTATGCTAGTTAAATCTTAAACTTTTTATATTTTGCCAATTTAACTTAGCTTGCTAATTTTAGCTTGAAATCATTAAAATGACATGGGCCGTTTATGTGACATGGGAGGTGGCATTAATATGGACAAAATTTTCATAATATTTTAATATTTTTTAAAATTTTATTTAGTCTCCTTTTTTTTCCTTTCATTTTTCCTCTAGCCAAGTCGCCTTGGCAACTAGCTAGTGGCAAGGCCTAGTGAGGCCGAAGCTCGCCCCTATCAACCTTTAGCGAGGCTCGCCATTGGCGTTGGGTGAGATTGACCTTGTTGACCCTTGCCTTTGGTTGATCGTTGGTTATAGTCGAGGCTCAGTGACTAGCTAGAGGAAGAAGGGAAGGAAAAGAAAAAAAAAAATCAAAAAAAAATTATTTAAAATTATCAATGCCAGTGCCAATGGCACCATGTAGAACAATTAACATCCACGTCATGACTTTCAATCAAAATTATTTGGATGCACTCGATTAACAAAATATAAAAATATTTATGACTCATTTGGCATAATTAAAAGATTTAGGACTACATCGACAAAAACGTAATAAGTTTAGGGTTTTTTGGATAATTTTCCTGAATCAATCAATATTGCGGTTTGGATAAAACTCCATGTAAACTTTAGCAAAGAATTGGTTGACGGGAATATTTGACTATAATCTTTCTCTCAAAAATTCACTTCGACAACAACATTTGAAGTAAAAAAACATAGGTTAGACCCGTGTGGTACAAGTGCAGGAGTTCCAAGCGAACGCACGGCATGTCACGATTTGGCCAATGATTCAAAAGAATGTGACAGCATATCTGTCTTTGGTCGATGACTGACTCATGTACTCTCTTCAGGATCAATTTAAGTTGTGCGATTTTTGCTAGCCGAATAAGCTATCGAGATTTATTTATTTATTTATTGTAGGATAAAACCGCACTCCATTGTAGGACTCGCGAGTTTCGCAAGTAATCTTCTGTTACAATTCTGCAAGTTTTGTTTTCTGATCTGTAGCGTCATATCGATATCGCCCCTTCTTGCTTCAGTTTCTTGAGTTCAGCATCGACTCACCTGTAAACCTCCAGATTTCTTGCTAAGGAGAGTCTCTGATCCTATTAGCCACGAACAAAGCTCGACAACTTCAGTAAACATCCAAATCGAAGTGCCTTCCACACCTGAAATAGAAACACTGCGCCGAGTACCGCGCGGATGAACAGGTTGTTGAACATACCTAATGACATTTCACACGGGATGGTTACCAGAACTGAAGCAAATCCATGACTTTCGTATGATGCTCACTTGAGTATCAAAACTTTTTTTTTCGCTTACTTAAGCGTTGCATCAAAGTAAAATTGCTAATTTCAAAAAATCATCCCACGTGAATTTTTTTTTTCTTTGTTTTTTTCTTTTGCTGACTAGTGTCACCGGTTACTCTTGCCCTCAGTTGCAAAGGCCTTGGGCAAGGGCACAAAGGCTCTCACCTAATCTGAGCAAGGCGATGTTGCCCACAGCTGCCTACAGCTGGCAAGAGCCTTTGCAACCAAATTTGGGCGAGGGGTCCTCACCCAGGGCCTTCAAGGCCAGATCTAGATGAGGCAACCCCCTACCATTGGGTGAGGGTTTCACCCTTGACAACCCTAAAAAGGGGAAAAATAGGAAAATTACAAAATTAAAAATATTTTTAAAAAATTGTACATGTCAATGCCTACAAAGCCATGTAAGATGACCGGAATCCAAGTTGGATTTTCTGACAATGCGAATCGCCAATGGTACCCAAGTGATCGATTTTCAAATTTGCGATACTTAAGAGAGCGAAAACAAATTATGATACTCAAGTGAGTGTCGTACAAAAGTTATCTCCTTCCGATTAGGGTGCGATGGATATGCCGCTCTCTACAAAAGCCTGATCCAATAAAGGCATAAGTTTAATAGGGGCCTGCAAAAGGCATAAATAATCCCGACGCATGGTCCGATTTACGAGCGAGATGACCCCCAGCTCTAGAAGAATTTTTCAAGATCGTTAGTTCACTGGCGAAACGGACGGAGGACTAAACAAATCGCTTCTTCATTTGAATCGTTCAAGAAACAGGAAGGCGTGAGAAGGTTGAGAATGCTTCTCGGCCTGTAAAATACGAATTTAAAAACGCAACTTTGCGTACCTAACACTTGCTATTTTATGCGGCCAACGTCACATTTCTGCCCCAACACATCACACCACCGTTCTATATTCACATCTGCCTTTTGACCTTTCACTACTCATCTTTATATAATTAGAAGGCCTGTGTCTAAATCAAATCAATCTGGAGCACTGAAAGCAAAACCAGGAATCGAGTCGAGCCATGTTCAGAGCTTTCAGCACCAGAAAAGGCCACGGCAGATACGAGAAGTTAGGCCATGAGTCTGCCGCGCCTCCTGTGGAAGCCGCAGAACTGAAAAGGACTACGAGTTTGCCCGCCGGAAGGTTCGGTTCGTCTTCGGGCCCGACGCCGCAGGTAGCCTTTCCGGCCGATCCCCAGGGGAAGCCTCCCAAGAAGGTCAACAAGAGTCACCCCCTGTTTGGTCTCTTCGACGCTCGCCGCAAGAAGAAGACCACGGCGAGGCCCGATCTAGCCAGGTATCTTGAATATGTGAAGGAGGGCGGGTCGTGGGATGCGAACTTGGATAAGCCCGTGATGCATTATAGCTGAAAGGGGTTTGGTAGATTTGAGAATCTAGGAGAGCTTCATTGAAAAGCAAGCTCCTTTTCTATCTTCTCTGAAGGGTAAATTCAATGTGAATAGTCTAGTTGATTACCATGACCAAGTAGGCTTTACAAAGTCATCATAAACATCAGAAACACGATATTGCACATGTACTTTTTCGGTTTTCTGGGATGTAATAGGCAGGATCGATTCTTGTCCTGCTAGACCCTGCCGGATATTTCCGATTTGTAGTGATTTGAGGGGCTTCATACCCCACCTGTCTTGATACTTCAGATCTTAGGAATGGGGAAGTTATCTGTGCGGTGGATTCAAGGTCTCTTTCAAGAATCACGAGCTCAGGAAATGCAGGTCCTTTGATTTGGCAAGCCAAAAGGAGAGTAATTTGTCTCTTGGGATCACGGACGTTGTCCAAAAGAGATTCACCATGCATGAAACTATCTGCAGTGACTCGACATCTCAATCATATACCGTTTTCTTTCAGGGATCCGTTCATGATCTTTCATATGTATTGTCATTCTTCTGTTATTTTTTCATTCTTTGGTCATGTATGCTGAGCCCCATGGTCTCGGGCTTGGCTACAAGCGCTGGGGTCCTGGCTCCGGGAGACGAGGCCTCGACCGTGGCACCTAGTGCCGGAGCTTGGTCTTCCGGGTCAGGAACCTAGCCCTCGAGGTCCCAACCTCTGCCCTAGGGTCTCGAACCCCACTCTCGCCCGGGCCCAACCCCCCGGGTTCATATGTTGATGCCCGAGTGTCGAGTGTCTCGGCTTCGGGCGCCCGGCACTAAGATCCCGGGTTGCCAGAAGCGATGGAACGAAGTAATATAAATTGGGTTTTTCATGTCTTGAATGATCCAATTCCACATCCAACCAAACAACAACCCGAGGGAATGGCTAGTGGCTTAATTAAAAAAGAGAAAAAATAAAATAAATGATTTCTGAACATTGATTCAATATACAATGTGATTTTTAAAATTTTAATTTATTCAATGCGATCTCTTAATTTTATCTCAATATATATTGTCATCTCTGAAACTTTAAAATTGTTCAATATAACCCTTGAACGTTTGGTAAATATTCAATTTAGTCCCTAAATTATATAATACTGAATATATACCAAAAGTTCAAGAAGTATATTAAAAAAATTTAAAAATTAAAGGACGGCATTACATCTTCCATATATCATATTAAGAGAACCATGTTGTTCATGAAAATTGTGTTATTATCTCTAGAAAAGAAGGCCAAAGTCCAGCATGGCAAGGAACCACTCAGGACAGGCAGAGGTCCATTCTTTATTTTGAAAATGTTTTCTGTTTTGTCGTTTTTACGAAAGTGTCGAAGAAAGAAGAAATTATAGGAGATGATTACAAATGGACGGTGAGGTGATACTCCCAGATCTGAATAAGCTTTTTCCAGCTTAAGTGGATCCGAAGTCAACAATAGCGACCTGGGCATTGACCTTTTTTTCTTTTTATGCAATGATACCTACCCCAAATAAGAATATGCGAAACAAATGGTTAGGTAATTTCTGTATACTTCGCAATCACGCATACATAAAATACTTATAGATTTTACAATATAACTATTTAAGATAACAATATATTGCTATACAAATTACAATCAACTAAGGATATGTAACACAATAATCAATCTGATATGTATGGAGATATAGGAAAAATAAGAAAAATCTCCTATATATCTTTTAATTTTATCTAATAATACCCATCGTTTTGTTCTTTTTCCTACATCATGGTTAGTAAAGGTAAATAAATTAACTTCAGAAATTGTTCAAAATACTGACCGTGTTGGCAATATAGTTCGACGCTGTGCTCAACCATCTTGGTTTCTTCTCGTCGGTTTCTTTGATTGATAAAAAATTTGATTGGGCTAAGCGGGCCTGGGAGAACTCCAAAGAGAAAATTGTTTGCATAGACCACACATTTTGTCCTTTAGGTCGCTATCCTCCTTGTTGAATAATAAGAAAATTGTGTGGAATGATAGTTTGTGATTCAGCTTCATCATTACAAAGCTTCAATCTGTCCATTTTCCCTTCACATAAGTTGAAAGTACAAACTAATTGGAAACAGTAATAGAATTTAAATTTTTTTTTTTTAAAAAAACTAATATTTATACTAAAATAGACTCTTGAACATGTATTTCTTTCACAAATAAAAGTCTAAAACTTTGGTAAATGAACATAATAGAGGACAATTTTCCTAAATATGTAAATATCTCTCAAAATTCATAATTTAAAGTAGCGGTGAACATGATTCTAGGGTAGAACCAAATTGGTAACTAGTGGAAACAGTTTGGTTCTAGGTTCCATTGTACCTTGGCCCAGTTCACGGTTTCAATTTTTAGGAATCGTCGGTCGCTAGTTCGACCTCGCCTCGGGAGAATTGGACCAAGAATGAGAAACCAAACTGAGGAAATTAAGAAAACCCTAAAAGAAAGTCTTTTGTTTTTCCTCATAAGAACTTAGATGTGCTTAATTCTTACCCAAAAAAAAAAAAAACTTAGATGTGCTTAACTATAGAGGGATCCATACTAATCTTTACAGCAATCTATAAGAATCAATGCGCGTGAGGTCATTGTATTTGAAATAGGGGTTACTTTTAGGGAGAGGTCTAATTCTCTACTAACAGTCACTTAAAAAGTTCAAAAAAAGGAGTTAGACTAAGATCTAACATAAAAGGTTTTAAGATATTAGTGACTACATAAAGAGACATTAAAGTTTTATCACACTAATATTTCAAGACCATTTGATCTATTCTAGTTTCATATCTTGAAAACAAACATATAACATTGATGTCTTGTTGGAATTCACATTATTTTATGTCATTAATAGACTGAGATAAATTACCCTTCAATATGTTATGGTGAAAATACGCAATGACGAGTATCATGCTATAACAAAATTTCACATCACACTTAATTTATTAAAGGTAGATTTGTTGTGCCCATTAAGATAGATTGGAATCCATGGACCTTATGCTCTGTAGGATCGTAAATATGGTGATTAATATGGTGATGATCTTCATTGGAGATTGGTGATCCCATGTTAATATGTATGGCAATAATTTAGATTTTAATCTCTCACTTGCTTTAATAATATGAAAGCCTTCCATTTATATATTGTTATTGTTGTGTACATGTGAAGTTAATGTATCAAGATAACATGTCGACGATGGAGGTGGAGGTACATGAAGAGATGAGACTCTGATCACATGAGAGGGATGTAGATGATTGAGGATTAAAATTCTATAATTTAGGTTTTATGTTATGTGTTTTTAAATTTTATTGTTTATATAATTTTATGTGTTCATCTTTTATGGATTTTTTTTCTACTAACAAATGAGAAATGTTCATTTTTGTTATTGTATTTATTTTCATTTTGCTTAACTAAAAAAATGAAAAAAAAAAATTGAACCTATTAAACCTCGGAACCGATCTTGGAACCTATGACAGGATAGGAGATCGGTTTGAGATTTCAAGGTATGCAGAGTTCAAAAAAAAAAAAAGGAGGAACCTACTCTACCAGGTAAGTTCCATGCGGTACTTGTAAGAGACCTGAAAATGTTCATCCCTAATTCAAAAGATCATTTAATGTGATATTGATATATAAGCAACGTAAAATGATAAATTAATGAGACTTAACTTTGGGGAAGTTCTGTTGAGGAATTAGGTGCAAAGCTCGCTTGAGGATTTTTTCTAGATTATTAATAAGAATTTAAACCTTATTGCGTAGATTATAATTACATGCACACCTTATTTAAATCCTTGTCCCATTTTTTATAGGAATATCCATATATTATCCTGTCTAAATATATTCAATCAAGAGACGTGCAGACTCTGCTCGTTTAATACCGTCAACGAAAACAACACTAATTAATGACGACGACAATAGTAATCATAGTATAAAAAATTGCTGAACGACCTTTCAAAAAAGTATGATGAAAATAATATGAAAAGCAAAAATTCTACTTATGTCATTAAAAGCATCAGACAAAATGGGATGTCTGTACCGAATATGTGCAAAGTAAGTTTCGTTACGCTATATACACAATGGCACTGGAAAATTGCACGATTGGTCTCAACCCTATTTCGTTACATTCGATTGAGTCGCAAATTCATTAAATTAAACCAATTTAATCCTAAATCTTTAAAGAAAAATGCAATCGAAGTCCTCTCAATCTAGTCTCGACTAATTATCTGACGTGGGAGTCCAGTTAATTGCCAACTACCCTACATGCATCAACAAAGTATGACGTGGACTGATATTTAACGAAATGAGATGTTTTTGCTTAGCCGAATGGTGTTATTTCTCGCTCTTGGTCGAGCAACTAGAGCCCAAAATCAGCCCCAATACCCAAATCAATCCTTCTTTATGCCCTAAAGGCGTGAATAGTAATCAATCTATTCTGAAAATCAACTTTTTGCCAGAAATAAAATTTTTATTTTTATTTTCCGAACAAATTTCTGACCAAAAAATCGCATTTAATAATGATACAAAAATTATGTTCTCACAACAAAAATTCATTTGATAACGATGCAAAACAAGCGCTTAGCAGCGGCGGGTAAGTGATCGGCTAGTAATGAGGGCTAACAATGAAAATACTTTTTATTTTTTATTTCTATTCTAGAAATAGAATAATATAAAATTTTTACTTCTCATATTCGTTCTAAATCTATTTCTAACTAAAAATTTATTCTATAATTAAAAAAATGAAATTACGTTATCAAATGGATTTTTATTCCAAATTTGTAAGAAAAAAAAAAAGTAAAATAGAATTGTTATTATGTGAATCCTAATTTGTTGAGAAACCAAATTTCGATAATGGGGAGAAATTAGCAAAGTCGTCGTAATCGATGACAGTGATTCCTCTAGCTGACGACAATAATTTATGCTTTAACCACTTTGTGCGGCCTGAAATTTCCTCGTAGAAACAGTAAGTACGAAGGAGAATCGGTAAAGAAATCTTAACTGCCGAGATACAACCTTAAACTGTCCAAAAGTCAACCTTCGATCATGCGTCATAGAGGTTGATTCCATATTTTAGAATTCTCTTGCCTCTTTGTCAACATTAGCAGGTACATCATTAAATATGGATGTGTTTAAGGATCTTTGCCTTGACTATCATCCAATTGAAAAAAACAAAAACAAAAAAAAACAGAGTAAAAATCTCGCCCATCAATCGAAAAAATCTTTAATTTTTATGCATTGCAATATTCGGATAAAAATTATGAGAAACATACAAAAAGTTACGGCCTGTTACCATCCAAAAGTCCGTCCCTAAAAAATTCATAAAATTGTCCCACGGCAGCATCCAAGACAAGTTGCCCGCGACATTAGACATGGCCTTTTTCACGTTTTCTTCCCACCCAAAAAGTCGTACCTTCATCCCCCTTTTTTTCTCTCGAAAATTATTATGTGACCGGAATTAAGTACTCGTTATTTTCAATTTCCGCCACAAACTTTTGATAAGCGTGTGAACTGTGTACGTCCACTTTAATCACGTGTTGATTAATTTAATTGAATTTGGGCAGATGAGTTGGGCGATTGGACCTCAACATTGAAAATTAAAAAGGTTTAGTTGAAGGGTCGTAGGCATGTGGGTGTTAGACAAAGCTTTTTCTTCTTTTTGTTCTTTAGACAAAGCGTTGAATTTGCAAGAAATCTCTGCATGCGTCTAAGTTCTCCTTTGTTCATGATTGGGAGCTGAAATGGTTACGAAAAAACGGCATGGATGATCCCTGAATTTTGGTTTGATGTTTGAAGAATTTGGAGAAATGCTTAATTGTCCAAATTAGAGTTTATATTTGGGGCAAAGCATGTAGACTACGTCATATAGACTATTCATACTAATTGAGCATGCCAGTGAGTCTCATCGATCGAAGATATTGATAAAATATGACCACATTGAATTCTGGCTATCCAAATATGAGTTTGCAATTAAGTGATCAAAGTGACACTTAAGTGAGAAAAAAAAAAAGACTTTTGATTTTAAAGTGAGTATTGTACGAAATTTTTTGCAGTTATAATATCCTTATACTTGGCTATATGTATTCAATCAAGAAACATGCAAACTCAGACTTTTAACACCGTTGATGATAACAACACCAATAGTGATGATGACAACAATAATCATAGTATAAAAAAAATGCGGAACGAACTTTCGAAAAATAATGATGACAATAATATCATAAGCAAATATTCTACTTATATCATTATATTCATTGGACAAAATGGGATGTCTACACCGAATATGTGCAAAACTAAGTTTCATTGTGACACCGAAAAATTACACCATCAATTGTAAACCTATTGTGCCGAATTTGATCGAGTTGCAAACCTTTAAATCGGACCAATTTAATCCTAAATCTTTGAGGAAAAGTGTAATAAAATCATCTTAGTCTAGTCTTACCCAATTATCTGATGTGGGAGTCTAATTATCGCTAACTATCCCGCGTGTAACAGCGAGAGCATGTCGTGAATTGATATTTAATGAAACGGCACGTTTTTCTTAGCTGAACAGCGTTATTTCTCGGTCATGGTCGAGCAACTAGAGCCCGAAACCAGCCCCAAATGCCCCAAATCCGCAAATCAATCCTTCTTGGCACCCTATTTTTCAGAGAAACCTATTTTAACCGTGACATCAAAATCCATGAATACATTAGCAAAGCAATCAATGACAATGATTCGTCCAATCGACGCTAGTTGTTTATACTTTTACTATTGCGGCCTGAAAATTCCTCTATAAACAGCAAAGACAAGCTAAAACGGGGAAGAAGACATCATAACTGCCGAGCATCGCCTCTAACCGTTCGAAAGTCAACTTAGGATCATGCATCAGAGATGTCGATACCATATTATAGAATTCTCTAGCCTCTTTGTTAACATTGGCAGGGCAGGTACATCATTAAATATGGACGTGTTTAAGGAGCTTTGGAGAACGATTCCTCACTCCCTTGACAATCATCTAATAAAAAAGAGACTAATAATCTCGCCCATCGATAGTAGTTTTTTTTATTTATTTAATTTTATGATGTTTAACATAAAAATTATGAGAAACATATAAAAATTATGACCTGTTAGGGTGCGCATGGATTTGTTTCTCGTTCTTTTTTGTTCCCTGGGAACGAAAAAAAAAGTGTTTGTTAGGAGGAGCAGTTTTGAACAAAAGAACACGTTTGGTAACGTTTGGTCGGGAATAAAAATGAACGAAACACGTTTGGTAAATTTTATTATTTTTTGTTTCTTTTAATTTTTTAAACATTTTTTTTATTTTTTATTTTTCCTTTCTTTTTATTTTTCTTTTCTTCGGCCGGTCGCCGGAGGCCGGCGACCGGCCGACGGGGGCGGCCTCGCCCGGCCACGGCGAGGCCGAGCCGGCCGTGGTTGGGCGAGGCCGAGCCTCGACGGCCGGTCGCCGGCCGGCTGCCGGCCGGTCGCCGACCATGGTCGAGGCGGCGGCGACAAAAAATGAAAAAGAAGAAAAAAAGAAGAGAAGAAGAAGAGAGAGAAGAGTGATTTTTGTTCTTTTGTTCCTTCCGGTAAGTGTTTCTTTCGGGAGAAACAACTTTTTTTGTTTCTTTTTTTCTGTTTCTATTTCGTTCCCGAAAACAAAAAAAAAAAAAAAAGCAACCAAACGCGTTTACATTCCTTTTTGTTCCCCGGGAACACTTTCCGTACAGAAGTGTGCCGGAAACACTTTTTGGAGTGTTTCCATGCACACCCTTACTATCCAAAGGTCCGCTCTTAAAAAAAATTCCTAAAATTATCTTATTGAATGTAGGGCAACACTAAGCGCACGCTGTTTATGACGTTAGACATTTGCCTTTTTGACATTTTCTTCCCGACTTAAAAAGTCGTACCTTCATCCCCTTTTTTATCCTATCGAAAATTATTATGTGGACGGAATCATGCACTCGTTAAATTCCATTTCCACCACATGTTTTTGATCCGTACGCTAATTGTGTATGGCTTTAATGGCGTGTTGCTTAATTTTGGACCTTGACGTTCACATTGAAAATTCAAAAAGGTTTGGTTGAAGTGTCAAAGGCACGTGGTTGTTGGACAAAGCTTTTTTTTTTTTTTTGTGTTCTTTAGACGAAGCGTTGAATTTGCAAGAAACGTGCGCGTTCGTCTAAGTTCTCCATCATTCACGATCGGGAGCTGAAATGGGTAGGGAAAAAGGACATTAGTAGTCCCTTAATTTTGACTCAATGTGCATTATCGTCCATGAATTTTTAATTTATTCAATATAGTTCATGAATGTCGTCCACAAACTTTTCTTTTATTAAATACGATTCCTAAACTTTTAGTACACGATCAAGTTAGTTCCTAGACTACATAAAAATGTTCGATGTTATAATTTATGAGATTAAATTGAATATGTATCAAAAGCTCAAACATTGCACATTAAATTAAAGTTTGTGAATTTAATTTTTTTTTAAGGATAACATTGTAGATTAAATTAAAGCTCAAGTAAAATTTGCGTCATTATCCTCAATGGGAAGTCGTGAACATGTAGTGTGCAAATCAAGGAAAATAAGTCTGAATGGAAAATGGGGACTGGAATATAAGGGCATTTCGTGAAGGGAGGGACGTGCAAAACTCCAAAGACTATTATCTGTTGATTTAATTTCAATTCCAGTCTATGTATTTTGTGTCAATGTAATCTCATAGCACTTAGATTCACATATTTGTCACCTCTTTCAAGCTCCATTCGAGCACTTTCTACTCAAGTGTAGAGGTTGCGGAGCAATCCCAATCGCTCTGCAATCATCTAAGGGTCGGATCGTCTCGATTCTCATTGAGTTTCGTCACCATCTCTTCTAGCATGCTTGCGGAGGTTGATGTTTCTTAGTAGTACAATGACAAAAAGACAATAAAATATGTGCTAGATTAAATTTGGATCATCGAAAACGAGGACCTTATATAGGTCCCACATGAATTTCATTAAATTTAATGATCTAATTCCTAAAAAAAAATTCCATGAGAGGAAAAATAAAAATTATCCATAGAGTGAACTAGATTGTCAACCTTGAATTCCCTCGTCAGTGTATAGAAATTTCAAAATACAGAAATAAAAAAAAATTCAAACTATTCTCACTTTAATTAGACACGAGAGGCAATCATCTACGATTGAAGTTTCCTAATCAACAATTGGCAAAACTACAAAGAACATGAGAGCACTTTATTGAAAGGGAAAGGATGAGACAGCAATTACTATTCCGGTATCAAATTAAGAAACTGAATATTCAGTTAGGCTAAATTAAATTAGTATTGGAAACTGAAAAAAGAAAAGAAAAAGAGTCAAGTCTAAATTATATTTGGTCGAACTAAAAATAAATATTTGACAAAAAAAAAGGAACTAAAAATAAACCGGATGGGCAAAACTTGAGTTGCTAAGGCCCCCTGTTTGGCAACGTGCCAAAACAGTGATGATTCGATTTTTGTTTCCTGCACCGCCGGGACGAGAATCGCGTTTGGTAAAATTTTTGTTCCCAAGAACAAATTTGTTCCCAGAATCAGTTTGGGAGTAGATTTGAGAATAAAAAAAAAGTTGATTCTGCGTCCGAGAATCAAAAAAAGAATCAACACAATAAAACTCTTCTTCTTTCCTTCTGCCATCCCGTGACCGTCGCCCGTCGCCGTGCTCGCCGCCCCTCCGCCGCCGGCCGCCGGTTCGCGAGCTCGCCCGGCCGGGCGAGGTCCGCGAGCTCACCCGCCCGGCGAAGCCCGCCGTCCACCGGTGAGGCTCGGCCCAGCTCGCCCGGCCCGCCGTGGCTCGGCCGACGAGGGCCGGCCTGAGGGCCGGCGACGCTCTAGTGAGGTCGCGGCCCTTGTCCGCCGGTCACTGGTCCGGCGACCCGGCCACAAGAAGAAGAAGAAAAATAGGAGAAAAAGGAAAAAAAAAAAGGAAAAGGTAAAAAGGTTTTTTTTTTAAAAAAAAGAGAGTAAAAAGTAGAAAAAATTATTTAAAAATTTTAAAAATAATTTGGACAGAATCAATTAATATGTTATCAAACACAATTCTATTCCGAATCAGAAATTTTAGACGATTCCAAACACGTTTTACTCGAGAATCGGTTCAGGAACGAATAAAAATAATCATTTCTTGTCGAATTAGTTCCGGGGAACGAGAATCGTTACCAAACGCACCCTAAGCTGAACTGAAAACTAAAGGAAATATTCAGTCTTGAGCACAAATTGATGTGTAGCCCCACAAAGAATCGAAATTGAAATTAAATCAAACACTAATTCCAACATATCAAGAAAGGAACCGAACTTTCGAATTAAATTCTAGACCGAGTTAAATTTGGAATGAGGAATCCAATGTATGTTCGTAGTGAATGCAAGTAAAATCGAGCTAAACACCACAACTGCAAAATGAAAAAAAAGAAAAGAAAAAAGAAGCGAATCTTATAACAGGAATTAAACTAAACTTCTAAAATGATAAAGTTTTATTGTTTTCCAAGCTGATAATAATCAAAGAAATTCCCAATTTAAAAAGTTTACCGTAGGTTCGACATATCAAGATTGTCCATTGTATAGTATATGCCATAAAAAAAAAGGACTTAAGTCTATTTGGTCAAAATTGCAAAGGATTACAATAATTCATTATCATTTTTTTTATCAATCTAATTCTTTTAAGCTACTATGAAAATGAGCATTTTCTTACAAGATTCCCCCCTAGGGCACAACATGCTGAGGACATTTAGTTGCGATTGTACCGAGTCAGCTTTGATTGAGCGATCCACGTTAAGAAACTTGAAATCGAGTTCGCCAATCTAGTCGACTAGCCATAACATGTTATCAATGGGAGACATATGACTAAATAACACCACACGCTCTTTTCGAAGGTAGATCGGCACGTCGTATTCTCCTCTCACAAATGATAGTACATGCGAGTAAAGACATTAATGAGTGTTTAGAAATCTAGATTTATTTCGCCTGATCGAAGTTTTTTTATTTATTTAATTTTAGTCGGTCCTCCTCTAATCTTACTCTAATATTCACTTTCAGACTTTTGCTTTGTCTCATTATAGGGCATGAGAGTTAAAACCCACTTCTGAAATGAAATCATCCCCACTTTAATCTCCTCTGAAAAGATGGCCCTCACCTTCCCCTTCCAAGTTGGAAGTTAAGGGCGCGTTTGGTTGTGTTTGTTTAAAATTGTTCCAGGAAGAAATAGAAAAAAGTGTTTACATTAGGGAACAATTTTTGAACAAAAATACGCGTTTGGTAAACTTGTTCCGGGAATAAAAATAAAACAGAAAACATGTTTGGTAAATTTGGATAATTTTTTATTTCTTTTATTTTTTCTATTTTTTTCTTATTTTTCCTTTTTTTTTTTTTTTTTTCATTTTTTTCTTCTTTTGGGCTCGGCCGTCACGCCAAGGCCTTGGCCGGCGACCGTGCGGCGAGGGGCCGAGCTCGCCCGGCGGGGGCGGGCGCGGCCTCGCCGGGCCACCGCCCGGCGAGGCCGAGGCTCGCCGGCCACCGCCAGGCGAGGCCGAGGCTCGCCGGCCGTTGGGCGGCTCGGCCTCGCCGCTGGGCGAGCTCGAGGCCGGATCCGGGCGAGATCGAGCTCGCCCGGAGCCGGCGCGAGGTCGGCCTCGCCTTGATCCGGCGAGGCCGAGCTCGCCCGGCGGGCGGGCGAGGCCGGCCTCGCGGATCTCGGGCGAGATCGAGCTCACCCGGGCCGGCGTGAGGTCGGCCTCGCCATGGCCGGGCGAGCTCGAGCTCGCCCGATCCGGCGAGGCCGACCTCGCCCGGCCGGCGAGCCTCGGCCTCGCCGTGGTGGGCGAGGCCGCCGACCCTCGTCGGTCTGGGTCGCCATGAAGCCATGAGGCCGCACGAGCGGCCAAAAGAAAGAAGAACAAGAAAATAAGAGAAAAAAAGAAAAAGAAAAAAAAAAAAGTGTTTCTCATTTGTGTTAAAAGAAACACAAAATTTGTGTTTCGTTTACCGTTTCTTTTTTTTTTTGTTCAAAGGAACAAAAAAAACAAAAACGCACACAAACGCGTTTCTGTTCCTTTTTTGTTCCCAGGAACAAAAAAACAGAAATTTCTGTTCCTGGGAACAGAAACACCGGTCAGCCAAACAGGCCCTAATTGGGGGAACAAAAGAGATTTTTTTTTTTAATATTTCTTATTTCATTTTCCCTAACGTCAGCACTAACGCCGGAATTAGCAATTTTCAAAGCCTATATAGCGGAAGCTACCCCGTGACGACACGTGGCGCGACACGCCTCGAAAAGCCCCTGTCACGTATTGCTCTCGCCCGGTGCGAAACCCTAGCCGCCGCTGCTTTGCTGCTGGCCATTCATTTGTTGCCTGTCTGTCTGCCTACCATCGTCGATGATTCTGGAAAGAAAATAAAAAAAAAAAAAGAGGGAAAAATTGGAAGGACCGTGGAGAGAGAGGGCGCCAAGGAAGCATCCGGGGGTGGGGCCCGGCCAGGGTCCGGTCACATCGAAACTTTTGGGAGGGAGGTGGGGAAGGCGAGGGAGAGGAAAGATTCTCCCCTTTGACGAGGCAAAAAGCGTATCAAGACCGCCGCTCTGGAATCACCGAAGCGGCGTCGTAATGGAGGCCAGGAGAGGAAAGCCCCTCTCCATCTATCTTCGTATCCTCTCTTTTGCTACTTCCACGCGCGCCTCTCGTCGAGCGGTTTCCCCATATTGCCCCCCCTCCCCCGCCCCAACTAATCGCTCTCTCGCCCTTGAAAAGTCCATGTTGCCCCCCAAAACCCGGGGGGAGGGATATAAAAAGATTTGCGGAAATACTCGGCTCGTACTTATCGGATGTGAATGCAAAGTATACGTGTTGCTGAGAATCTCGTAATTTAAATGATCCTATATTGAAGAGTTTTTTTTTTATTTGCAATATCAATGATGACGTGAGCTCGTAATGACATTATTTTAGGTTCTATTACAATAATGCGGAACCTCTTTATACTAACTTAAGAAGAATGGCGGTGTATGGAGGTTTCGTTATCTCGTACCTTAATACTTTCTATCTCGTACATTAACCATAGAGGGTGACACGCAGCTTTGATTAGACAAATTGGAGCAACTCGAAATTAGTAGACTTGGATGGAAATTACTACAAGTTTGTAAAAAAATAAAAAAGCGAAATATAAAAGTCGTTGGAATGGATGAATAAAGAGGTATGAGTGGAGCCCCATCCATGCACGTTGTTTGCATTGTTGTTGGCAAATGACTCGCCGTACTCGACAATCGAAACGACTAAAATACATTTCATAGGATGATAATGATAGTATGAGTATGTCATTATTTTGATAAATGAGACATCAAATAATTCGATCATTTTGCAAAACTAACATTTTAGAAAATATTTGCATTAACATTCGGGAATATGCCAATGTTGTTAGGTATTACTGTCGTTGTCATCATTTCTTTCGGCGTCCCAAAGTCGAATTTATCTTCCCCCCACCCCGGGAAAAAAAAGGGGGGGCGCAAGGAAGAAATTAAGAAAACACGGAAAAGATACAGGGGCATATTCGACTTTTCGCAGTGGACACGGTCCCCAGCTCCGAGCGGAGAGCGGTGGTGGCGAGGAGGTCGAGGAGCAGCAAAATGCAGCTGGTGAAATTTAAAAAAAAAAAAAAAAATAAAAAAAAAAGAATACGGAAATATTAAATAAGAAAAGGAAAGGAAAATGATCGGGTGGCGTTTGAATCGCTTTGCGTGGGGAAGAGGCAGACGGGAGGTAGACGAATTTATATTTTTGCCTGCTGGGGAATCCCCGAAGGTGGACATGGATTCTTCGTCCCTTCCCCTCCCTCCCCTCCCTCCCCTCCCCCTCTGAAACGCCACCCCGCCCCCTTCCCCCTTCTCTCTCTCTCCGTCCGCCTCCTTCCCTTTGAGCCGCCGCCCGTCGCTCGCCGGCTAGGGTTTCTCCGGGATCGCCGCCGCGAGGTTAGGGCCCGCCGCGGTTTCCGCGCATCTGGGGTTCGGTGTTTTTTTGTGCGTCGTCGTTGTCGCCGGTCGGATTCGGGACGTCGCGTGTCGATGCGGCTCGCGTCGTTGGGTAGGTGCTGCCCGGCCGGGTCCCGCGCGTGCTTCGGCCGAGGAGCTTGGAGGCGCCCCCGGAAATGCTCCGGCGGCGGCTCTCCGGATCGAGAGCCGGATGTCTTTCTCTCCCCGTCTCCTCCTCCTCCTCCCTCGGCCGAATTGACGAGCGTCGCCGTCGTGTTTCGTGCTTCTGGTTCTTGCTAGCTTTGAGTTCGCTTATTAAAAGGGAAAAAAGAAGAAATATTCTGAGGGTTGATTTGGTCCTGCGTTCGTTGGGCTGGCGAGTCGGATTTATTGGATTTTTTTTTTTTTTTTTTTGCAGCGAGATTGAATTTTTGAATTGTGTTCGTTTGTGGCCGTTAAATTTTCCTTCCTTTGTCTCCGGTTGCTTGATTCGACCGGGTTTCCCATGTTTTTGGAATACCGATGTGGCCTGTCTTGTCGATGTGTTTGGGTGGATTCGTTTATTCGTAGGCCTATGTGGTTTGAAAATCTGTGATTCTTGCTTAGTTGATTGGTTTATGCAAAATTCCAAGCTCGAGTCTTTTTCTGGAGGTTAATCGGAGAATCTCTTAGAACGTTTTTCTCTTGGAAATAAGATGGGATGGGAAATTGGGGAATGCTAAGAAGAGGGTTTATTTGCTTTTCTATTTAATGTTTTGTACGCATGGCGTTTTTAGTCGTTTTGGTATGTTTTTACGCTGTCTAAAAGGTCTAATTTTGTGCTTTGTTTCCCAGAGCCATGCCAACTTTTACTGCAATAGCTTTGGATAGGCTATTGGAACCCAGAACGTCCAGAACGGCCGATAAATCTGTTAATAGCCCCATGCCTGTTCCTAAGTTGAAGCCTCCTAGGCCTGAGCCAGTGCCTAGTGCGAAGCTGGAGAGGAGGAGAAGTACCTCGGTCATGGAGAGGAAAGTTCAGCGGCCTCAAATGACTCCGGCGCTCTATGCGACTCCAGAGAGTACCCCGGTTCCGGATTCACCGTCCTCGTTCCCTCCGTCCCCCTACATCATCAATCACAAGAGACGCGGCCCACATCTTGTGAAGAGCTTGTCCGAGGATGACGTTTCTGCTAGAAAGAAGAGCATGGACGAAGCAAACACCAATTCAACCGTAACTGAAGTGAAAAGTGAGGAGATTGCTTCTGTGGGGGATCTCCCTGTAACGTTTACACTATCTAATACGGTTGAAGACGAACATGTGAATGGTATTGATGATGTGTGTGAGGTTGGGAGCAGTGACAGGTCTGCGAGTAGTGCTCTGGAAGTTGGGACTAGCAATTTGAATAATGGCTTGGTGGGGGAAACTGATACGCTTGTTCCTGTTCCAATGACTCCCGAAAGAGAGGTTGATAGTGAAGATTTTTATGATCCTCAGGAAGCAATGAGTTGTACTAGTAACACTGAGGGAGAGGACAATGGCACCGCGGAACGGTCTGTGAAGTTCACCACGCCAATGGGAGAGTTCTTTGATGCATGGGAAGGTATTTAAGATCTTTTGTTTTCCTATAGCATGTTCCATTTAATTTCTGGAATCTTGCTCTTGTTGTCTGGGTGTTTTATACTAGGTTTTTGTTTTTACTACAGCAAGCATTACTAAGAAACAGATGGTTTTACATATTATGCAGATGGTTAAGAAACAGATCTGTAACCATAGCATTACTAAGTTGTGGGTCTCTATAATTATAATTTTCACACTTATCATATATGAGAATCCCCTTTCCTGAAATTTACGTTGGTTAAGAAAGGCTTATGTGCATCCAACAGAACTATCCTCTGATGGTGGGGCACAATCTTCACTGCGTGATCTTGAAGAGGAATTGCGAGGGATCAGATTAAGTTTATTAATGGAGATTGAGAAGCGGAAGCAAGCAGAAGAAACCCTGAGCAATGTGCAAAGCAATTGGCAGAAAATTCGACAACAGCTATCACTGGCTGGTCTTACCCTTCCTGCAGATCTAACTTTGGAGTCTGACCAACTGAGTGTGGAGGCTGCAGAACAGCTGAATCAGCAAGTTCAACTTGCTCGTTTTGTTGCTGAAGCCATTGGAAGGGGCATGGCCAAGGCTGAAGCAGAGACAGAAATGGAAGCTCAGCTTGAGGTTAAGAACTTTGAGATTTCACGATTGTGGGATCGACTGCATTATTATGAGGCTGTAAATCATGAGATGTCTCAGAGGAACCAAGAAGCTGTTGGTGAGTTTCTGAACCTAGCCCTTCTGGCCTTTTGCTATTTGGCCCATTCTGTATGCTGCAGAGCTCATTTCACTCTTTGTTCTCATTTGCTGTATAATCCGTCATTATCAGTATATTTGCTTATCATTTCTCTTTAGACAATTTAATATCCTTCTCCTGCTCATTGTGGTAGAATACTGGATTGCTTTGTTTGCCTTCTTGTAGATGTTATACGTCGGATTAGGCTTGAACTAGGCACCCCTATACATTTTCTTGGGAGGGCAAGAAATGGTTCACTGCTGGGCTTTGGAGTGTTATGAATTTGAGTGAATCCACTGTTGAACTGCCCGATCCTATTTTGAAATTACTGGTTAATTCCTGCTATCTACCCTGATTGCAGCAGTCGGATCTATTTGTGAGGATTGTCATTTCTCTCAGGAAAATAATCTCCATATTTTCTTCCCCCAATAATTTTACTTTACCTTGATCGGTGGCTGTATTTGGTTGCATGATGTTTTAACACTTGGTTTCCTGATTTGGGAAATGAAAACATCCCTTGTACTTGGTGATGTAGTTTTTATCCATTATCCGTCCACTCACTTAGAAGAAGCATATCCATGCTTTGACAACATTCTTGTCAAGATTCTGAGGTCTCTTGGCAACTTGTCGTCATTGTCCTTTGTATTCAGCCAACATGGGTTTGGGTTTTGTATGCCAATTCTTTTTTGAAGTTCTCATTCATTGGATTGTTTATCAAGGTCATCATGGAAAGACTTTCAATTTTAACCTCTCCTATTGTTTGTCTTTGCAGAGACTGCTAGACGACTAAGGCAACAGAGGAAGAGGAGGCAGAGATGGGTGTGGGGTTCGATAGCTGTCGCCTTATCGCTCGGTGCTTCGGCATTAGCATGGTCATACCTCCCATCCGGCAACGGATCACGCAGCGATGATAATCAGGCGAGCAAAAGCAGCAACGACACCGAGTGAGGCAGGCATTCTTCCTGCAGAGTCTACTGAGATGGGCTCTGTCATTGGAGGAAAATGATAATAAGAAGGGCCAGTGCTGCCTTGTTGAAATTAATCATGTTCTCCTAGTAAGTGCGCAAGGCATGCCGCACAATATTAGTTCTGACAAAATAATATGCCAAGCTGCGATGTTGCAGCTAATCCAGAGGTTGATATACCGAGTCTGTATATTTGTTGGAAATGCATGATTGTTTTGCTTTAGCTTTTCCTGGCCTCTGGTGCCCGATTTGCGAGTTCCCGTGGACTTTGGAGGAGCTGAAGACAAGCTTTTTTCTTGAGCCTCCATGGATGGCGATTTTGTAGCAGTAAGACATCTGAGGCAAAGTTGTTTCGACAAGTTTTACGAACAGATTGATGTTTCATTGTGTAGAACAAAATATGAGTATTGGAAGTGGGATGTGATGCGGCGGAACAGTAACACTAATGTCACGATGTGTACTGAACTGACTCTCAATTGTTATATTCATTGCAAATTAATTTTTTTATTACAAAAAAATTATAAACTGATGTACCACTGCCCGTGTCATTTAATGATTTGGAATATTTCGTCATACGAAAATTAGTTTGGGAGAAATTAGGTATAGATGCATGTGTTTCTGATTCTCTGTGACTTAGTTCTTTTGGAGGAAATGTGGTGCGAGAGAGGAGTGATTGGTTGCCGGTTGCCGGTTCGGTCTGGTGTCACTCAAGAATTGAGAATCAGACCGGGAGAACTGGTTCTCAATTTTTGGGACTGTGGATTGGATTGGTTGGTCCTGGAATTGGGAGCTGGACTGGTCCGGTCCAATATGGTCCAGTTTGATTTGGTCCAGTTTCAATGGACCAAATCACTTTTTGTCATTACGTTGAAATATATATACACTCAGTCCCTTAGTTTTTTTAGATCAAGAGCTCTCTTTAATCAAAATTTACGTAGAACGTGATACTCTTTGAAAGGTGTTGATGTCGAGCAAGAAGGAAAGGCATCAATGTTGAGGCTTGAGCGACTCGATTGGAGCGAGGCGCGTGGGAGTAAAAAAACGTTGGCGTCCGATGGATGTTGAGGAAAGGAGACTACGCGTGCAAGGGAGAGCATGCTGCTCTAGAAAGGACGAGAGACAGAGAGAGAGAGATTCAAAGGGAGATCCAAAGGGAGATCCTTTTGTCAATTTCAGTAGGCTTGAAAATAAAATAAAAGAAGGTGAGTAAAAAGAGAGGACGTCAGATAGCGTAGCTTCCCTTTTCCTTCTTCTCCGATTAGGGGACTCTGCCGTAAGGTGCGCTAGGAGCTGCAGTGGGCATTTCACTCCACCTTTCACTCACTTGAGGCGCGGGTGACTACTTTACCAACCTACCCGACGATAGTTGAAGCATACAAGTATGCCCCGACGTAGAATCTACCTTTCCTACCGTGATGCCTAATAATTTCCTATCAATCTTTGTTTTCATGATAGAGAGAGAATACAGAGGATAACGTGGGATTTCTTACCCAGGGGCGGATCTTTCACCTGTTTCCTCCTTGAGCCTTTTAAGGATTTGCTCAAGTTCAATCATTTGTTAGTTTCAATAGGCTCGAAAATAAAATAAAAGAATAGGAGTAAAAAAGAGGACATCTGATAGCTTCCTTTTTCCTTCTTCTTTGATTAGGGGAGCGGTTGCACGACAAGTCATGTCTCGTTCTGGGATTTCTTTCTTTCCCCGTAAAAGATATTGAGCATGTAACACTTTTGATTTTCCTTTTCTCAAACTTCATTTTGCTCGAGACATCATAGTAATAGAGTTGTTCAAAAATTATAAAAAACAAAAAAAGTTATAGATGGTCAATTTAGTTCCCATCCACCAATTCCAAAAATAGGAACACGAGATTGGACCAGGACCCCTTACAATCACTTAGAATCGGTCGGTCCGAGCGATTCCTATCGACACCCTTTTGGGAGTGTCGACTTGTGAGCTAGCTCAATTTTTCAGTAATCAAATCTTTGATTAAGGTGGTGTCCAAAAATTAGAAATCACCCATGTCTGTTACATAAATCTCTAATCAACTAATATAGCTTGCAAAAAAAATCTTATTTTCATACGTGGAAATTAGTTAAGCACACCGTGCCGTCCGGCCCCAAAACGGTGCGTTTCAATCGAAGCGCTCCGATGGAAAAACGAAAAACGAGAAAGCGAGCTTGCGCCGCGCATGGGCACGTTATCCAGACAGAACAGAAAACTCCGCGGGAGAATGAAGAGTAGACCGGCGCGCGACTAGCGATGGCCGGAGCTCCGGCGATGGAGCTGTCTTCTCTGCGCCCTCTCTCCAACCTCTCTCCTCACTCCTGCTTCGCCGCCGCCGGCAGCTCCCTCTTCGCCACTCGCGGGAGCGCCCCCGCGGTGTCCCGGACCGGGTGCCGGTTCCGGGCCCCGAGGGCCGCCGGCGCCGGCCACCGGGGCCTCGCTCTGGAGCGGCGGCGGCGGCAGTTCTGGGTCGACGAGCGGGAGAGCGGCGCCGAGGAAGGCCGGGGAGAACCGAGCTCCTATTCTGCGGATGACGATGACGATGACGACGATGACGACGACGAGGCTCCGTTGTTGTCGTTGAGCGAGAAGCCGGACCGGAGCGTGGCGCTGCTCGATGATTACGAGATGGAGGAGCTCGATTATGCTTCCAACCCGGATCATAGAAGCGGTACGTGGCTTGTTCATCGATTCGAAGTTCCCAACGGCTAGCGTTGGGGGGTGGGTTGGGTTTTAAGTTGCATCAGTTCAGTGGTTTGTGCCCTGTATGCCTCTGTCTCCTGAATATAAGCATGAATGGTTGAATTTCAGCTTATTCTGTTGTCTCTTTCGTTGCGTAATTCGATTAAATTTGATCGGGTAGATTATACAATCTCGTCCTGATGGAAGTTCTCCAGGAAATGTGTCCTCTATCCTGAAAAAGTGGTCACATTTTACGAAACGGATGTGGGTTTTTGATTAATTGCTCAAATTTCTCCTAGTATCAAACTGTAGAGCATTTGAGAGAGTATAATACATGCTGGAGCGAAAGAGGTCACATTTTACGAAAGCAATTGATTGACATGATTATTATTTGAAGTTGAAAATGTTATGACCTCTCATGTTTTGTTCCACCGCCACATGCAATTGACATGTGCTGGACCCCCACTCCACGCCATAGTTTTTCCTTGGCCTTGGCCTGGTGTGTGTTAGTTGTTCTAATATGATGAGCTATCAAATGCAGGATATGTGGCTGTTCTAGGAAAGCCTAATGTTGGGAAGAGTACAATTGCGAATCAAATGATAGGCCAGAAGTTGTCAATAGTTACAGATAAGCCGCAAACCACAAGGCATCGCATTCTTGGTATATGTTCAGGCCCAGAGTATCAGGTACGATGAGCATTGTGTTTTGAGTAAGATTTTTTAGTTATGATCTTCCTAGATAGGACTGAAGCAGTAAGTGGTTGTGTTAAGAGTTAACGCTATAAACAGAAGGCATAAGGGGAAAACCCTAGTATCGTCTAATGCAACAGACTATCTACAATGGGACTTTTATGGTTGAATTATAGCTTGACAGTGTCTTGTGTAGATTTGCTGAGTAAACTTGGTATGCTCATTGATTTGTAATCCCTTCATTTGAGCATTCCCTTCCTCATATTGTCTATTCTTATTGTGTATATGATGTGAGGCTTAATCTCCCGTTTATCTATCTTGAGTTATTATAATCCTTCATTCACTAGAGATGAAATTGTCAGTAATAGGTTTGGATTCCTCTATTTTTCTTTCTTTGTTTTTGACATTATATGATCACCTAAGTTCATTACTCCGGAGACTTTTAGAGTGAGCATTTTCTGTTCCCTTGGTGACACTCATATGGGAATACTTTTTCATGTCCAGACAGACCATGCTAATGAAAATGCAACCTTATATAATACTACGAATCTGGGAGATTTCATGTTGAAAGACAATTGATTTGAATATGGTAATGTGCTACAGCAAATATATGAGTTCTTCTGTTTAGTATTTCCACAACAAGCATCTCTCCTTCCCCCTAATCTTCAACTATTCTTGCAGATGATACTTTATGATACTCCTGGTGTAATTGAGAAGAAGATGCACAAATTGGACTCCATGATGATGAGTAATGTTCGAAGTGCTGCTATAAATGCGGATTGTGTATTAGTTCTCGTGGATGCATGTAAAGTACCTGAGAAAGTATGCATATGTTCTAGAGAATGATTTGCATATCTTGGTTTCCCTCATCAGATTTATATGAATTTTGCTTATGTAGATTGACGAAGTATTAGAAGAAGGTATCCGGGACCTGAAAAATAAGGTGCCAACTCTGCTAGTAATGAATAAGAAGGATCTGATCAAACCTGGTGAAATTGCGAAGAAGCTCCAGGTTGGAATTTCTTACAGTTACAGGCATGACTGCATAGACATTCATTAGATTGGACTCCTGCTGTCACTGTGAAAAACATTATAAGAAAGTAGATGGGGCGACTTATTTACTTTGCCAAATGTGATTTTGCTCCTTGTGCTTTCCCTTTGGTTTTAATTTCTTGGGAATTCGGATTTTGTCCTTGAGCCCTGGAAGCTCTTATACCTCACTCAGAATATCAGTTTTCAACAATCGTCTATTGTTGATTGTGATTGCATTCACGAGGTTAAATTTCTGCATGTACATGTCATTTCATACTAGCATATAGTCAGTTGTGAGGCCAATTTTTCTGTATCAATTTATTATCTCCTAGATATCGTGTGTTGTATCCTCTGGTTCATCTCCTGAAGGTGTTTAACTATACTTGCAGTGGTATGAGAAATTTACAGACGTGGATGATGTTATACCTGTGAGCGCCAAATATGGTCATGGTGTGGAAGATGTCAAGGACTGGATTTTATCCAAACTTCCTCTGGGGCCGGCTTATTATCCCAAGGCATGTACCGGGCTCCTTCTTCAATATATTTTGCTGTTCCAGACTGCTACTGATAGTATATATCTATGTTAATGCTAGATGTATCGTTTGCTAAAAGCATTGTAATACAAATAGTGAATCTCCAAATGATTTTTGGTAATCTACAAACTAAAATGAAGAGAAGAGGCTTCATTTCATAATTTCTTTTCTTATCATCTCTTATGCTATACGGAGTAAACAAAATTTAAATTGCTGGAGTGTTCAAACTCCACACCTGAATCAGAGTGGTTCTCATAAGATGCTTCTGTTGGAGATCTGTGAGCAAGTGTCCTCAATCAATCTGAGTTTGACAGAAACTCTAGATCAAGTAGTCGAAGGATCAGCCAGGAACTGTAGCTTAGGTCCATCCAGTAGTTTCTTCATTTCTTGATGTTATGGTTGAGTCAGCAATTGTTGGCAGGAAATGAGGGTGAATCTTTTCTTCTCATTCTAGTGTGACTGGCTACCTTTATGCAGTTTTGCTCTATATCGTGCCACATCCTTTGAGAGATTCTAATAGTCAAAATATGCATGACATATATCCATTGGTTAGCAGTGGCGGAGTAGCAAGTTATGATTCAGGATAGGAGGCTGAGGCCAGACGTGTTGTATATGTTTTGGCAGTTTATTTTCTTGAGGAGCATAACATTGTAAAGCTCAGAACTTTACAAGATTATCTATTACTGAAACTTCTTATTCCAGTCCTACATAATAGAATCTTCCTTTCTAATTGCCATCTTGCAGAGGTATCGTCCTTCTAGATGAACCCATCTAGAAACAGTCACGTTGGGGCTTTAGGAAAGTCTTGCTCTTGCTGATGAGGAGTTTAACTGTGTTTTCCTTTGTTCTTTCAGGACATTGTTAGTGAGCATCCAGAAAGATTCTTTGTGGCCGAAATAGTTAGAGAGAAGATTTTCATGCAATACCGCAATGAAGTTCCTTATGCTAGTCAGGTATAAATATACAATCTTAACTATATCTCCTGCTTTCTGTCTCTGTCTTCCCTCACTCTTGAGTTTTGAGTAAAAGTGTTGGGATTCGCATAATAATTTACTCTTTGGTTTTTGGCTTTTGAATACTCAAGGTTAATGTGGTGAGCTACAAAACCAGGCCAAATGCTAAAGATTTTATACAAGTGGAGATTGTTGTAGAGAAGAACTCACAGAAGATCATCATGATTGGAAAAGTAAGCTGTGGATCTTGCTTATGTAAGAGAAGAAATAAGAAAGATAGGAGAAGAGGAGAAAATGAACATTTTTTTCCCCATGTATTTATCGATTGTTTCTGCATGATAGTTTATGGACTGCACCATGAGCGTCTGCTCCTGTCATCTGGAGCTACATGGGTGTGCTTTCTAGGGTGAGATAGCTCCATGCTGCATTGAGATTGTGAAACTAACAGGGCATGGACAAGCATAGAAAAGAGAAGAGCAGGACGTGCCTTAGCATGAGCAATTGTGGCTTGTTTGCTAATTTTGAGTTTTAGGAGCCTCCAAAGTCCAACATAAACGATTACGTTGAGAATACTGGGCCTTTGTGCTGCAGGAGGGCTCATGATTATAATAATTTTATTCCTGAGATTTGCATGAACAGCATCTGCATGCATGGCTTGTAAATCTTTCACTATATCAGTACCCTTTTTTAGCTTTGGTTATGGAAAGTGTGGAGGGGCTACTCAAGTTTTTGCTTCTGATGTCGTTAACAGTTGCATATTTTTATCCTTTATTCCGGTATAAAACCCTAGACACTTATTGCATAATCTGACTGACTAAGGTTGTTCTGTCAACTATCAACTGCTATTTGGGGACATATTCCAACCTTGTTGGTCTTGTCTTCCTCCTTGAGCAGATGCTTTGAGGGAGGACCAACATTTTCCTGTCATTTTTTCAAAGGCTACACTTTCAATTCTGTATTTTCATGCATCATGTGGCATGCTGCAGTTTGGCTTTATTTCTTGGTATTTCAAGAACAATTGTTATATACTTTGCTGTTAGCCCTTGCATTTTGAATAACTAGTTCTCCTTTGTTGCCTGCAACATATAAAAGAATTTCAGGGGATTGAAAACATAAGTTTGGATGATGGAGATGGAAAAGATAGATGTTCTACGTATAGTTTTGCCTGCTTTTTCTGTTGGCTCATGCATAGGTCTGTATAAACTGGTTAATGTATCTTTGCATATATTTTGCAGCAAGGGAGGGCTCTCAAGCTACTTGCTACTGCTGCTCGGCTTGATATTGAAGATTTCTTGCAGAAGAAAGTATATCTTGAGGTGCCTAATTACTCTCTACTTTTTCTGTAGCCCTACATTTTCTAGTAAAAAAAATTGTTGTATATGTAATGAACTTGTCTATCTTGTTTGTTACAATTTCTCTTTCTAATTAATAGCAGCTAAGGTAGGCTATTCCGGGTTTTATATGATGGGTAGTTACTTTCAGAACATACATTTACTTGCACCAGTATTGAAATGAGAACATGCATTGAGCCTAGCTGTGTGACAGATTGAGGTGAAGGTGACAGAGAATTGGCGGCAAGACGAAGGACTTCTCAAGTACTATGGTTATGGGGGACAGATTCGAGCACTATGATATAAATTTCTTCAGCATTGTTCTCAGCCCAACGTGCTACTTTAGAGGTCGTGTCACTGGGAAGTCTCTCCAGCTGATGATCAAGCTAATTCTCACCTTGTCCTTTGTGGATAAACGAGCGCCCATCTCCATCTTCTTGGTAGCCAATCTTTGTTGATTTTCTAAGCAAATTTTGTTTTCAAAGTCCAAGTTTGTCTAAAATAGTTGATTGTGCCTCGATTTGCCTGCCTTCTTTAGAAAATAATGCATTGTTTTCGATAGATTTATTTGATTTCTTTCTTAGAAAAGCTTGCAGTTGACTGACTGGTTTGCAGTTGTGTGCTTCATCTCGGAAGGGCGAGGATGCAGAGAAGAAGCATTTCAGTATCGAACTTGCAGGTTTTCGCTTTGTATCAATAATTTCGAGCTAATTATGTTCTTTTGCGAAGTAGTTTTGGCAAGATTGGGTGAGGCTAAAGAACATGGAAGGTTTGCAAATGTTGAATTCTTCATTGCAATTTGCTTGGACGAAACATCAAGCTAAGGTTGGCAGCATCGAACAACATTGATTTCATAGAGTTGGTTCATCAAAACCAATACTTACAAATATATTGAAAACCCACTTTTTTTGGGTCAAAATTTTGAAAGCTCAATTGCCTATCGACTTTTGCTTTCTTCAAAAGAAGATAAAAGGTGAAAAAGGACCGCAATTTGATCCGCGATTTTGGGCGTGACTTCGCCACTCATGTCCATTCATATTGGAGTACTCTTCTTTTCTTCCCATTCTTTTGGCCCTTTCCTACAGTCGCAACGAAACGCATTGCGTGATGGACATACCATGTAAAAATATGACAAGGTGGAGCCAATCGATCTTCAATATTCGTGTGTTGTGAATCTCGTTTCACAGGATACTGTTATGCCTTCCGTTCTCACTTTCTCGATTAGCTTGTTATATCACGATTCTTGCATAAAATACGTTCTCATAATCGAGGGCCTTGTACAGTATGGCTTGCGGTTCCCTAGGTTAAAGCGATTATTTCAACATAAAAAAAAAAAAAACACCTCACGAGCCGACAGGCAAATCGAATCAATCGTAGTAATATCTCGCGAATTGGTGTACCGACACAGTCAAAATCCATTTGAGGGCGTAACCCTAGTGAAGCAATCCACCAAACGACGAAGGGTCGGTCCCGAACGAACCTAACGTTATTAGGACAGGGGGATGTGAGTTAGGGGGCAGAGACACATGCGCTTGTGGTACAAAGGATCTTCACAAAGAAATTCGTGGGGGCATCGCCATCATCAATTGAAAGCGGACATGGCTGCGTGTGAAGCTGTAGGGCACCTTCGCTTTTTGGATGCTTTCTTCTGCTCTCCTGCCGCGGATGACCATCGGGAGCAGTCGCCCTAATCTTCATCCGCAGATAAAAGCGCCGCTTCGAGGGTGGGTCAGTGGACGAGTGGGGACACGAAGGAAGGAAGCGACAAAAGGAAAAGGGTAAAAAAGCGTAAAGGGTAAAGGGAAACGAATAGCGTGATTTCGCCCCTATTTTTCCGTCCTCTTTTGTTTCATATTAGGACAGTGCCCCGACCCGTGTCATGATTTCAGTTTAGTGCGAGCAATGCTTCCGTGAACCGGGTGCGCATGAGCCCGTTGAAGCATGCCGACGGCTTAGGGCTTATAAACGTACCAACCATTCAAGGACTTTTCAGATTGTGCTGCCCTCTTTTCCTTCGAGTGAATCACGACCTTGGCTCACCAACAAGAAGTAAAAGTGTGCTGGTGATGATTGAGGGAATAATGACACTCGTTTGAGCATCTTAATCTTTTTTTGACTATTCGAGTTTTATAATTTTTGAAAACCATTTATTTTTAGTGTCATAATTTTCAATCGATCACTTAACTTCCAAAACATTTTTATAAACATTTACCTAAGTACCGAAAATTTGACATGACATAGCATTTATGATAAATGTTTTTAAAAAGTTATTTGACACTTAAATAATCGAAAAAAAAAGTTATGATATTCAAATAAGTATTGTACTTAAATTATGGCACCTATAGTAATTTTTTCCTATTGATTGAGTAGTCAAACATCAGGATCATTTACCTCACAAAGTGTCCATTGGAGGGAGTAGATTTCGATCTAGAGTACTTTAGTGTCGGCACGAATGCCGTCCTCCTCACAGTATTAAAGAGATGAACTTAGTCTGATAATGGATACTGATCCGGAACTTCCCTTAAGCTTACTCCAGGGAAAAAGCACTTAAGAGGTGGGCTTTCCACTAGCACAGTTATAATGCCTGAAGGGCTTTAAATTCTTGAATTGCAAAGCTCCAGATGAAAACTACAGCTCCATTACTAGTCGGTCGGTCAGTTTAGTAGCTAGTCACTTTACTGTAGCCGGTGTCCCCATACAGGCTCAAACGGACAAGAGGCATCAGAGATCTGCACCATAGATTTGCACCCTATCTACAGCACCAATTAAAAGACAAATCTCGCTCATCCCCAGATTCAGTTCATGCCATGCAAATTATGCAATAAAGAGACGGCTCCTTTAAAGCCTCCCTCCTTAACCATTCTCAACTGCATCCCCTGCTTTCTCAGATACCCTCCACCACTCTTTTTCTCTCTCCCCTTCCTGCTTCACCACTCTCCATCACTTATAGTTGCATGAGCCTCAGGGAGGGAAAGAAGGCCTAGAAGAAAATAAGAAAGAATGAAGCATTTTGCTCTGCCTCTGCTCATCGCCATTGTCATCCACCAGGCTTGTTTCCATGCCCGCCTGGTGGAAGCAGGCGATGGGTTCGTGAGGGCCAGAGGGATACACTTCATGCTGAACGGGAGCCCTTACTATGCCAACGGCTTCAATGCTTACTGGCTGATGTACATGGCCTCTGACCCTTCTCAGAGGCACCAGGTCTCGGCTGCATTCAGGGAGGCCTCGAGCCATGGCCTCACGGTGGCCAGGACCTGGGCCTTCAGCGACGGTGGCTATAGGCCTCTTCAGTACTCCCCTGGTTCCTACAATGAACAGATGTTTCAGGTGATTTAATTAGTTCTCACAACGATTCTTCATGAATTTGGGACTGTGGGTCTTCCAAATGTCTTGGATTTTGTGAGAACAAGATACTGATCTGTCTAAAGCAAACCACTTTCTTGGTACCCTGACGTCTGGGTTCTTGTTTTTTCTCTGCCTCTCTCTCTCTCTCTCTCTCAAGGGCTTGGATTTTGTGATAGCTGAAGCCCGAAGGTATGGGATCAAGCTCATACTGAGCTTAGTGAATGACTATGAGAACTTTGGAGGGAAGAAGCAGTATGTTAATTGGGCCAGGAGTAGAGGGCAGTACTTGACGTCTGATGATGATTTCTTCAGGAACCCTGTTGTCAAAGGTTTTTACAAGAATCATGTCAAGGTAAAGCAAAGGATGCATCAATCATTATTTTTTATTTTTTTCCCTTTACTTTTTAGTTTCTTTTGTCTCATTATGTCTCAGATCTTTCCTTGCGAATCATGGCTAAGGAATTGTGAGCATGAAATGGTGCTATTCTTTCTAATTCAAGCAATCTTGTTTCTGCAGACTGTTCTTTATAGACATAACAGGTTCACTGGAGTACTCTACAAGGATGATCCGACAATCATGGCTTGGGAGCTCATGAATGAGCCTAGATGCACATCAGATACTTCAGGAAGAACCATTCAGGTCACAAATGAAATATGGTCTAACTAGATCTTTTATAGTCCTTGAAGCAATGTAACTGTTCTAATCGTATAAATGGATTCGGATATACTGACCAAAAAAAAAAAAATGGATTCGGATATAAATCTCCTGGAAATGCATTAAAGGCTTATTTGCGGAGTTTAGGTCCTTCTTTCTCTGTTTATCATCTCTAATTAGCCTTCAATGAATTTCTCCTGGCGTGCACACATTCATTGAATTCACATGTATTTGTCCATGCTCGTTCTGCATCGACAGCGATGACTTCTCTTCAAAAATAAAAACTTCATGACGGTGCCAGTTCAGAAACTTAAAGTTCACATGTCAACCTGCCATTATCTACTTTTGTGCTATCACCATCACGAGTCGATCCCTGCATGAATGGTATGGATGATAGTTAAGTAGAAAAGAAAGGGAGAGATTCTGTTAAATGTAGTTACTGAGTAATGATTGCCAAACCTTCTTGGTTTCCTTTGCAAAAAATCTGAAGCTGATACCTAATCGTTGGTGCTTGGCTAACAGGCTTGGATAACGGAGATGGCTTCTTTCGTGAAATCAATAGACCGGAATCACTTGCTCGAAGTGGGTCTAGAAGGATTTTATGGACAGTCAACTCCTCAGAGGAAGAGACTTAATCCCGGCTTCGATATTGGAACTGACTTCATTGCAAACAATCGAATTCCTGGGATTGACTTTGCCACCGCCCACTCGTATCCTGACCAATGGTAACTCTTCTCTCCACTGTGAATGTATTGCTTAAATTAGCTCAGACTTGCTGTTCTTAAGCTGGGAAGATGAAGATTGTAGACTAGGAATTTCTATAAGCCCTAGGATCTTGATTTTTGTCAGTATCCACCGGTCTGGAAGGACAATTAGTGTAGAGTATAACAGGTACTAGTGAACTTAGTTATCCTTAAGATCTTCATCATGCTACCTCTTCTGGCCTAAGAGACCTCTTTACCAATCAATGTAAAAAGCAGTAAAGTGAGATTCAAATTATATTAAGTTCCAACATCATTTCATGAACACAAAATCATTTCACTCATAGTTTCATAACAGCTGATTTGCTCAACATTTGTTGATTAACTCCTTGTGGGATGAGCAGGGTGTCGAGTTCGAATGATCAGTACCAGCTATCCTTCTTGAACACCTGGCTCAACACCCACATCCAAGATGCTCAGTACATCCTGAGGAAGCCGATACTCCTGACCGAGTTTGGGAAATCACAGAAGGACCACGGTTTCAGCACTTACCAGAGAGACCAGCTCTTCAACATGGTCTACTACAAGGTGTATGCGTCAGCTAAAAGAGGTGGGGCAGCCGCGGGAAGCCTGTTCTGGCAGCTTCTAACTGAAGGCATGGACTCTTTCCGAGATGGTTATGAGGTTGTCCTCAACCAGAGCCCCTCAACTGCGAACATCATCGCGTATCAGTCCCACAAGTTGTATCAGATTCGAAAGATCTTTGCGAGGATGAGAAACGTCGACAGATGGAAAAGAGCACGGGCTGCACGTAACAGGGGAAGGCCAATTGGGAATTGAGGACACGCATTTTAGTAAAACACTACGCAGGTTTCTAAAAAATTTAGAGAGTTACTGATAACAATGAAGTTATGTTTGGGAGTGGGCAACCTCTCTTTAGTGATGAGTTGGTTCCTCGTCCAGGAGGGTAAGCTAAAATTAAGAAGCATAAATGTGTGATCTTTATAGGTTTCTGCTCATGTTAAGGGCATCATCCACCACCATCTGAGAAGCTGCTGTATGGAAGCTTAACCAGCGACAGTGATTTTATATGGTTTCAAATCAGTTTATTTCCACATCATGTGTTACAATCTTCATGTTGCTGCAAGATCACTTACCGAAAGGTTACGAATAAACCAGCGCTTTACAATGCCGACGGCATTTGGTCCGATAAGCTGATCAAACTAATGAATCTGTCAGATCAGCTGCGAGACCTATGTAAGCTTAGAGGTTCTCTCATCGAATGTTCATGTGCTTCACCTCGGAAATCATGTGGCGACCGTTGGCTAAAGGACACGATTAACCAGTAATAATGTCTGTCTAGGTGAAAGTATCGCAAATAACCTATCATCCACGAAAGAGATGGAAGCCATGTTAGAAAAAGCACAAAAAAACCGTGAGAAACGATTATTTCCAAGAACATTATATTAATATTTATAATCTCTCGAGGGACTGATTCAATCATTCTAAAAATTATTGTATTCTATCGCATTTTGTCATATTTCATAGACTATTTCAAAGATTTTGAAAGACCAAGATTTGTCTTTTCATGGTCCAACAACGACCAATCCCCCCAAAAACCAGATCCTCGGACTATAGTTTTTTTTTTTTTTTTTTTCTTTTGGGTGGAGAACCTCGGACTCCTCGGACTATAGCATGGAGGAGAGAGAAGATTCTGTCTTTGTTTTTGGTTTTCATGGGCCAGATTTGCTTGGGCTGTGCTTCGGCCTCTCAGCTTTTTCTTCCCTTTTTAGCAGATGACAGGCCGAATGTGATCAAGGGGCCTCCCGCTCTCATTCATCGTTTGTCAGCCACCTTACGAATCGTCTCTGTTTTCCGTGTTCCATACAAGATCTCCATGGCTCGATAAACATGGAGGTAAACATGGGTCACCGCTTGCACCTTCAATCTTAGGACCCAGTAAGAAAGAAGGGGAAGCAGAAACTTCGACTCTATGGAAACGCGTGGCTGTTTTGTATGTATAAGACGATGAACTCGCTGGGCAGGCCTCGTGCTTGGAGGCTGTTTTCAAGCTCGAGCATGGCGCGCGCTGATCACGGACACCTTCCGTTTCGAGGGACGATGCCAGATTACTGTCCCGCTGAGCCCAACGTCGCAGGTCGTCCGAATATGCTTGAGGCGAACTCGCGATTGAAAGAGCTGGTGAAGCTCGGTCAGTTGAGCAATGCTCGCAGGATGTTCGACAGTATGCCTCACCGGGACGAGATCTCGTGGACCACGATGGTTTCCGGGTACGTCGCTGCCAGGAACGCCGGCGAGGCTCTGCGCTTGTTCTTGAATATGTGGGTCGCGCCGGGACTCAAAATGGACCCTTTCATCCTCAGTCTCGCGCTCAAGGCCTGTGGGCTCGACGTGAATCTGAATCTTGGCGAGTCATTACATGGGTATGCTGTGAAAACGGGACTGGTGAACTCTGTTTTTGTGGGCAGTACCCTTTTGGACATGTATACTAAAACGGGCAGAACCGAGCTAGGTTGTTGGGTCTTCGATGAGATGCCACTGAGAAATGTTGTTTCTTGGACCGCCATCATCACTGGACTAGTTCGTAGTGGTAATTGTTGGGAGGGGTTGTCGTACTTCTCCAAAATGTGGAGATCGAAGGTGCAATGTGATACATATACGTTTGCCATTGCGCTGAAGGCATGTGCTGATTTGGGTGCTTTGGACCATGGGAGAGAGATACACACTCACACTGTTAAGAAAGGATTTGATGAAACCTCATTTGTTGCCAATACCCTTGCGACAATGTATAATAAGTGTGGAAAGTTGGATTATGGATTGCGATTGTTTGAAAGGATGCCAACACAAGATGTGGTTTCTTGGACCACAATAATTACTACATACATTCAGATGGGTCAGGAGGAATCTGCAATCAGATCTTTTCTCAACATGCGAGAATCGGATGCTAGTCCTAATGAATACACATTTGCTGCAGTTATATCTGGTTGTGCCAATCTTACCAGAATTGACTGGGGCGAACAATTGCATGCCCATGTTCTATGCATAGGTCTTTTCAGTTTTCTGTCAGTGGCAAACTCCATTGTGACTATGTACTCTAAGTGTGGACAGTTGACTTTGGCTTCAATGGTTTTTAATGAAATGAAAATGAGGGATGTGGTTTCATGGAGCACATTGATTGCGGGGTATTCAAATGGAGGATGTGGTGAGGAAGCTTTTGAGCTTCTATCACTAATGAGAAGAGAAGGACCAAAGCCAACTGAGTTTGCTCTTGCGAGCATCCTGAGTGTGTGTGGAAGTATGGCCAGCCTTGATTCAGGAAAGCAGCTGCATGCTCATGTCCTTCTGATTGGTTTAGAACATACGCCTATGATACAAAGTGCTCTAATTAACATGTATGGCAAATGCGGGAGTGTGAAAGAAGCATCACAAATCTTTGATGTGGCAACAAACAATGATATTGTTTCTTGGACAGCAATGATAAATGGATATGCCGAACATGGATACAGCCATGAAGCAATTGATTTATTTGAGAAGCTGCCAGCAGTGGGCTTGAGACCGGACCCTATAACCTACATTGGTGTTCTTACGGCCTGTAGCCATGCCGGGCTGGTTGATCTTGCATTTCATTATTTTGATACGATGAATGTGAAGCACCAGATCATTCCTACAAAGGAACACTATGGCTGCATGATTGATCTCCTTTGTCGTGCTGGTCGCCTAAATGAGGCAGAGAACATTATTAAAACGATGCCATTCAAACGAGATGATGTTGTTTGGTCAACTTTGTTGAGAGCTTGCAGAGTCCAGGGTGACGTTGACCGTGGAAGGCACGCTGCTGAGCAAATTCTTGAGTCAGATCCACATTGTGCTGGAACTCACATTACATTGGCTAACATATATTCTGCCCAAGGGAGATGGAGGGAAGCAGCAGATATAAGGAAGACGATGAAGTCTATGGGAGTAATTAAGGAACCTGGATGGTCTTGGATCAAGGTGAAAGATCGTGTATCTACATTTGTAGCTGGTGACAGGACTCATCTAGAGTGTGAAGAAATATACAACACATTGGATTTCTTGGGTCTGGACGAAATTGATTTCAATGATATGGATATTTTTCTGGATGATGTTGGAGATTGAAGAAGCAATGCTTCATCTTTCATAACAGCTGAAGTCAGCTCCATTTATGTTGACTGGCTAGATCTTGTCATGACACAGATTTGTGGGGAAACCATTGCTGGTCATGAGTAACAACTCACAATGACAGGGAATATACTAGTTGTTCCCTGTGAAAGAATCATTTTGGAGACTTCTCAAAGTTCGAAGCAGTTCAAGGTCATCAAATTATCCACTACCAAAAGTCTTCAAAGCATCCCTGCGGGTCTTCTGGTTTTCAGGAGGGGATTGCTATCTTAAAGGGGAGCCGCAACAGTGTGAGAAGATGACGGTTCTCCCCTTTGTCGCCTACTAACTATGCTGGAGATTTGTCAAATAGTATTCTGGCATCCACATTGCTCATTAGACGGTAAAAGTTTTTGCACATTGACGACGGTTCATATGTTCATATGTTCCTTGATGCTGAGATTGTGATCTTTGTTCAAGGATGCCTCTCGATAAACTAAGGTTTAGAAGTTGAAGCAGAATGATTGTCTTTCAGACTTAAGGGCTTAAAGGAAATTTTTCTCCCCTCAACTGGGTTGATTCTATTAAATGGAATTCACATAGGATCAGCTTTCCTGAGGAAGTTCATGATAATGAATGTGATTTCTTTTCCAATTGAGTTGAAGAATAACTTTATGAAGGCTGGCTGTAGAAGTTATAGATATCTTGTAATTTAAAGGGAGGCACTTTTTGTTTCTTATTGATATTCGGATGTTCTGATCATAGAAGGCTGAAGAGGCATATTTTATCTTTTTATACTTGATCATTGTAAGAGGGTCCATAGTGTTGATCAATTTCCAGAATGGATCTGTTTCTGCATTATTTTTCACCTTTAAACTCCATGGGTCTTTTGTTTGGTATACAACTTGTTGAAAACAAAAAGCTTACAAAAGCTGTGCTGGAACTTGATGGTTTTGGATTATGGTGAAGCACTGTGTGCACATTTGTAGCTGTTGACAGGTCTTGTTTAGGAGTGAAAAACTATGCGATGTTCTGAACTTTCTTTGTTTGGGCGAAACAACTTTCGAGGGTGCGGTTTCCCTCATGCTTGATGTTGAGGACCGAAACGGATCATCCTTTCACTGTTCCATTTTGTATTTTTCTTCATCAGTCTCATTAGTTACCAGAGTTGGCAGCAGAAAAGGCATGACCGGAAAAAAGCTGATGTTGCCCAGTATTGGTCTCAGGCAACAGGTATGTGGAAGGTGATTTTGTATGGTTGTCTTGTTCCTGGAAGAATGGATAATTTACTGATTGATGTCACTTAAAACACATAGATCTGATCGAAATAGATATGAGAAAAAAGAAGATGCATTATGCATGGTCATCTTCTTCCAGAAAAATGCACGATATACAATGGATGACATTGGTTAAGCTTCATGGTTGCAATCAAATTGCAGCTCGAAAAATCTGTTGGTTACTGCCGGTAGACAATTTTCCTACGTGTTCCCATGCTGGATTAATAAACTTGCGTTAAAGTCTCCATACATTTGCTTTCTGTTTGCAGCAGTAGAAATGTGGATGAATTCAGCATCTTAAAACCTTTAACCATTGTCAAGCTCAACTGCATTTGCTGATTTGAGTACAATCATTCTTTTCTCTTCTCTGCTTTACAATTCTCCAGCATTTAGTATTGAGAGGTCTTCAGAAGCAATTTAAAGGATGAAGCATTTTGCATTGCCTTTTCTCTTAGCTATATTTATATGTCAAGCTTGTTTACTTGTCCAGGTAGAAGCAGGTGATGGTTTTGTAGGGATCAGAGGTATTAATTTGATGCTGAATGGAACCGCTGCTTGTGCCAGCGGCTTCAATGCCTATTGGTTGATGTACACAGCTTCTGACCCTTCAGACATATAAATATGCAGCTGCATAAGTGAAGCTTCATGCCATGGCCTCACTGTTGCTATAACATGGGCTTTCACTGACGGTGGTTACAAACCTCTACAGCACTCTTCTGGTTCCTACTGGATAGGTGTTTTCAGGTAATTCGCCGTCAGAGTATTTCGTGAAAATTTTTTATGTCTTCAAATCACCTAAAATATTTCTAAGCACAAGATACTGATTATCTGCTCCACTCCATGTTCAGAAGGATTGGGTGAAAAATGAAATAATTTTAGAAAAAGAGAACTTCTGTATCTTTTGGAACTGAAAGTTCACTCCATTTCAGTTGAGTTCAGTATATGGTGAGAGTGGTAGATAAATAACTCTGCAATTTACAAAAAGTTAGGAAATCCTTCATTTTTTTTGGTTTTTCTAGTTGAGGAAGCAGCCTCTTTGAAAAATCAGGGTAAAGGTGCGTACGTCAACCTCTCCCCACTTCCCAAGAACCTATGCGCCAGGGCGTGCTAAGCAGTCTTATGATGGCAGAGTATTGCTTTGTTTCTGTTTGCTGATTATTTCACTCTTGAGCACTGGCTCGACCCGCATTCAAGATGCCTGGCACATCCTCAGGAAGCCGTCAGGCCTGAGTCCTGGTCAAGTTAGTCAATCCTGGAGTGACCTGGTTTCAGCACTCACCTGAGACATCAGCTCTTCAACACAGTACACTACCAGGTACTTGGGCTACAAGAGGCAGAGTGGCTACAGGAAGCTCACTCTGGCAACTTTTAATTGATTGTCTCTACCCAAGCCAGTTATGAAATGAACCTGAGCCAGAGCCCTTCAAGTGCAAGTTTCATTATATATTAGCCCAATAGCTGTATCAGATGTGTAAGCTTCGAGCTAGGTGAGAAATATTGAGGACTTGAGGAGAGCACTGGCTGCATGTGGTAGGGGAAAGCGTGCTGGAAGCTGAAAACGCTGGGTCTATGCAGGAAGTTACAGGGTTTCATGTAAATATGAAGAGTTGACGACGGTATATATCTTGGAAAGAGGTGACCCCTCTCTCTGATTAGCTGTTTTCAACCCTTAGGGTAGCTGAAAATAGTATAAATTGATGATGTTCATAAGGTTCTGTTCTTGTCGACGGCTTTGAAATCTGTAAGCTGTCTGTTGCGAAGCTGTTTGCAGTTTCATATTGGTTTATTTCCGCATAAACTGATCTCCTTTGGATAAATCGGAGCTTTATGATGTCAATGAGGCTACAAGATGATTCGTTCACTTCCATCAACGGCTGAGTTTTCATTAGGCAACAATTCCAGGGTTGCTCATTGATTAATTATGGTGTCGTTTTCCCCTTCCGAGATAGGAAAGCGTTTGTGATGGGAAGGGGATGCGACGAAGTTCTACAGTTCAAGCCCTCATTTCGACAAATCTTGTCAAGGGGGAATAAAGGGGAAAGGCTTCGAAAGTTGCTTTTCAACTTCATCCTATTTTGGGTCCCCAATAAAAAAAAAAAAAAATTTCGTCCTATTCATTCCGTTGAAGACTTTATGTCCATGCCATCCTATACAAATCGGTTACTTGGCCTGTACATGCTGTTGAGAGATAAGAAAACTGAACTAAATGTTTGGTTAGGTTGATTAGGTTGATGTCATCTGAAGCTATCTATTTATAATAAAAGCAGGGGATCAAAATTATAATATCACGCATATTGCCGGCATAGATAAAATAATAAAAGAAATTGATACATATGCCCCAATCGGCCAAGTACTCTCAACCTCCTCAAGTTAATGTATAGATTCACGCATGCCCAACTTGACTAAAATGGGATGAAATGATTAACGGGTAATTCTTTAGTGAACACATCAGTAAGTTGATCACTGGAATGAATAAATGGCATACAAATTAATTCACTCTTCAACTTTTCCTTGATAAAGTGCCTGTAAATCTACACATAGTTCTTATGGTCATGCTATAAAAGATTGTGAGCAACACTAATGGCAGCCTTGTTATCACAATATAGCATTAGAGGAATAGGTACACATACACCAAGATCTTCAAGGAATTCATTAAGCCATAATAGCTCACCAACTCCCGACTTTGCTTCAGCACTAGATTGAGCAACCACATTCTACTTTTTGTTGCGTCAAATCACAATATTTCCTCCTAATAAAGATATCAGAAATAGACTTCTGATTAGAAGATTTAACCCAATCAACATATGTATTGGTTTCAACTTTTAAGCCATCAAGAGGAGACAAAAAAAATTCCTTTTGCTAGAAGCATACTTAAAATATCAAAGTGCTCGAAAAACAACATCCATATGAGTAGAGTATGAATTATCCATAGAATGACTCACTGGACTTATAGCAAAAAACAACAGGGCGTGGGACAAATAAATCAACTTGCCCACTAAACTATTGATAACGACCCTTATTTACTAAATCATCATTTTTTTTTCTTGAAAACGAGTATTGGCCTCAATAAGCGTATTAGAAGGATGACATCTCAATAACCCAACCTCTATCAAATGATCAAACACATACTTCCTTTGGGATAGAAATATACATTTTGAAAATCTAGCAACTTCAGTCCCAATAGAGTATTGAAGCTTCCAAAATCCTTTATCTTGAACTCTTGTCCAAGAAACTTCAAAGCATGCATCTCATCCATAGTACCATGGCCCCACTAGTCGCGAGTGAGGCCACCTTCTCCCTCTGCTAGCTAGGCCATGGTGAGATGGCCTTGCCTACAGCAGGTTGCCTACAACTCACTCGAGGCTGAGTGAGGGCTGCAACCGAGTAAGGGCTTCGTGGCCCTCTCATAATGGCTGGTGAGATTTGATGATCTCATCAGCCATAATGATTAAAAAAATAGAAAAGAAGAAAAAGAGGAGAAGAAAAGAAAAAAATTGATTCAAAATTAAAAAAAAAAATGAAAAAAAAATTACTAAAAATGTCCAAGTTAATACTAGATGTGCCACATAGGACAACCATAGTTTATATTGGCAATTTTCGATCAAAATTGATAAGATGAATCGAATTAGTATTAATTGAAAATGTTTAGGATTAAATTAGTTCAATTGAAAAGTTTAAAACTAAATTGGTATCAAAGTAATAAATATAAGATTTTTTGGGTACTTTTTCTGATGCACGCTCGAGAAAACATACTATTGCACTTTTCTTGAACTTGAAATGCCATTGGAAATTTCAGAGCGTATAAAGCGCCGCATAGCAAGGCAAAAGGGTCATGTGTGAGGAGGAATCAACTTTACAAATAAATGGATGCAATTCGAGACAAAGGGAATCTGAGGTACATATGCCGTTCTCTAGTCAGTGATCTATTCTGACGAACGCATGACGGGGGGAAATACCGATTTGATGCCCTTTAATTCTTTTTCCTTTACGAACTAAAAGGCTCACATCGTGCTAATTCATGTGCAGCTTATTCCCCCTCCTCCTCTTCTGGTCCATCTGCCTCTGCATCATCCAGGATAATGGATTCCCCTTGAAAACGTGGGAGATGTCGATCACGCCTTTTGAGCGAAGTGAACCAGCACCGCGTAATCGAAATGAATTCTAGGACTAGGAAAGACATGGATTAAGATTCGATGAGAGTCCCATAATCAAGTCTCTCCACTGTACCTTCACGAGCTCTTTACAGGCAAGAAAGTGGGCGCTCGCGTTATCTCCTTACGAAGAAAGATTGCTGCTCCGAATCAGCAAGCCACTCCCTCGAAAAGGGGTCGTCGGGCTGGAGATCAAGTGAAATTGGTTTTCATCTTCCATCATTGCTTGAATCAAGGGCAACTTTGCGTTATCTTTTTACACAGTGTTTTAGGATTCCACAGCTGCAATGTTTTTCCACCACTAAGTTTCCTGCCCCCGCTTTTCAACCCTTTTTTGGCCTCCATTGTGGCTTTGCTTTTTCCCCTCTCCTCCCTAATGCTTTTGAGATAAGCTAATCTATACAAGGCATGCGAATGCAAAGTGTATCCTTTTGAAACAGTTCGACTGAATGAGAGAGAGAGGGAGAGGGAGCAGGGAATAAAGCAGGAGATGCAGAATTTATGGGGGGAAATGGAGCCCATGGACCCATCTTTTTTTCTGAACTATAGTGGGAACTTGGGGGAGAGATTTTTGTGTGTTATGTGCCCCTCGTTTGCAAAGTGGATAATGGGGTGAGTCATGAGTGCTTTTGCCTTTCTCTGTAACAAGGATTCCTCTCGGGTTCTTCCATGTTTTCCCCTTCTTTTTCTTTCCTCTCCTTTTTGGCATCAAGAGGAGGTCAATGATGAGACTAAGGCAGGAGCTCATCCGGTGTCCGCGATCTTGTCGATAAGAGACATGACATATATGGGTTTTTAAGTCTAGAATTTTGGTCGAATTTTAGTCTAGAATTACGAGGCTAAAACTTGCGAATGACGAGGGAAACATAATTCATTTGACGGTGCTGACGTTGTTGAAAAAATTATCTTTGCTAATATTAGAATGCTCGGCTCTTTTGTGGATTGATTTTATATGGTTCAGTGATTGTGATGATTGGTATAAGTCTTTTTCATAGCTAATGTAAGACAGTTTTTTTTTTTTTTTTCAAAAATTTTCTCATGCGCACTCGATGTATATGAGCTTAGCATATATATCCTCCTGATTTAACATTCCACATGTACAAGGTTCATATGACAAGGGAAACATTATTTGTGGTTCTTGATATTTAACGGTGCTGACATTGTTGGGGAAAGTTAACTCTGCTAACATTAGAACGCTGGGCTCTTATGATTGGTGTACGTTTTTTTTCATAGCTAATGTAAGACTTTTTTTTTTTCAAAAATTTTCTCATGCGCACTAGATGCATGTGAGCTTAGCACATATATTTTCCTGATTTAACATTCCCCATGTACAAGGTTCATAGGTAGAGAAAATGACACAAACGGTTTATAGACTTCGACTCAATGTATAATGTAATCCCTCAACTTTTAATTGTTCAATATGGTTATTGAACTTTACATCCATGTGCAATATAATTTATGAACTTTTAGTATATTCAATGCGGTCCTTGAATTTATGCTACACGTTCAATTTAGTCTCTGTATTTTTTTGAAATTAATTAGATCCATGAACTTAAATTAACAGAATGATAATATTGAACATTATTGTATAGAACATATTTCAAAAAGTTCAAGGATTATGCTGAATCATGTGCTGGGTGCAAGTTATTATTTTACCATTTATGGAGGAAAAAAAAAAGAAAAGGGAAAAGGAAGAAAAAAATGCCAAAAAGAAAGAAAGATGATATAATTAGTCATGTAAGTCTTCGAAAGGCTTATAAAAGAGCACCACCTTGTCTCGCAGAGACAAAAAGGCCTAAAAGCTTTTCTTCCAAGCTTCCCCTTCTCCTTCTCCTTCTCTCTCTCTCTCTCTCTCTCTCTCTCTCTCTCTCTCTCTCTCTCTCTCTCTCTACAGAGTCCATGGACACCGCCGGCTCCGACCGCAAGCCGGAGAAGCAGACGACTGGCCTCTCCAGCTACTTCCGCTTCAATGTGGTGCTGACGGCCTTCCGGTTGCTCGAGGTCGGGTTGGCTCTCTTCTTCCTCCTCCGCGTCTCCGCCCGCGTCCCGTTCGCCTTGAAGCTATCATGCGAGTACTCTTGCCTCCTCCTCGGCTTCATGGCGCGGCCGTTGTTCGTCTTCATCCTCTGCAACGTCATCATCGCCGCCCTCCTGACCAAGCCCGGCCGGTTCTGCGCCCGCAGGCCGCCGGCCGATGACGACGGCGGCGGCGCGGCCGAGGAGCTCTACGAGGAGATCGTCAAGATCAGCGAGAGCCGGGCCAGGCCCGTGCTTCCCCTGTTTCGCGAGGCGGAGGAGGTCGTGTACGAGGACAAGGAGATCATCAGCGAAGTCAGCACGGGCGCCCGAGCTGGAGGAGGCGGCGTTGGCGCCGTCGACTTTGAGGAAGAGGTTGCCGAGGAGGAGGACGAGGAGGAGGACGAGGAGTGCCGCGGGGGTCGCTGGCCGCCGCAGGCCGAGAAGAGGCCGAGGACGGCGAGATCCAGCGGGGACTCGTGGGAGAGCTCGCGCGCCGACTACAACGGCGGCGGCTGCGGCGGCGATGACGACGAGGAGCTGAGCAACGAGGAGTTCCAGCGGGCGATAGACGCATTCATCGCGAAGCAGCTGAGGTTCCGGCAGGAGGAGAGCTTGGCCATCGTGCTGCAGAGCCACTGAACGGGCGCCAAAACTGGTTTTCAAATCCTGTTGAATAGTGTAGAGAGAGAGAGAGAGAGGTCAGGAAGTTGCCGATGGCGAATGGCGAATCTTGTTTTTCCAGTTATAATGCCCATGTGTACAGTCAAAGATATCAAGAGCTGATGAGTTTTAGAGACTTGCTCAGTTCCCTTCCTTTTCTTACACTCTATTTCCTCCCTCCCTCTCGTCTTTGAATTTTCTTTTTTACTTACTTTTCAGAAGCATACGATTCCCTCCCTCCCTCTCTCTCTCTCCTGCTTCTTCTTTTTCTTCTGGTGGGGGATTAGAATAATGTGGGGGAAGAGCAATGGCAGGGACTGCAGTGCCGTCAAATCGCTCGGCATTCGGCGCTGAAACCTTTGGAGAGCCCCCTCTGAATCGAAAGCGTGAGGAAGCAGAAGCAGAAGGAGAAGCAGCCGCAGCAGCAGCAGCAGCAGCCAGCAGCGGTCATTTCGTCGGTCAGAAATAATTCACGGACGCATATATATTACTTATATCCGTAATCTCAAGGCCTGCGTTTGCCTCTTTCCAGTAAAAGGGCGAGTAAAATATTAAGCAAGCAATGCCTTTCATAATTCATGAGTGACTGGCTGATGGTTTTTGGTTTCATCCAATGGGTTTCTTTTTCAAAGGAGAGAAATCATTCCGGACCTATAATGGACCGCCAATGTCACAACCTTCGTACCCTTTTCTTTTTTGTACTTTTAACATTGCCATTAGTCGCACGAGTGTTGCAATTCTTAAATAACATTTGGTTCAGTGTTATGACTTTTTAATTGATCATTTGATCAATATCACTTTTTTAAATATGAGGTTCGCCACCAATGTCTTTTGATTTTGATGTGATTTCGAGTTTTCCAACACTCGAGTGGTTGATTGAGAAAATCATGACTCGAGTGATCGATTAAGAAAACGATGGCATCAAAACGAGCGTATGTACAAAAGGGTTGAGTGAGACCAAGGGTTGAGTGAGACCGTTCGTCAAAATGAAATAATTTGCATCTTGACGGTACAAAGAAGCTTTAATACTATAAATTTAACTTTTTTTATTTATTTATTTCGCCCTATACCCTCCATAGGTAGTGGAGCCGATGCAAGCTACATTTCTGCATTTAATTCCTAGAGGGTCGTCGTAGATGCAGACCAATTTTGTTATTATGCAAATGCTACATTGAACACCAATTATTTTGCCAGGCTAACATGTAGCATCCCTAGCTTTGTCTGGCCATATGTACTCTCAAGACAATCATATCATCTTATCAAAATTATATTTTCGAAAAAATGTCAAATTACTTACATACTTGCGCAAGCACTTTGTCGCATTAGCCACGACATCATTTATCTAGCTCATTCCCATATTGCCAATCACCTAGCTAACATTTTGCACCTTTTTGTTAGGCATATAGATGGAAATTTGATTCTAGAGTTTTATTATTATCAAATACATTACATGTCTTGTACCACATTTCATCTTAATTACGTGGAAATATCTTTATTTGTAATGATGGCATATGATTAATCAATGTAGATCAGTTGATTATATGTTAAATATCGTGAGAAATTTACTTAAAACATGTGGTACAAGAGAAGTTTCCTCTAATGGGTGTTCCCAAGGCGACATCATTAACCTCTTGTCCTTGGGCTAGGGCTTTCTTTTCAATGATTAGGACTAAAAATCAAGATCTCATTTTTAGGTTAGGACATGAATCATGATCAAAAAGTCTAAGAAACCACACCTACTTCTCTCTCCTTCTTCTCGAAAATGACGGGGTTGATCTTTTACAATGAGCCCTAGAGAAAATAGAATGAGAAACAACCATAAACTTTTTTAGGACATTAGGACCACTTTTCAAATTAATTTCTTTGTTGTCATCTTTAATGTGCCACTTTGATCTGTCCTCAGTTGAAAGCAAACTCCAACAAAAAGTCACTTTTGCTTTTTTTTTTTTTTTTTCACCATCGTTCTAACGGAGCAGATTCTTCAAGAGTTCTTTAGATTTTTTTATTTATTTATTATAATATAGAGTGCACAACCTCTTTTAGCATGCTAATGACACTTTTCTTGCTCTTCTGTCATTAACATTGGGGCGTCATCATTACTTCCACCACCGATAATCGCGGGTTGGGCCGGTTATTTGATCTAATGAGGGATTCTTATGCAGTTCCTCTCCACTTTGCCTCTTTTTTTTTTTTAATAATTATTTTTATTACTATTTTTCTTATTTTATTCTTGCTTGGACAAAATTTTAGGATTAATACCACAAAAAATTATAAATTAATACATTTGTGACAAATTTAGTCAAAACTAATTTTTCTCTACCAAAAACTTTAAACTGGTGCACCTATAATAAATTTACCCAAACTAATTTACGACTAAAAAAATCTAAACTCGTATGTTTATGACAAATTTATCTAAGTTAGTTTTTGTTAAATTGGATTAATATACCAAAAAAAAAAAAAAAATTCACATATTGCCACACTTGTGACAAACTAGGTAAAACCTTAAACTTGTATAATCGTCATTGTCATGTATCATTTAACTTAATAATTTGACAATAAAATTTGATTAAAATTAAAGCAGGGTAAATTTATTATATATGTATTTATTTGATTTTTTTGTGATAAAAAAATTAATTATTGTAAATTTATCACATATGTATCAATTTAGAGCTTTTCATAATATTAACCTAAAATTATAACATATTTCACATACTGTAATGAGTTTTCTCCATAAAATAGGTTAGTTTTTTTAACAGTGACAGAAATAAAGCTCTTCTATCTTGTCATGTGTGATTCCTAAGTTCTTTAAGGAGATTTCATAAAATTTAGGGATATGTCGGCATCGGTTCCTGTAATCTTTTGGAAATTCGAAAATTATATATTTGTTATTTTTGTGAAAAATCGTAAATGTGCTTTTCTAATAATCTTTTTGTTGGTTTTTTTTTTTTTCGCCGGATTGCTCACATGCACAACCTAAATTTAGGCTCCGTTCGTTTCATGAAAAATAATTTCCGGAAAAATGTTTTCCGGATTTTCCGGCGTTTATTTCACAGAAAATGAATTCCTTAGGAAAAATGTTTTTCATGAAAGAAGAAAGGTATTCTAAATTAGGGGAAAATGTTTTTCACTTTTGAAAAGTGGAAAACATTTTTCTCACTTGATCTCTCTTATTTCACTCCTCTATAAATCCTCACTTCCTCATTCCCTTTCTTCTTCTTATTTTTTTAATTTCTTTTTCTTTTTTAATTTGAATTATTTTTAATTTCCTTTTTCTTTTCTATTTCATTTTTTTCTTTGTTTCCCATTTTCTTCTTTCTTGGCTAGTCGTCGGCCGTTGCTAGGCGAATCTCTAGCTCGTTGATCTCAAGCTTGCACTTTGCACTCTTGCTTATCCTTTTCTTTATTTACTCTACATTACTCAAGTAAAGGGTTTTACGGCTGCATTTGGTTTAGCATAAATGCAAATGCTGAAAGCCCAAAGCTATTTGGGGAAATGCAATTGCGTTTAGTAAATTTTTTTTGCAAATGGATTTTGAGTTGAATGTGCGTTTGGTAAAAAAAGACTTTCGCAATAGGTTTTGATGGGTATAATATATGTATTTTTTTTTTTTTTGAAAATTGAATTAAACCCTTCGCCGGATCGGCGAAGGGCTACGGTTGTCAAAGAGCCCAACCTCAGGCGACCTCAGCCGACGGCAGCCGACGCCAGATTTGGCTCGTTGGCGGCCATAGCCCTTCGCCGGTCTAGTGAAAGGCTGCCTCCTTTTTCAATTAAAAATAATAATAATCAGGGGCAAAGTCGAAAATATGAAGAATTAGTGAGGGTACTTTTGGAAGGGAAAAAATAATTTCAGCATTCGGCGGAATGTTGAAAGCCTAAAGCTAGTCCATACTATTTGGGTTTTCAGCATTTTGAAGGTAAGTTGAAAGTTGAAAGTCGGTTTCAAAATTAAACCAAATGGTCCAAAGATTTCTCCAAAGGGCTTTCAGGCCTGAAAGCCCTCAAATCTTGAATCAAACGCAGATACTTTGCTTTTTTTCTTTTGTTTATTAGATAACAAAAGACGCAATGATAGGAGAATAGACCACTCAACTAGAAGATTCTCATTTGAGTTGTACATACTTTGCTTCTTTTCCCTTTTGCTTTTTTTAAAAATCCATATGAATATTTTTTAGAGTAGATGGGCGTTTGACGATATGAGGGAACAAAAATATGAAGTAAGTTTGCCCGGATTTAAAGGCAACTTCATATTTGATGGATTTATAGGTTGGTAAGTGATGCATGCCTAAGTGGTGAAGTCTTAGAAAATATTTTCCTTACTGAACATCGGAAATTTTTTTTTTCGAAACATTTTCAAGTTTTAGCTGAACACTAGAAAATATTGAAGAAAATGACTTATGAGAAAATATTTTCTGGAAATTGCTTTTTTTTTGTGAAACGAACGAACCCTTAATTTAAGAAAAAAAGGTTTAAATTAGGTTTTTGACTGGCTTGATGCTCTAGCGTATGATAATATGAACCAAACCCGGTGACCAACTGTTATCCGATTGCTCAGGCCTGGACTGATTCTTTTCAAGCTTGGCAAAGGCATGGTCGGACTTCAGGCCTTCTTTTTTCTCGGGCAAATCCAGGCCATCGATCATGAGTAGGTTTGCTTAAATAGATTGAACTGGCTCGAAGTATTTTTTTTTTAAAGTACGAATAGAAAAAAAAATTATCTAGACATCGTAATAAAATTATAAACCAGTTGAAATACATCATTAAATATGAAATGATTTTTGACTGATTTGATGTTCCAACATTATCATGATAAGAACCATATCGAATGTTCAATCGTAATTTGATCAAACGGCTAGTTCAATCTGATTTAAAATTGATTTACCCTACACTGAGCAAACCTGGAAAGGCATGGTTGGGTTTTGGACTGTTTTTCTTTTAATTTTTTCCTGAGAGAGTCCAAAAAAAAAAAACTGGAGAAATTCTTTCCATTTGTATGAGTTTAGTTTGACAAACGCGTGTATTGAAATTGATCTAGCTATCATAGTCTGTTGTAACGTAATCTTAATATAATTGAAAAAACAGAGAAATTATTTCCTTTGGTATGAGTTTAGTTTGACAAATACATGTATCTGTTTTGCGAGCGTCCATAGTTCCCAATTAAATACGGTTCCCAGTTACGTCTCTCTTATTTTCTTCCACCAAGAACCTTCTTGGCTTCTTGGATGCTCTTACTTTGGGTGTTGTGATCAATGGATTTCGGTCGAAACTATGCAAGTTATTTTCCCAAATGCTGAATTTCTAATGGCAACCTCTTCATCAAAATAGACTCTGGAGAGACCTACTCTCCATTAGTCTAGATCATAGCAAAAAGGGCGCAGACAAAATTGAAATAAACTTCCCACCTTTACTATCAAGATAGGTCCCTCCCAAAGATTAATTCTAAGAATGAACCTCTCCCAATTTTTTTTTTTTGTGTGCATATTATATTTCTTATTGCCACATTATACCTAAAGATCGTCTAGTCCTCGTCACAAAATCTGTCGAAATAACGTTTAAAGATTTATATGATCTTTGTGTTTTTAGAAATAAGGGTTAATACCACAAAAAATCATAAATCAATATATTTGCGATAAATTTATCATAAACTAATTTTTTGGCCACAAAAAACCCAAAACCGATATATTTATGATAAATTTACCATCTATTAGTTTCCATCAAATTAGATTCGTATCACGGAAAACCACAAATTGATATACCTATGACAAACGGAGGTAAAACCCCAAATTAGTATATCCATCAATTGCCACATGTCATCAAATTTAGTAATTTGACAGTAAAATTTAACCAAAATTAATTGAGTATAAATTTGTTATAGGTGTACTATTTTTAGAGTTTTTGGTTGTAAAAAATATTAATTTATGGTAAATTTGTTACAGATATACTAGTTTGGGTTTTTATTTATTTTTTATTTTTTTATTTTATGGTATTAACCCTAGAAATAATCAATCAAAAAGAATCAATCTGAACAAGAAGTTGAATACATTCAACCTCTAAGCTTTTAATTGCTGATTTGTTACCTTGCAAATTTAATCTCTCTAATTAGGTCTAGATTTAAATTAATAAATTTAATTATTATTTATAGTAAATACAACAACATCATACCAAAAATAGAAAAAAAAGGTTAATACCATAAAAAGATCTTATAATTAATGCATGAGCAACCTGTCAATACTTTCACAATATTTCATTTCTTTTCTGCTTTAACCAACATAGATATAGTAAAGTGACAATGAGAAGTATTCTGAGAAGACCGAAAACGATGACGATGGTAAGTTTCAACTTATGGACTCCTCTGCTACTTTTGGCATTTTGAGATACACACTTAGGAAGCGTAAATTTAGGCAATCCTCCATAGGGCCTTTAATTCCTAAAAATTGTGGGCCTTCCAAATGATTGTAAGATAGATTCAGCTTTTCCAAAAAACCAAAATGCCTCTAAGAACTTTGGATTTCACCAAAGGAACTGTTGTTGGAAAGAGCTAATTCCTTTGGTGAAACATTGAGGAATTAGCTCTTGTCGTAGAAAAATCACTGATGTATATTGCAAGCGTCCCACCCAATCTATTGCTATGTGCCACCAATGCCATTTAGTTAGCGGCATCGGTTAGGGAGTAAGGAAAGCTCAAATCATCGTCATTAGACCCTCCACTCCCGGGATAATTGTAGAGTAAGCCTTCTCTGAAAGTGTTCATTGTAGAAAAGAAAGGTTCAATTCATGTCTATTTGGGAACACCAAAGCCTATGTTAATCCAGTTTAATGGAAGTAAAGTGGAGCCTAAACTAGCATCCTCACCTGCTCAAGGTTATATAAATTCACCAATGAAGGGACTTTCTTAGAGAGCTCATTGCTCGAAAGTTGGAGCACTTTTAGATTTTTGGAATTGGATACTGACGAAGGAATTGATCCAACAAAGTGCTTATAAGCAATGCTAAGAAAATGAAGGTCCGAGAAAGTGAATCCTATATTTATAGGAAGATTGTCGTGAATTTGGTTAAAAGATAAGTCGAATGCAATCAATGAAGACAAGTTGAAGCCTGAAGGTGAAATGCCACTTGAAAGCCAGTTGAATCCCGAGTGGAGTACTTGTAGCTTGGTTAGTCGACCTAGAGATTGGGGAATAATCCCACTCAAACTGTTGTCGGAAAAATATATTCCTTCCAAAGATGATAAGTTATGGATGAAGAGACGCTACTAGTTAATTGGTTTATATTGAAGCTGATAAAATTAACATTTGACAAGGAGCCTAGCTGCATTGGACTCCCTCCAATTAACTGATTGTATGTAAGGTGGAGAACCACAAGATTTGAGTACCTTGATATATTCTTGGGGATCTCGCCCGTTAGTGAATTCATGGATAACCACAAGATTTGGAGCCAATGCAATTGGCCAATTTGTGGTTCAAGGCCGAACCTATTGTTTTGGAGCCGTAGTTCTCTCAACAAGCTAAGGTTCCCAATGTGAAGAGAAATGATTCCCGATAGTTCTTGGGAATTGAGGTTTAGTATTGTGACTTTGTGGCATCGATGACTACATATTGCCCCCAGCCATCGGCAGAAGTTGGTGCTGTTGTTCCATGAGTGAAGTAACTCAAGAGGGTCACTAGTCATTTCAGTCTTGAAAGCAAGCAACTACACCAAAGCACAACTCGAGAAGGGCGACAAAAAGAATACAAGAACAACGGAATTCTGTACAATTGAGACGCGAGTGTCCCATTTTACAAGCATAAATTGGGTATTAATTCGCTAAGGGAAGACAAGAAGGAATGAGTGAAGTGCTATGTATTGGTTGAGCAGCGTAAGCTACATATTGAACGCCCTCACAGACAATAACTTATATGGAAGCTGTGTTGACCCTACAATAGTTCTTTCCGATAGATGTTGGACCCACAAAATCGGTTTGAAGTACGAGGCAGCTTAAGATGGCCTCTTAAGGCTATAATTCTTGCACCAGTATTTCCACCTTTCTTTTTTCCAATCTGAAAGCCCAAAAGACGTGCTTGGGCTCCCATTGGCAATATTCGTTTAATGTCAACAAAACCTCTTTGTGAAAGGATTATAATATGTTGATCTTAGTAACCATTGGACACTCCATACACATTATTTTCCACGTACTCATCGTGAATTTGAACCCAAATCGCTCCTCTGTGATTAGGGATCTTTACGTGCTTATTCCGCTCAACATCCAAGACAAAAAAATTGACTGTTTCATGCTCTAATTAGGATGGTTGACAATTCCTATCATCAAATCTAGTATTAGTTATTTTTGTCATTTCGCATTGATTGAAATATTTTTCAATTAAATATCAGTGACAGTGTGTTAATTTGAATCATCATATAAATTAGCTCCATGGTGTCATATAGGATTCTTCTCGATAAATCTCTAACTTGTTCAAGCTCATCCTTATTATGATTTGCCACCTTTACCTCTGTTAGTGTGACAATTTGTGGAAAGAGTGATTTGATGATCGCAAAATCATTCTAGCAGTGCCTTATTTAAGTTAAAAAAGAAGCAGGAGGAGGATTAAGACAAAAGTTGATGATCATCGGAAGTTCTACCAATTGCGATTACCTTGCTCATATGATAAACATAGGAAAGAAAGATTACGTTAAAACTCTTAAACCCTTTTTACGAAATGCAATCAACTACTAAATATTTTCAAAAAGCTATGCAGTGCGATTATTGGCGGTAGTTCCCAATCACCATATGTGGGGCAGCGTGGGGCACGTCCTCCGGGGACAGCGTGATAGAAAATATTTTCATTAATTTTTTTTGAATTTTATTAATGTATTTGATAAATTTTTAACAAAATAATGAATTATTCTGCTGTAAACTTATTCATATTCTCTAATTAAAAAAATCACAATCCCATGAGGTTAATTCTACCTGTCTATATTGATACACACACACACACACTATAAGAGTGTAGCAAATTATAGTAGGTTATATGATATAATAATTAAATCTTAATATATAACTTGTAATTAAGATGAGGTGAGATTAATAGCGACCCGCCCATCCCCATGAATTGCTCGCACTTCAATCTGTACATTTTATTATGATTTTCCAATTTTGTAACACACATTAAATTTACTTAATTATCGTCAACAACATTGTCGCGACCTAAATTTTGGGTGTGAACCACTTAGGGTTTGGCTAATGGATTTTAAGCCTAGACTTAACTCGGGCTCTTCCAAGCCCATACCAATTCGCGACTTAATGTTCAGGTTTTTAACATGCAAATGAGTTTTATTTAGGAGTCGCTACTAATCTATTCTTGGTGGGTCGATTAGAAACCCAAGTAAAATAATGGGAGGATTATTTTACTTCTACGAACCAGAGACTTTGGGTACGGGGACTTGGTTACACTAGATTTCTCTAATGCCTTTTCGGTACCATTCTTTTATTTTCAAAAATGTTTTTGCAGGCAGCTTAAATTAATTTTAAATCTATTTTTCTAACATGTGAGGTGATCATGCGGGTGCGCAATCCACCAATTTAACACCCAGATAAATAATGACTAAATTGCAAAACTTACCTCGAAGTAACGAAAGCATCTGCAATGTTAAATTAAAATCCACATCAACAACCCTAGATATGGTTTCTAATTAACACGCAATTTTTTTGTTTTCACTTAATTAATGAAAATCATGCGATATGCAATGCAATATTAACTAAATGACCTAATTCTAATGACGTGCAATTTCTAATTAAATGGACCTAGCAACAATCACTAAATGGCATGCATTTCATGAATCTAATCCTAATGATATGCACATGATTTTTATTTTCTTAATAAGCATGCAATCTACCCTAGTATGCAATAACGTGCAAAGAATGCCCTAACTCTAAGTTTTTTTTTTCCCATTTTCATGAAATTCGAAATTAAAGAAATGCAACAATTACTAGATCACGTGCATTCCATGAAACTAATCCTACACGACATACGCATGATTTTTTTTGTATTTTTTTTTTATAAAAATCGTAATTAAAATTGCTAAAAAATTGAAATCTAACTAAAGCGAGACATTATCTATTTTAAGTTAGGAAATAGACCAATCTGAATCCTATCTTAACTTAGAAATTTATCTTGACATGCAATCTAATTCCAAGATATTATCTAACCTAGATATCATCTAAACATGCATTCTAATATAACCAGAAAAGAATCTAACTATTCTATCATGCAATTCTATATAGGAAATCAATTCTAATCTACATGATATGCAAATGCATTTTTTTTTGTACTTTTGGGATAAATAAAGCAATTAAAAGATAAGCACCAAATCATTCACGGTCATCAAAGATATTATCCATCGTTTGAATTTGAAACTTGACTATTTCGCTAATAAAATCGATAAATTGATCTTAAGCCTTAAAGATCAAGATATCAATTTTATTCTCGCATGATCAATAATTCCATCTAAAGCTTTATAGGTGGAATCAAATATTATATGCGGTTGCGAATTAGGAAATAAATCATAATTGAAAGTTATGTCTATCACCCATGGATATGAACACTGGATATTAATAGACACATATTAGGCAATAAAATACCGAAATCAAATTTGGATAAAATAATTACCTAATATTGCAAGAATTATTGCCACATTCGAGCTTGACGGAATCGGCTTGACAGATGACCGGGAATAGCTTGTGGGTGAGGCTCGGCACAACAAATGGGTCTCGGGTCGGCGCACGCCATGGCAAGGATGGCGGGGCTTGGGGGAACTCACTTGGTGCGACAATATGGCGAAGGACTAGCACGGCAACTGATGAGGACGTCACTGGAAATTTGGCAATAAATTTTTTTTTTTTTGGGTCGAAACTACCAATATATTAGATTAAACAGGAACACAACCAGAAGCTAAAGCATCACTATATACAATATCCTGCAAAATGAAAGGAGGGAATATATTCCAGTTGCGGGCCGGGCCTTGATTTCGGTGGGCTTTTGCAGCCCAATCAGCAGCTGCATTTGCTTCTCTGTGACAATGCTGAAGTGAGAGATTAGGGCATCGAGTGAGCAAATCTTCAAGTTCAGTGAAGAGGTGGCGCTCCGTCCATGGCGGCGTCTTCTTCTCCGCGAAAATCTCCACCAACAGCAGGCAGTTCGACTCCATGAAAAGGCGCTCCAGATTAAGCGCCTGCTGGATTAGATGTTGGATCGACAGAATGAGGGCGTAAATCTCTGCCTGGAAGGCCGATTGTGTTGGAGAGCTTCGAGTAAAAACATTAGTAAGTATTCCTTTAAAATTCCTGGAAATATACGCCATTGATCCTTCCGCACTCCCTGAATGAAAAGTCCCATCAATGTTACATTTGATGCTACCTTTTGTAGGAGGTGTCCATCGTCGATCTGGGCTCAAAGCTGATTTTTGATGACCCTGCGCAGATGGGTCGACAATCATCAAGATCCGACTCTGAGTTAGGGTGTTCTCGACAGCTTGGATTGGGTCTGGATTCTGCTGCCTTAAGATTGCATTATTTTGCTGGCACCAGATCTCCCACAGCAAATCGACGAGCACCTCAAAAACAGGGGAAGCCTTGGAATTAGTAGCCTTGGCTGCAACCCACGCATCAAAACATTGCACAGTGGTAAGTGAGATCCGAACCCTAATCTCAGTATGAGTCCAGATGTCACTAGTCCATGTGCAATAGAAAAAGAGGTGTTTAATAGTCTCGGGTACGTTTTGGTTGCAAAGGCTACAAATAGGGGTAGGGGAGATATGTCTGTGAAAAAGGTTTGCTTTTGTGGCAAGGGTGTCTTGACTAGCTAATCACATAAAAACACGTATTTTAGGAGCAGTTTTCATATGCCATATTTTCCTCCATAGCTTAACAGGATTTTGATAAGAGGTTGAGGCTATAATGTGTTGGGTATGTTGGGTTGAAGACACATAATGGTAACAACTTTTTACTGAGTAAACGCCTAATGAAGTAGCAGTCCAAACCAATTGGTCATTAAGAAGTGAAGGATTAATAGGGAGTTTTAAAATCTCTTCACTAACCTGGACATCAAAGAGGTTATAAATAAGATTGGAATTCCATGTGGTATGAGATGAATCAATTAGATCAGCGACTACAACTGGTTCACCCTAAGCTGCTGTTCCTCTTAATTTACCAATTGGAAGCCAAATGTCTTCTCTGATATTAATCTTGGAGCCATCCCCAACTAACCATCGAAGTCTAGGAAGAATGGTTTCTCTTCCCTTTAATAGACTCTGCCAACTCCATGAAGGACGATAGCTTAATTACGCACTTTGAAAAGAAGAATTCCTGAAATACAAGCCTTTGAAAAGCTGACTCCATATAGCAGTAGGTTGTTGAAAAAGACGCCGAGCTTGCTTACCAAGCATTGCCTTATTGAAATTAATAAGATCTCGGAATCCCATTCCCCCAGAGTCTTTTGATAGTTTTAAATCTGTCCAATTTCGCCAATGAATCCCTGACTTGCTATTGTTATTGCTCCACCAGAATGCTGATATCTTCCTTTCTATTAATTTGCAGAGTGACAGGGGCAGCTTGAAGATGGACATGGCATACTGAGGTAATGCCTGAATTACTGACTTCAGCAGAATTTCCTTGCCACTTTTTGATAAGAGTCTTTCCTTCCAGCCAGCTAATTTAGCAATTTACTTTGGCCAGAATCCAGGAAAACATCTCTCGTTTCAAGCGACCCCAGTCTGAGGGGATTCCTAGGTACTTCCCATAACGACTTACCACAGGTATTCTAAGTTCTCTTGCTAAATTGTTTTGTAAAGTCAACAGGCAATTTTTGCTGAAAAACAGACCAGATTTGTTCCTATTGATGAGCTGACCCGTAGCTAGACAATACTGGTTTAGAATATTTGCAAAATTTTGGCATTCAGAAACTGTGGCTTTTAGGAAGAAAACTGAGTCATCAACGAAGAACAGATGGGACAAAATAGGACAGGCTCTATTGAATTTAATTCCCTGTAGTTGACCCATATCCACAGCTTGAGTAATGAGAATTGATAGAACATTGGCAAGAAGAATGAAAATATATGGAGAGAGGGGGTCACCATGTCGAATGCCTCTAGTAGGTTGAAAATAAGAGAGCTATTCCCCATTAAAACGAACACTGAAAGAGGTCGTTGTGATGCAAGCCATGACCAAAGTAACCCATCTGTCATTAAAACCCAACTGCTACAAGTAAGCTTTGAGGAAATCCCACTCAACCCTGTCATACGCTTTCTGCATATCAGTTTTTAGAAGAAGATTGAATCGTTTCTTGCATGTTCTCACTTTAAACTGATGTAGCACTTCTTGCACCACCATTATGTTATCTTGGATCTGCCTGTCACTAACAAAACCTGCTTGTTCTTTAGATATCAAGCTAGGAAGCCAAGGTTTAAGTCTGTTAGCCATAACTTTTGAAATGATCTTATAAGCAAAATTACAAAGACTTATGGGACGGTACTGATCAATGCTTTCTGGATGATGAACCTTAGGAACTAGTGCAATTATTGTTCTGTTCAAACTAGGAGGCATATTACCTGAAGTGAAGAAATCTTGAACTGTTTTAATGACATTTGCTTTGATGATATTCCAGTGATGCTGAAAGAAAAGGCCGTTAAGGCCATTTGGCCCTAGAGCCTTGGAAGCACCCAGCTGAAAAGTAGCCTGGTATACCTCCTCTTATGTTACCACTTTTAGCAATTGTTCATTCATTTATGTTGTTACCACTTCAAGACATTGTTGTAAAAAGGGGCCAAAGTCATGATATCCCACTGACCGGTATAATTGAGAAAAGAAACCCAAAGTCATCGCCTTTAGCTGTTCTAGCTCCCTTATCCAGTTCTGATTTTCATCCTTAAGCATACATATTCTGTTTCATTGTCTTCTTTGCACTGTACTGGCATGAAATTTTTTTGAATTTTTATCTCTCCACTTCAGCCAGTTAATACGTGAACGCATAGCCCATAACTGCTCCTTTTGATGCCAAAATTTTTGAATTTCCTCTCGGATGGAATTGGCCAACTCCTTATCGTTATTTTGATAGAATTTTCTGTTGGTGATTGTCTGTAGTTGGTGCTGTAAATGAAGTATGCGTAGATGGCCATTGCTAAACTGAGATTTACTCCAGCTTGCTAACTTGTGAGAAACTGCCTGCAGTTTAGAGACCAGAGAGGTAATACTGCTTTGCCAGGAATTTTGAATTACTGATTTGCACTCTTAATCTTGACTCCAGAAAGCTTCATAATTGAAAGTCTTTATTCGCTTGACAGGTTGAGAAGAAGTGTTCAGCAGAACAGGACAGTGATTCGAGCCTATTAGTGGAAGCGCTAGCACTTCTGCAGAAGGATACGACAACCGCCACTCCAAAGAGCAGAAAACTCGATCTACTTTCTCCTTTACTAGGTCATCCCTATTCTATTATTAGACTAGGTAAATTCACACCCTTTAATTTCCAACTCTAGTAAAGAACAATCACTAATCATAGCTCGAAAGGATGCCATACGAGAGTAAATAGTTGGTCTTTTTACTATTTTCTCCCAGGGGAAAAGAAAGTCATTGAAATCCCCCACACACAACCAAGGTAAGGAATTTGCTGCACAGATGTCTCTGATAGTATCCCAAAACTCCTGCCTAGCTTGATAAGTTGAAGGGGCATGTAGACATGTTAAATGCATAGAAGCAGCAGCACCAGTATCAAAGTAGATGAGATCTAAATAATTCTCCTCCGAATGCAACAGAGTAATATCAAAAAGGTCAGTACAAAATACAGCGAGTCCACCAGCCAAGCCTACTGGATCCCTTAAAAAGGAGTGAGTGAAATGAAACTGACACTGTAATCTCTTTACAACTTACTCTACATTATTAGTTTCCATTAAGAACACTATATCGGGCTTTTTAGAGGCTAAAACAGCCTTAAGGGCTTGGATTGTCAGGGGATTGCCCAACCCCTGACAATTCCAGCTTAGTAGTTTCATTTGAGATGCGGTGGCTGTTGAGGGCCAGCCGCCAATACCCAATGTGTAGGTTCTTCTGCCGCAAACACAGGAGTACCCAAGAGCTGAGTCTCATCCAAATCTGAAGAGTAGCCCACTCGAGTTTCATACGGGGAGTATCTCTTATGTTTCTTACCTGATCCCACAGCAGTGATCGTTCGAGGGAGTTTTGGTTTCTTTTGTTTAGGGATCTCTAATGAAGGATGCTGAATACTCTTCAACTTGGCTCTTGTAGGTACCAGGTTAGTAGTTCGCATAATTGGATTGACTGGGTCCATCCGAGAGGAGGAACCTAAGGGGATAACAGGGGTTGAAGCAGGAGCCTCTGAGACAGGAACTATAGGAGGCAGAGCTGGAATAGGCAATCGCATAATTGCATGGCTAGGGGGTTTCAGGTACGGCCTCATCCATATGCTCTATATGATCTGGAGGGTTATAAAAAGCATCCCAATATGGGCTAAGCTGTCTGACCTCAACTCTAAACCACGGGCCATAAGCCATTTTCGATAAACCTTCAAATTGAGCTTCCTCGTAAGGATATTCTGTACATGTTGCTGTATAATGGCCTAGCTTTTCACAGGAATAACAGAAATGTGATAGATGTTCATAGCGAAAATCCAGCCATAAAGTCTTTCCTTCTGTACGAATTAGCTTTCCTAATCGTAAATGTTCTTTCAGGTCCAATTCAATTCGATCCCTCCCAGAAGTATCTGGTTTCACTTCAAGAACTCGACCCACCTGCTGAACAGCCCTGCGGAGAAGTTGTTATGTATTCCACTCCAGAGGTAAGCCTATGACATGTACCCATAATGCACATTTAGAGAAATCATAACAATGTAGAGGTGTATTGGGTTGCCAAGGATGCAGATGGACCAAATGGCCTGAGAACAACCAAGGACTCCTAGCTAATATTCTCTGTTTTTCCATTTCTGATCGAAATTTAACTATATACAGACCACCGGTGCTAGGAGAGATCTCAATTTGATCAACATGCCACACTCGCTTCATAGTAATTTGAAATGTAGGAAGATTTACAGCAGGATTAGTGAAGATGTTACCCACCAGGATGAGGCGACACTCCTTGAGCTTGTTAGAGGAAGGTACGCCATCCCAAACCTCCAGTTCTTGTTCCGAGCATAAACATCCCAGATGTTGACACAGCGCAGCAATGTGCGAGGGGCTATCACTCTCATCGGTAGCCATAGTAAACCTTCAAGTCACAGAAAACGTACAACTGACCGAAGCCCATGGCAGAAACGTTCGCCTTTGGATTGCATGTCAAATGTCAAAGATCGAAGACGTACTCCACTGTACCATCAAAATCAGAAACAATTGGAGAAGATCAGGACCAAGCGGACATAGGAAAAGTGAAGAAAAAAGCTTCGATGAAACCAGAGAGGGCTGGAACCTTCACATGCAAGTCAAGCGGAAGAAACAGGTGAATACGATGAAGAAAAAACAGGTGAAAGCTGAGACTCTACGGAGAAGTGGGATGGGAATTCAACCAGAAAGTGAAGTTCAGAGAGAGGACGGAGGAGAAGAAGGAAAGGTAGAGGATGACAGTGAAGAACTCGAGCATTTCGCGAGAGAGAGCTCTAACATAGACGAAAGAATTTCGCGAGAGAGAGCTCTCTCGCCATTCAGGTTTCATAACCTAGTCCTTCATTTTACTTGGCAATAAATTTGAATCAACGAGATTTGATATTTGTTCCTTGATCACTCTCCGTGAAGCCTTTTGGGATTTGTTAATACTCAAATGTGGGGTCTCTCCTTGGGGTTTTCTACAATGATGAGGATGTGGGCAGAACCTGAAAAAAAGAATTAAGAAAAAAATATTAGTGGACTGCAAATATGTGATATTGATGAAGGATCGGCTTCCCCTTTCTTGTCTTTTTTGCAAAAAGCTTCCTCTGTCTCTCTCGCCTTGGACCACTCCAAACAAAGAGCACCGCTTCAAAGGCTTCTCTTTTTTCTATGCTTTTGGTTGCTCTCTTTTCCTCTCTGGATCGTCTCTCAAGAAGTGATTACGCGCCAATCGTGAATCTTTCGATGAAGTCGACCCAGACCAGCCACGAAATTTTGATCTCACTGTGTCGGTGATTGAACTTTGCTGAGGATTGCTCGCTGGACTAAGAACTCGCCTGGAATTGCTGAGCATCGGGCTCATGACACGTCTGGACAGCAGCTTCGTCGTCAAGTTTGGAGTGATGCTGGCGGAGCACGGCGGTGCGTTGGTGGAAGAAGAACTGAAGGCTGGAACAGCAGGCCAGAAATTGTTGGGCACCGGTAATTGCAGGAGCAACGTGGAAGTGGAAGTATGGCAGCAACAATGATGACTAATGGATCGCAGTGATAGAGCAATCCCAGAGATGGGACCGAAAGAGCCGATCTCGTCTCTCAACGTGGCCGTGTATTCAATATCTGTGGCCCCCCAAAACCCTACGCAAAAAACTAACTTATTTATAGGCCAAGGATTAGGGTTTTAATTTTTTCCAAATTCACATCCATAAAGATTCTTTTTCCAAACGCAATATTTGTTTTTTCACCTATCCAAAAAATTCATCATATTCTGGAAAATTTCAAATTCCTATTTTCACAAGATAATTTCTAATCATAAAAAACTTGGGCCAATTTGCTCAATTCGTGGGTTTAGTTCGGTCTATCAATTTAAAGCTAAAAACCACTAATTTAAACCCATATGCTATCGGTCCAATAAATGCAAAAATGCAAATGCACCTAAATCTATATGATATGCAATTAATTAATTAACTGATATTTTTTTTAGGAGTTAAAATTAATCCCTAATTTTTTAATACGATAAATGAATAAATGGGTCGCCAAAATTTAGGTGTCAACAAACATACACAAAAATAACGTAGCTAAAAAAATTTGCTTAAATCAAGCCAAGTATGTACAGATTCTTTAGGACCAAAATGACTCGGCACCAACCCAAGGCACCCCACGCAATCGACGATGGGTCTAGCTCATGACTACACGCAGTTGTGTCGAAATACACAATTAAACATCAATCATGCGAAATCCAACCGCTGCTATTTAATTAATTTAATTCACTGGGTGATCATATTTAAAATGAAGACAATCGATCGCGGGGAAGAGGTAATTTGATGCACTCAGCAAGGAGCTTTAAACGTAGATCCTTATGTTTAGCTTATAAATTAAATTGTGCAATAATTACAGTTGATTAGCAATGCTCTTCTAAAATAAAAGTTGCTTATAAAATTAATTGTTCCGAGTAATTTGAAGGGTAGAAGCACTTATCAATGCAAAGTATATGTAATAATCTTTGAAATGATGGAATAACTTTCGTATCACCATTCTAAGTTGTATAGAGCAAACATGTCGATTCCATTCAACGTGGAGGATCTTTAAGGAAAGTACCTACTTTTTTTTTTTTGGTCAAAAGAAAATTGTATTAATCGTTTGAAACGAAATATAAATAGTGTATATATTTCATAGCAAAGTAAATTGAAATAGAGCAAAGTTTGCAAAATAAAACCAAATCCAGATAACAAAGTGGATTAATAGAGCACCAATAAAAGTAAGGACACACTTGTTCCATAAGAACAAATCTATGAAGCAAAATATTTGGTGACCGATCACTGAATCTCGTATTTTTATTAGTGATGAGCATAAGATAGAAATGTTTTCTCCAATAACTACGGCATTGCTAGTTTGCGGTGCACACTTAGGTCTGGCTTCCTATACATTATTGTTGTATGGAAACAATGGAAACAACAAAAACAGGTTGCGTGAAACATATAGACACTTGAGAGAGCTTATCTACATGATTTAGTGAGATGCCAAAGCTCTTATGATTACCATTGAAACTAGAGGAAGAGGACTTGCGCATGGATATAGCACTAGGGCATTAAATCCCAAAAACATATTTATTAAGCTCCCAAGTCTAGATCGAAAGAGAGAATAGCTCATAGATTTAGAACTAGATTGAGAGAGTTTGTACTCTCAGATTTGAAATTCAATCGGAAAAAGAGATCTCCCACATCTAGATCTAGAGTGAAGAATAAATAAGAAAAGAAGAAATATACACAAATAAAATCAACAAGAGAGAGACTAGTTCAACCCTCTTCCATGCCGGAAGTTGACGAACGACGGAGAGAGGAGAGGGAGTGTAGCGGAAGAGACAGCAAGGAAGGCACCTAATTTGAAACCTCTTAATCCATGATCTTAAGGTGTTCTATTCATGGTCTTACTTACCTATTAGAGCACATTTCTCAAAAAAATTACAAATAAAAAAATTCATTTAGTTATCTCAGAAGTTATATTATAGAAGTTGGAGATTGCAAATTATATTTATCAAGAAAATTGACCCGACATATGTGATAAGCAGCAAAACAGGTTTTTCTGGAAGTGGTATTTTACTGTGCATTTGGTTGCGACGCAACCGAGTGGTGTTTGACTGCAGATGTCGTTGGACTTGAATCGGGTTACTTCTCGGGTTCTAGTAATGCATGATGATTCTATTGCTTTCTCAAACATTACATTTCAATTGTTAGCAGATGACTATGTTAGCAGAAGGCCGATCTAGAGTGGAAAATGCGGTCAGTTTTGCTAATTGGGTTCTGAAGCTGATCGATTGTCGTGATTTGTCATCTGTTATTCAACTGTATATGTGATTTATCGAACCTTTGTTATGCTGGAGAAGAAGTTTGTATCGTGGTGAGTTTTGGCTTATGAAATCTTCATTCAAGCTTACAAAAAAACGGAAGAAGGAATGCAAAAGAGCCGAAGAAAAATAGAGAGCGAGGTTTCATGCAGAAGCAGTTGGAGCTTCAAGAGATTCCTAATTCGTGATGCAAGAGTACTGAGCAGTGAGTACAGCACAAAGCACAAAGCACAATGCACAAAGCAAAAACTAGTTCCTAGGTTCTGGGTCTCTTATACTACCAGACAATTCATCGATCCGGTCTAGTGGAACCACATAATTGATGGCTGCGATGGACCCGATCCGTCGAGGCAAGTGCTTGCCCTCGGTACTACAGTGCAGTCATGATTTCGTGAGAGCCAAGAGGAAAGTGACAGGCCTAATTTCTTCTCTGGCCGCTTCTTCATCTAGAACTCGTGCATAATTCTCAAACAGGCTGTCCACAATTCCTTCACCAAAGTGGTGAGAGATCATGGACTCTTGGACGGCCCTGACCGTGGTCGCCACTGCTGTTCCGTAGCTTTCCCCATCTTTCTCCTCCCTCTCAAGTTCAAACATCTCGAAGCGATCCAATCGGAACGACCCCTCTCTCTCGATCTCGTGCTCCATTTCATCCTTGGAAGGCGCATAGAAGTGCACATCATAGGAATCCAGCTTCTCTTCTTCCACTTCCCCCTGAAAGAATCAAGAAAAAATTGAGCTTGTCGAAAAACATGCATTATTCCCGTCCAAAATCGCAACCAAGCACAGAGACTCTTTTTCTAAACTTTTAATGGGCAAAATTATTTGTATTCATAACTACTTTGGATAAGTCAAATATTACACATGGCAACGCAGGATGTGGACGTAATCACGTCATTCAGACAACAAGAGGCGGAAAAAACGGACGGCCTAACAAACCAAACCATTCTTTAGAAAAAGTTTAAGCCATTACAAAACGGGCGAACCATGTAATTTCATACCGTATTACTTGACATTAGAAAAATAAATAAATTTAGAGCTCGAGGATCCCTTGGGAATTGAGGTTACCTTTGCAACTAACATGGAGACGCTTCTTGCGAGAAGCTCCCAGAAGAAAGAGTTGCCTCTATCAAAATGGTGTGGGCCCCTCCTGCCCAGCAAGATCAGCACCATTCTGCCTCCAGGCACCAGCTCTTCAGATCTCAAGCGGAGGAATGATGTGAAGTCCTCTTGGAACTGCCGCAAGTAAGCCTCGGCTACAAAGGGAGGGCTGGACTCAGAGATGTAGATAGTGCCCTTGTTGATTGGTTCTCTGTTCTCACGATAGAGTGCTGGAGGGACCTGAAGAAAAAGACAAGGGAGTTAGCCAGTTTGTGAGGCTGAGTCCATCTGCGATTGGTCAACTTCGACATGCCTCATATTGATCTGATGATATGATGTTTTTTCATCATTTGCTGATAGTGAGTTAAGTACATTATGCCTTTAATATCCTAATAATGCCAATTTGAAGCTACATAAAGATACAATTTGGGCTACCAAGCCCACAAGTGTGTTCATTTCTTTCCGGGTGGTCCTTTTCATCCTTTAATTTGGTATAATTCTTCCGCTGAGTGGTTCATGTGTCTCAGCTCAATCAAGATGTAATGCTGCAAAATTCAAGATTCTCCTTGAAATAGTGTCAAAATGGGTGTTGTGACAAGTGAGGCTCTCACCAGTGACCCAAACAGGGCAAAAAAAAAAAAAAAAAAAAAAAAAAAAAAGTGAGGGTGGGATAGAATCTTGTTACCCTTGACAGCCAGTGCAAACTGTAGGATGAATAGACAAAGTGCAAGCATTTGTTGGGAAAAAGCCTCCCATAAAAGGACCCAGGATGAGCTGCCATGTACAGAGGAGGATGACATAGCCCGCCCTCTCTCCTTCTTGCCTCCCTGAGCTCTCTGTGGAAATCTGGCAAGGCCTTGAAGATGGAGTTGAAGTCATTGGTGGGGAGGTCATTGAGGTAGACCCTGAACTCTGGGGTTGGACTCGTGACCCTGTGGCTTGTCCCTTCCACTACCTCAATCACATCCCTGATGAGGGACAGTGTGTTGGGTCCTGAGGAACACCCCAAGTCAGCTATTCCAATGCTCTCTGGCATGAGACTCAGGTACACTTGTTGGACCGCTTCCATGGCTATGCTCTTCACCATATCAGATGCCTTCTTCTGTGGAGAGAGAAAGAGAGAGAGTCAGGAAAGTGAATGAAATCAAATCGTGAGGCATGAAAAAAGTTTCCTGTTTTGCGAGAGAGAGAGAGAGAGACCTGAAGGGAAGAGTTCTTGGCATAGCTAGTGTTGCCAACACCTCCTGTCATGTGAAAGACCTTCTCCACATCCATGATCTGGCTGGGCAACCGAACAAAGAAAAAGTTCCTTCTCTTTGATTATCTGAAGAGAGCTTGAAGAATATATGGTGTCTTATGCGCTTGCCCTCTGTACAGAGACAGAGAGAGTAGTCGCAATGAGGCAGCCTTTTTCACTTTTTTTTTAAATATATCTACTTGGTTATCATGGTAGTTCAAGATGCATTTAAACTCTAATGTCATGATGATTTTCGATGTTGATAGTAACTTATTGGCAGGGGACCTCGAATGAGCCCTCTCTCTGATTCTTAAGGATGGACCCTGTAAAATTAATGGTCCATTAGTGGGCAGCTCAATACACTTTTGTTACCATGATTAATGCACGACTTTGCTTTTGTGGGCTTCTTTTTCAGTTGTCAGCTTGGTTTGAGAAAGTAGAAGCTCTGTACAAGTGAAGATCCGAGAGATTCTAAAAGCTTGCGATTCTAAAAGCTTGCGGGACATGTCGGCTGGCTTCATGGACAAAGTGGCCATCTTCAGCTTTGATTACTGTAGCATGTCAGTGAGGATACCATGTACCTTCTCTATCGCAGGCCCACACTTATCTTCAAAATATCATAGAGCGTTTAATTAGAAAATTCGAGTCGATAGAGTTTAGGAGAGCTCGTGCAAGGTCGAATAGATTGTTTTGGCGCGTGGTGTGGAGCTATCGGGTACGGGGAACTTGTCCTGTCCCAATTTGTTAGACACTCGAACCGGGGGAAGAAAAAGCAATTATAATTTGGAGGGTCTAATCGAAAAGCAGAGCGTGAAGCTAGCGCATGCAGAAAACTAGTGCATTATCGCCCATTATCTTCCTTTTGACAAATCGCCAAAATTCTGTGGCGTTTGCACAGTGCCATTCACTACCCCGAAGAATATGGGACAACTGAACTTTGTCCCATCTTTCTTCTTTTGACTTGAAGCCATTGGCCAATAGGGTGGTGGTGCGTTCAATTAGCTCCGTAGCAAATGCTTCCTGTCTTGTGCTGAAATAGGAGGTCTCATCATTGCTCCCACTCGGCGTGGGGATGCTATTTTTTGAGTCCATCAAATCAACGGTTACCTTGGCATGGGGAAAAGAATCTAACTCAGGATAAGAGGGGGACTCGCCGTCCACACAGAAAAATAACAATTTTTTTATTTTATTTTATTATAACCGATAAGCGACGGAATTGGACAATAATCATAGAATTTGATCAACAACTAAAGTCATTGATGAAAAAGCCAGTCAACAATTTGAAGAGCATCGATAGCCCACCAAGGAGGTCATCGACAGTGAGCAATTGACACAAAAATGTAACTACTTAATAGTTATGTCTATCGTTGCTATTTTAGAATTTTGTAACTTCTCATAAACAAGCATAGTTGTAACTTCTTGTAACCACAAATAGGATTAAGAAGTTATTGTTTTGAATAAAGGATTATGAACTTATATTTTCAAATTCAATATACTTGTAACCATCGATTGTGGGCTATTAATATAGCAATTTTACTCTTTGTAAAAATCTCCTAATCAATCACAAAAGTCAATGTTCTTTGTAACTTGGGATCTATATCTTAATTTTCCGCAATTTAAATAGTGGGCCACACCTCCACTTTTCGTTTCTTTAAATTATTTGTCAATTTTATGTCCAAAATCAAGTAAAGATCTTTCGTATTCTTTGTCAATTTATTTATCCATTCATTAATACTTCGGAAGATACTTCGTCAGCATCTTTTAGTAAAATATTTTTTTGGTATGCCTAGTGGGATGCATTGATTCGAGGAGACTATAGTGACAAGAACCGAATTCAACAAGAGTTCAATAATGCTGCCAGTAACGATAATCTAGCACCACAATCAGGTGATGAAGTTGCCGCGCGCTTCAACTCTTCAAGTTTTCAACTGTTAACCAAGCAGCAAAAGAAAGACGACGCCAATGGGCAGACCTTCCCTGATGTCTCATTGTTGCAACAAATCCCCATATGTTGGCTGCCATGAAGAGGTTATTTGAAGAGTTAGCAGAATGATATGGCCAACTACATTGTGAGTCACACCTTCTATGTAATCAAGCCTCGTCATAATGCTGTGAATGTTGTTCTCTTGAGGTTCGGATCGTCCAATCAACCACCACTATTCAATTTAGTGGTAGTAGGTTACTTTCCTAATCCTTATTCATTTATCGATGCTAATAGTGTTGGTCAAAACAACCAAATTGGAGACAACAATTTGACAAATCAAACTGGTCGACAGGCTGGTCAATTGCCAAATATTGACAATGTAAGCCAATGGCTTCATTGGTATCACCCAATATGAATATTTCTATTAGGCCTAACGTGCCGATTAATGTAGACAAGTCGGCAAGACTAACATCATTGCCTAGGGGGTTAAATGGTTAGACAAATCCACAATTAAACCCAATATAATTTGTCAACGATTACGGTTAGACGGGTGTTATCATGCTTGATTATAGGAAACTATGTTTTGAATGGGTTGATAATTAGCCTTTTCCAAGAGGTTTGAAAATGCTTGACTTTGCCATTTTTATTGGCGAGGATGAACAATTGACCATGAACACATTGTTCAATGATGTGTTCCTAAAACTTACATCGTTTCTCTTGTCTTTGTCAAAAACTGTTTTTACTCAATACACTAGTCTACTAACTAATTCGGTGTGTAATTGAGTAGAGATAAAATGAAAATTCTATTCTCAGTTTTACAAAATGATTGCTAGACTCTATTACAATAATGAGTTAGCTGATTAGTTTGTGGCTCGATTTAAAAAGGTTAGCAATAAATACCTTACTTCACTCTTAGAAAAAGAGTTCACGAATTTGGCTTTCGATGGATTGAAATTCAATCTAAGAGAAAAATTCGAAGGCCAAGACTTTGCTGATTAATTTCAGTTAGTAATGAGAATGTCTAAGTACGAGAGATTCTTAAAGCTAGAGATAAAGGGCCACTTGAAAACTTTGCACAAAATGTGGTTTTAATGAAAGACTATGATTCAAAATATGAATTTGACTCAAATGAAACATTAAAATGGAGCCAGAATGATGTTCGACAAGCCTTATGGTTGTCGACCCTTAAAGCTTGCCAGAATAAATGAAAGCATAATGACTAAGGCTAAAGACATTCAAGTTTACTTGTTCGACAATAACAAGTTGGACAAAATCTTTAATTTATTCTTAAAAGATAGCCTGATAAAATTAACGGGATACCAATTTATCCTGAGTAAAGAAGATTTAGTAATAAAAGATATTGCAAGTGGCACCATTCGTGGAGTCATAACATGGTTAATTGTATTGTTTTTAAGAAAGAGGCAATTTAGTAGAAAAAAATCAAAGTCGCTGTTGATCAAGGAGCATATGTTGACTCCTAATTATCTAATTTAAAAGAATTGAACGATCCATGAATATTCAATTCTTTTAAAATGTTTATACAGTGACATAACGAAAAAAACTAACTTTTGGTTATAATTGATTAATGATATACTTAGTCAATAATAGTAGAGTTTGGAGAACAACAAAGTCACCAATGAAAAAGATAGTTGCTAACTTGGAGAGCATGGACAACTTGTCAAGGGGAGTCATCAACAATAGGTGATTGACACAAAAATGTAATTGCTAAGTAGTTATATTTACAGACAATATTTTAGGATTTTGTAACTTCTTGGGATAAGTGTTGTTATAACTTTTGGTAAGCATTAATAGGATTAGGAAGTTATCTTTTCAAATTCAATAACCACTTGTTGTTAGGAGAGGTGCAAAGCAGGTGGGCACCGGCCCATTAAAATAAAGAACACATCATTGCAGCTTGCTGGGTTACCAAATAGGCATAGGAGTCCCCTATAGGGAGGAAACTCCACTATCTTGGTGAGGATACCCTTATGACCAAGCCGAGGATGCAAGGTAGCCTTGGTTTACTCCCACAGAGGAATTGGAAATAGCAGTGTATCGGGGAATTGATATCTTCTAGTTTTCGCCAATGTGTCCATAACATTCTTTTGCTCTTACTAATGTAGCGGTCCTCGGCCGCATCACGTGCTACGCGACTTGCGGGGATGGAACATCTAACGGCGGGTAATTTTGTCATTTTCTTGGATTATCAGAAAAGTGAAAATAATTTTATCCCTTGAAAAGAAAATTCGTAGGTTTTTCTTTGGGATTAGGTCAAATAATATTCAAGTACCAAAATCTATAGTGCAAGAAATACTTGGATTATATTGGGTAATGCAAAGCATCTTTTAAAAAATTTCTTCCCACCCCAGCTCTCTCAAGCCAAATTGTTCATGGGTGGGATCCTCACTCCCACTGAGATAGAAAGATTACTCAGATCGATCATTTCACCACTTTCACCATCCATACTTTTCCCCTAAAAGATGCAATGTTGCTTGACACGTGTCAGTTGAGGGATGACTGATAGTTTGACCATCTTTTTTGTTTTTGTATTTTTTTGGCCTTTTATAATTTGAGGCCTGAGGGGGGGCCAGTTTGGGGGATGCATGAAGTGGCCATTTTTGCTTAATATGCATGAATCGAGTGCCGAACCCTTGGTCCCCTAAGTTTGGACCCTGTTAGTGTCGTTCGGTGGGCTTTGAAAGGAATATCCATCCTTACCTATTGCCTATTGGAGCATGCTTGTCAAGAAAGAGGGTAGGATGTGGGAAGATAGAGTTTCACTTTCTAGGTAAGTGATCTGAGCTTATCTGTTTCTTTTCCAAGCCGACATAGTCATCCATTTCTCCAAACCTCAGGTCTTCCTATTAGATTAGATCGCAATATGATAGGTTTGACGGCGACTTTGGTCGGCCTCTTAAGTCAATTCGAGTCACGGGTAGAAACCGGATCACATGTGTGCACTTTCTTAGAATCCCTGTACTTGTGAATTGTGATACCCAACGGGGTCGAGGAGGGGCGAGCTGAGGTTGCTGCTCCCCTCGCGATGTTCTGCTATAGGGTTTAAGGCCTATTATGTTGAAGGATTATGGAGGTGGCTTTAATAGTCATGGCGTCCCTTCAACAAGAAACGGACTTTACTTATATCACACACCCTTATGATGGAAGATGAAATTTCTATCTTCGATCTGAGTCCATCTAAACTAGTTTAATGAGTCGAGCGATTATTAAACTATATGGGACTCCCTAAATCTAAGGATACAAATGAGTTTAATCCACTAATGGGGAAGGGGAGGAAAAATTACTAAAAAAAAGTTTTAGACATGTATGAATGCCAATTCAGCTCTAAATTTTTTCACTATATTTAATTTAATTCTAATTATTTTGACAATTTGCCAATTTTGTCATTTTGTTTAATTTTGATAGAAAATCACTAATATGGACGTTAGCCATTTTACGTGGCATCAATTTTATAATTTTTTAATATTAATATTTAATATTTTCTTTGTTTCTTTTTCTCATTGTAGCTAGCGGAGGTCGTAGTCCTTACTTGGGACCAGCAAAGACCTAGGTGAGGGCCATAACCTTGGTCAACCACATTGAAAAAAGGGAAAAGAAAAGCTATACAAATTATAAAAAATTAATAATTGTACATGTTGTAAAAATTAACAGGTTGAAGATTGAATTGGCATCTACATGACAGATTTATAATTTTTTTGATAATTTTCCCAATACAGGTATGGCTTGACAAGTGAGTGCAAGAGCCCCATAGGAATTTCAAAATTGTTTTATGTTAAATGGTTTATTTCTTAACTAGTTGATTTATACTTATAAGAGGTTTCGACCCCCACTGATCAGAGTAAACTGCGAACTTTAATCTCTCAATGCTATATACCTCATTTTTTTTTTTTTTCTGGTCAGATATATACCTCAGTTTAAAAAGCTTACTTCAACGGAAATCCAAGTTTCAATTTCAACTCATGAAAGATGTGAAATCCCATGTTGCTCACTCAACATGAATTTACATGTTAAATCTCTTTTCTGAGGATAATAAAATGTAATCATTCCATTCATTTTTTTTTAAAGGTAATGCCAAAATTATTTTTGCAGTTACATTTTTATGTTTTTAATCTTGTTACGGTTTTCTTTCGTGGCTCATAATAAGAAATATTCATATTTTAGACATGGGAAGAAAAACTAGATATTTGTTTACATTTAAAATAATTTAATTTCGTTATGTCACCGCACCCGGCGCGTCAAAGCACATGCTCCAACTCCGTCCGTGTCCACAAACGACTCATCGACAAGGAAGTTTTTCACGTCACGAAGATTTGAAGTAAATTGCAGGTGGGCAACTACCTAACTTTGACTAAACCTTTAGGAGCTCCTGTCACATGTAGAACCATATTCAAAAGTCCCTGACCTCATCGTGTATGCAACATTGTTATAATATGAGAGAGAGATAATTGCATGAATAATTTCTAAACTTTAACTCAATATATAATGTGATTTCTAGATTTTTAATTTATTCTATGTGATTATTGGACTTTAGTAAATGTGTAGTTTAGAGTAAATGAAAATATTCAATGTTGTCTTTCTATTGATTTAAATTCAAGGGTAATATTAAATATTTCTATATAGTCTAGAAACTAAATTGAACATTTACCAAAAGTTTATGAACTACATTGAATAAATTAAAAGTTCAAAGATCATACTGTATACTTGATTGAAGTTTAGAGATCACATTATACATACGGTCGGAGTTCAAGGATTATTTATGTCATTTTTTCTATGAACTAAAATAGTTACATCGCAATTCACACTCATGATCAATGACTTGATATCGTTAATGAATTTAAATAACACTAGGTAAATTCTCCAAGTTTGATGTGATTTTGTAAGCCAAGCCAATATATCGGGGAACACATATTGTCCATCTTTATTTGCTACGTATTTTACATTTTCAGTATTACTTACATTATTGGCAATAGTTATTCTCGGTATTCTTACCTTTAAACTTTTCCCCATTTATATTTCATGTCCAAGAATCAATGAAGGATCCTTCAAAGCTTTGTCGATCGGATAAGTTCGCGTAATTCGAAAGGTATTTCACCCTTTTGGTGGAACAAGTATAAAATAGGAGAGTTAAATTGCAACTCACGCCCACGATCAATAGCTTGATATAATTAATTATTTTGTATAATTCTAGGTAAAATTTTCATGCTATAGGGCAAATTCCCATTAGATTTTGAAACGAAAGAAGACTCTTATTAGGTTCGGATATCAACTTGCCCATGTACCACGTTATTGGTACATCTGTTTATAAATCCATTTACCAACACTGCTTTAGATGTTTTATTTGATTCACCGTCGGAAAATATATCTCACTTTATAGAATCGCCTATTGCGAATTCTACTTTATGATAAGGTCCTAAATGCATTTAATTTTTTTCTTTCTCCATGATGTAATTGGAGGGAAGTTGAGGGTGGGAATGGAACTAATGATGCTGGTTGAGTGTTGAGTGGACTTTAAAGACTTTTTAAGCGTTCATTAACAACTTAGAGAATGTAGGCCGCACAGAGAGGAGCACCATACTGAAAATAATAATTAATTTGTACAAGGGAGAAGGCAGCGGTGTACCGTTGAAGAGTTTTATATAGTTAAATATATAGAAAAATACTTGACTGAACTTGATGGTGTGTGCACATGACTTTCATTTGCGCATCGTGCGTTTGATTAAAAACTCACCCTTCGAAACCCTCGATTTCCATCTTATACAACTTTAAGACGAGGATGGGTCTACTATGCCGTTAAAAAAAATGTATTTTTCTTCGTGCTGATATAATTCTGAAAGAGTATGGAAGCGTTGATAGGCAATTAGGTCACCGAATTTTCCCATAACTTACTGATAATTATCGGCCCAACTTTTTGAAACAGATAACAAATTGATGGTTTTTCTTTGACAACTAAAATTTACTAACTCATATATGAAATTTACCAATCTTTATTTAAGTGAGTTACTAAATTTTTTCCGATTAAAACACTAATGAATTTTGAGTCACTGACTCTTATTTAAGTTACTTACCAACATTTATTTTATTTTATTTTTTTAACATCTACCTACTTTTATTCGTCGATCTTAAAAATGCCTTAAGATAAATTAAGGTCTTACATGGATTTAGCAAACCTAATTTTTGTAACTTATTGGCTTTTCTTTCTCACAAGGTCACCAACTAGTTGTGGTTAATTCTTATTTAACTTGCTTACTGACGTTTATTTGATTTATTTTTAAAATTTAACAACTTTTATTTGCATCTACTACCAATTTGTTACATTTACCAACTTTTTTGATAAATCACTAACCTTAATTGGGAGTAATTCATGACTTTTATCACAAAAAGTTACTAACAAATTTTGCATTACGAAGTTTTATTTGAATTAGTCACTAACTTTATTTTATTTTTTCAGCTTAATGACTTCTTTTATTGATGAAAGAATAATATTTTTCTTATAAGCTACAAAATTTTAAATTGCCTTTCTTACTTAAGTCTTAAATCTATAAAATATTATGTGAAATTACCAATACTTGTTTAAGTGACACTTTCATACCATTAATTATCAATGACTTTTGGATTACCAACTCTCATTTAAGTTGCTTATGGCTAAATTTTATTTGTTTATTCTTAATTTACTAATTCTCTTTGAGTTATTACTTTTGTTAACCTTACATGCTAACTTTTAAATTTACCAATTCTTTATACATATTACTAACTTTTATTTGAGTTAGTTACTGAAATCATTTGCCTTTTAGTCGTATGAACTACAAACCTTTCTCCAGTTAAATTACCAGCACTCATTTGAGTTGCATACCATATTTATTATTTTTTAATTTTTTTTTACTAACTTCTCTAATGAGTTACCATTTTATATGCCTTACTTATCAACTCTTATAAGTTTTTGATTACTCCAACACTTATAAATATTACCGGTACGGAAAAAAAATTCTGTATTTGTGGGCACAGAATAGTTCTGCCTTTCAAATTTTTTTTTTTTTGAGAGAGGGTTTATTTGGCTTTTAGATTTTATTTAAGCATTCGAGTTTCAAAAGGAAACTTTATATAATATTAAGTATCTCAAAATTGGAAAATTGTAAATATATATTACAATATTTTAAATCACCTCAAAATCTTTACTCATTTGGAGAAAAATCCTTAAGAAGTATTTTGGTTTTGCTAATGGGCCCAAAAAACCCAAAAAAAGAAAAAAAGAAAAAAAAGAAAAAGAAAAGACATTCTATGCCTCTATATTACCATGTGGTAGTGGCACGCCAAGAGGGAATCTGACTAAAGGAAGAGTTTTGAAAAGTCATGCTCAGATTAGTTGAGATTATCGTGACTTCGTGTATTATACCATGTCAATCATGCAAAGGCCCAACCAAACAAGAGGCGTGATTGCAATCTGCAACCACTTATCTAACAAACTGAAGATCCAGATGCAATTAAACCTCAGATTTTCTACATGGAGTTACACTACGGTCTTTTTCGGGTGCTTTGGTGACCATGGATTATCTCATAAGTGGGTGTTGGCTGACTTTAATGAGCCAATGAGATTCTTCTCTTTGGCATTGAAACGTATACATAGCAGGCTGCAGTCATCATGGTAACTAATTTAGGTGTCCTTTTAAACTTACACATACGGAAAAAGAGAGAAATATGTCCATCCCTTGCTAGGGATGGTGCAACTTTCGTACCTTTATAGGGGTTAAAAAAAAAAAAAAACTTGCGATCTAATTTGACACGACTCCGTTTAAGGAATTCTTTACCCCCAATTTAGCATACGAAATTGCATGCGGTCCGTAATCATTGCTCATCAGCGATCACAGGTCGTGACCAATGAGCGATCGATGCAGAGATGATCAATGACTGTAGGTCACATGAGATTCTGTACATGGGTCTTTGTGAACCTCTTTGTGTGGAGCAGTACCTCTCTTAGGACTTAACTCCAATTCAACAGGTGGCGAGTTCATATGGTGGTTGACCAGGCTCCCAATCGACAAGCACATAAATCCAACTTCGCAACATTGGGGAAGATGTCATATGGCACGGGGATGAGGGGGTTGGAATCCCAAGGCTTTGTGGGGGGGCTTTCATTGACATAAGATTTGCCAAAATATGATTATAAAAAGATTGCAGTTCTATGACTAAATCACAAGGGAGTTGAACCACTTTGAATTTAGATCCTCAAACCCTAATGCCGGTGCTCAGATTCTCTCCTTAAAAACCGTCTCCAGCTGATGCCAAGTTCGAGAGCTCTAAGATTGTAATCGAAGTGGGAGAGAGAACACTGTATCCGATCCTTAATTATGGTGAAGAAGACAGCCTTGAAGGTTAGTATCCCATGCGAGAAATGCAAGAAGAAGCTCCTCAAAGCAATCTCTACATTAGAAGGTAAGTTACAAGCTCCCCATCTCATGCACCTTCTTGCCCTGATTTCTTTTTGTCTGCCTGTTTAATTGCAGAACAGTTTCCATTCCGATGCATTTTGGAATTTGAACGTGTGTTAGAGTCGAGAAAATGCTCGCTTTTCCTGTTAATTTTCCCCATCCCGTCTCCACATCATTATTTGATACTTTGCTCCTGAAACATGAAGGAACTGAATCTCGAGTCTCCTATTGTGATTTCATTTCGCAAATTTGGTCTAGATTATGGGCGATGGTTAAACGGGTTGCTAATTTGTGAATGCAGGGGTAGATAAAATCGAAGTGGACTCCTCCAAGGGAATGTTGACGGTGACGGGCGACGTGGACCCTTACGATGTCATACTCCAGGCAAGAAAAGCGGGCAAATACGCTGAGGTCGTGAGCATCGGGCCTCCTCCTCCGCCGCCTAAGCAAGACGGCCAGAAGAAGCAAGAAGAGAAGAAGCCTGCGGAGAAGAAGCCCGAGGAGAAGAAGCCCGAGGCGACGGCGACCCATATCCACAGTCCCTACGATTGCCCCATCTGCTGGCAAATGGCGATCGTCCATGCGCCGAGATGGGAAGAGCCCGATCCGTCCTGCTCCATCATGTGACATCCCATCTGCACTAGGGAATCTGCCAAGATCTAGATTTGGTAGATGTGAGATAGGAGTCATTTAGCCACATTATTCTTACTTTCTTAGCAACATGCGCTTTTCTTCCTTATGATCATATAATTGGAATCCAATCAAATTTAGTTTCAGATGGCCCCCAAATGTTATTTAAAAAAGGAATGGATTGTAAAATAATGAAGTAAAGAATTAGGGCTCATCATTGTTGCAGTTCAGCTATACTCCAGCTCATAAATCGAATAATATAAAAATCGGGTCAGCTGCATACGAGATGAAATTTGTAGTTCACATCCAGTCTTGATTACATCGACCCGGCCAATTTAAGTTAGTCATATACAATCAACTGGCCATGCGGTGTCTTGTCTTGTGGTCAAATTTTGCTTTGGGTTTCTACACGCCTGGGAGAGCCTGAGTGATGGATTTATATGTACCATTCTTTTTCCGTGGACTAAAACAATAGTGGTTTTTCAATTCCCTTGTGAATGCGTGTTTGGTAAGTGAAAATCAATCAATATTAGGAATATTTGTTTATATACCGCTAGTGTAAAAAGAATTTCCTCACAAAAGGTTTTATTCACCTTTGATTTGAGAATTATAACTACTCACTCTCTCAAATCAACGGCATATAAAGCCGCTTGTGTATGATTCCTTTTCACACCAACATGGTATTCCAAAATGACATCAATATCTAACAAAAAAAAGTGCTTTATGCTTTGCCAGCGTTACAGATTAGGCTATTTTTAAAGTTTTCCAAGTGCCCTTGTCTTTCATTTTGGAATGAAAATAACATTGATTAGATTTAGAGTAGCTTTTTAACTTAATTTACCTTGTTTTCAATTTGTCGATATTCTACATTCAAAGGATGTATAACTTAAATAAATATCAATTTGTTGGAACTAACAGAAGTGGCAAATTATAACATCAAAAAAGCACTCCGAATTCTAAGTAATATTATAACTATTTATTGGACGTAAGAAAATTTGAGTTGCTAATAGGTGAGGAAAGATCTCAATGATGCTAATAGCTCTTGTAACTCGATAGGAGAGGAATCGATATTGATTATAATGATAGGCGACTTGCTGCTGAATTTATCATTTCCATCATTCTTAAAATTTTGAAAGAACTAAAAAGAAGGAAATTTATGATATCTCTAATAGAGTCTTATTATTTACGTTTTACTAAATTTAAAATCTTGTAATGGAATTTCGTCTTAACTTGAAAAACTCAAGACTTTCATAATACACAAATGCTGACACGTGTATTTACATGTAATATCTTCATACAATTATGAAATTTGAATAAATTTTAAATTTTGGCAGGAAATTAAGAAATTTTTCCTTTCCTTAAGTGCAAACAAGTACATCCATCAGTTCTTCTTATATAGAAAACAAACTTTTCGTCCCAAAAAAGAAAAGAAAAACTATTTTTGGAATTCGTGTCAAAAAAAAGGGAAACACCAATTTCATCCCAAATGGGAGAAAGAAAAAAGAAAAAGAAAAAAAGGCCCCACATTTTATCTTAATATTTATTCTTTGATTTTTTTATTGGTCATAAATTCATTGAGTTAAACACGGTAAATTTGTTAACTAAAGAAGAAAAAATTAAAACAGGCAAGAAATCTTAAATTAAGAGTAGGACCAAAATAACTTATTAATTATTTGCTGAATAAACTATTATGTTTTGCAAAAAGGGATATCAATTTCTTTCCAAATGAGAGAAAAACAAAACAAGGGAAAAAAACCAATAAGAAGAAAAAAAACAGGTGAAGTAATAGTTTGTACATTTGACCCTAATATTGAAAGTGCCAGTATGAACACTTAGAGGAGGTGAATAGGTGTTTAAAAGAAGTCTTGACAAATAAATATGGAATATAATAAGTTGTAAGCAAAGTCAATGATCATAGTCTGATCAACGAGCCACCAGACTTCTAGTATATGTTTAGAATCTGTTATGAGATGGAACATATTTATGAAATAACCTGTAAGTGTGCAACAAATTTAAATAAGAAGAGTTAAGAGAAGAGAAGATAAGATTGCACACGAAATTTATAGTGGTTCGACTTAGATTAAGCCTACGTCAACTCTTCCACGCTAACAACATTCTGGTTGGATTTCATTATGTGATTAACAAGATATTACAACTTTGAATGCAAACACTCAGTGATAGATCACACTATCTCACTAAGTCACTTTTTTGGTATGTTTCTCACGATCACAAATATTTAAGCTCACCAAAGACAAGTGTATGATCAAAGGTCGCTCAGATTTTGGAATTATAAATTCTATGCTCCGTCTCTTACTTGCTCATCAATCCTTGATCTCCTTAAATACTCCTCTACTTCCAAACTAACCGTTAGACAATATCTAGAGGATTGTCTTCCAATCTACCCATTGGACAGATCTATATCTAGAAGATTTAGTAGCCGTTGAGTGACAAAAGTAGAATCTCAAATTGATTATGATCGCCCATACAAACATAATCTTGGTTTCCATAAGTAGAGCTTCTTCATTTAGAAAATTCTTATCTTCAAGATCCAATTGTCAATTAATTAGATTGAGTTAATCAAATTTATCTCGTTGTAGAATCCAAATTGGATCACTAGCCATTATATGTTTGGGGCTTATGTTATGTTTTATCAAGTTGTTTTGTTCTGAATATGCTTCATTCTGAATTTGTTACGTTATGAACTTGTGTCTCGTTCTGGATGTAAAGTCTGAGAATATTCTGTTTGAAGTAGAGTCTGAGTGTCTTTTGTCTGAAGTAAAATTTGAGTATCTTCTATCTAAAATAGACTTTACAATCTGAACGTAAGTCTAAACATATTCTGCTTCTGAACATCTTTAGCCTTAAGGTCTAGACACAGTCTGAATAAGTTCAGTTTCAGTATAGAGTCTATCTTCTGGTTCTTTCAAGTATAGACTTTAACAATATCCTTTATATATTCTATCATATGCATAGTCTGTTACTCAACCATTAAATACATTAATAGCCTTTGATTTATTTTGTCGTCTTCAAAACATTATAAGCGATTTTCCTAACAAATATTTGTTGTTGGAATTGAATATGGGAGGTTTGTTGACTAAAGAAAAAAACATAGAAAATGCAAGAAATCTTAAATCAAGAAGGGAAACCACAATAAGTTATTAGTTATTTGTTGAATAGACTATTTTATTTTTGGGTAAAGAGAGGTACCAATTTCGTTCCACATGGGAGAAAAACAAAACTAGAAAAAAAAAAAAAGAGAGGAAGAAAACCTAAAAAGAAGAAAGAAAGGTAAGAAGTAATAAGCCATACATTTGACCTTAATATTTGTTGTTGAAATTGAATATGGTAGACTTGTTAACTAATGAAAAAAATGTAAAAAATGTAAGAAAATCTTAAATCAAGAATGGAAACCACAATAACTTATTATTATTTGTCAAATATATGGGTAAAGGGGGATACCAATTTCGTTCCAAATGGGAGAAAAACAAAAGAAGAAGAAGAAAAAAGAAAACCCAAAAAGAAGAAAAAGGAAAAAAGTAATAGGCCGTACGTTTGATCTTAATATTTGTTATTGGAATTGGATACCCTTTTTGTTAACTAAAGAACAAATGTAAAAAATGTAATAAATCTTACATCAAGAGTGGAAACCACGATAAGTAATTAGGTATTTACCAAATAAATTATTTTTTCTTATGGGGCAAAGAGGGATACCAATTTCATTCCAAATGGGAGTAAAACAAAAGAAGGAAAAAAAAACCCAAAAAGAAGTAAAAAAAAGGTAAGGTTGTTTGAATTGAACACGATAGATTTGTTAACTAAAGAAAAAAAATGCAGAAAAGGTAAGAAATCTTAAATAAAAAAATGGATCCACAATAATTATTAATTATTTTCCGAAATTTTTTTTTTTTGGGTAAAGAGGGATATGAATTTCGTTCCTAATGGGACAAAAAATAAAAGTGGAAAAATAAAAGAAAACCCAAAAAAGGGAAAAAGGGTAAGAAGTAGTATGCAGTACATTTGACCTTAATATTCGTTGTTTGAATTGAACACGGTAGATTTGTTAACTAAATAAATAAATAAAAAGTAAAAAAAAAGGTAAAAAATGTAAAATCAAGAGCATGGGACCCAAAAATGGATAAGCAATTCAACGTCATCTACCGTCTTTTGGCAACATAACTAAAACAGGTATGGAAAAGTGTAAGATCGATTTGTAAGAATTTTCCTGATGTTGGTTACATTAATTGAGATTGCAATTTACTATTTTACGAGGTTGGTCAGATAATGGTAAGACATAAGGTTTTCTTAATAGTTGAATATGAATCTGACTTGTGTTAGCCAAGTTGGGTTGGACCCATGATGAGATGGCTTATCCAAAAATTTATAAATAGTGCTAAGGTTTCTCATTTAACCCTCACTAAGGTCTCTCATTTAACCCTCATTCTTACAAAAAATATTCTCTCATCTCACATAAGCCGTGAGGGGCGGTCTCATCACTCTAGGATCTGAGAGCCATAGAGGGGAACCCGAGTGTCGGCTCATTGTTTAAGCGTCGGATTGTTGTCATTTCGCATAAAGAATGATAGATTCCAAATCAGGTATGCAAATCTTCATTTATTTCTCCAATATGTTCGAGTTTCTAGCTATGTTAATCCTAGGATGTCGCTTCGATGGCCAACATTCGGTATTAGAGCCTCGTAATCTAGAACTTGAACTGTTGCATTTGGCCTGTTTTTGAAAATTTTATCCGTTAAAACTTGATTTTGAAAACATATTTGGATTCGTCTTGTTGAACCAAGCATTTCGATGGGTGGCACACCTCCGATGGAGGCCAAATGTGCTAGCAATGAGCATTTTAGATTTGACCTACCTTTGGACCGTTTTACTAGTTTTCGTGAATTTTGGTTTGATGAAAATAGATTTTGATCACATATTTGGCTTCTACTCGTCGAGACGAGCATTTTGGTGGGTCGTACTCCTCTAGACAAGATCGGACGCGCCACCATGCGCCTACACTCATGGCCGTGGCGTAGGCGAGTGTTGCCACACACTAGCGAGCACACTCATGCGTGGGCGCATGACCTCCTAAGGCGATGGGGTGACGTTATCGATGACGTCACCCATCGACTTGAGCCATCACCATGGATTGATGATGTCACCCCTAGGCAGGTTGACCCAACCTTGGTTGATCGGGTTGACTGCTGATTGGTTGGACCAGTTGTGCTTGATCAAACCGGTTTCAGGTCGGCTCAAGAGGATGAGTGTGTGGACCTCACGCGCTGTACATTCCCATGGCGTGTGAGGGTGCGTGCGACGTTGGATCAGCACGTGGTTGGTACCAGTGTGCTCGTATGGAAGTTCTTGACATCATGATGTGTTTATTTTATACGATTGATGATTTTTACGAATATGAAAATGCATGTGGAACCCTAAAGTGCGTTATTTTTAGGGTATTTTTGCGTATTTTTCATGTATTATCCTTTGGTTTTGGAAATATGTTGCGAGCTCCCATGTATATTATTACATAAAGATTGTGTAGAGTATTGATTCATTGGTAACATGTATAAGGTTCTGCATATATTAATGAATAGATCAATGTGATTGACATAATGTGTGATTTTAGCGACAAATTGCCATTGTCATTAGGTCTAAAGTCACATGTATAGGGTAATGTGAGTCATAAAGTTTATATCTCTGACATGAGAGAGTTTCACTGATTTAATTGGGTTGTGACCGTTAAAGTGATAATTTGGTTGGATTTGAGAAATATCGGTCTCATATTGTGATGTGATGTCTCATGTTCTAATACGTGGTTATAATCCCAAAATAGGTGATTGTGTATTAGTTCATGGAGGGGTACATGGTTAAGGAGTGACTGACCCTAGTGATTCAAATACTCAAAGGTGGTGAATTTATAGAAGGTTAGAACATATTCTTATGGCCGCTATCATGTGGAGAGTGTACGGTTGCATGTTATGTATTCTGCCCAAATGTATTTATGTAATGATGCATGTAACTCTTGGGATGTGTACTTATAAGGTTTTCAAGTTACATAATACTCACATGATATCAATTGATTATGCTGTTTGTTATGAAGTTACATTTCCTGTAATGACAACTCCGTTGTAATTAAGGTTCTTACTGGGTCAAATTTTAAGGAGTGAAAAGATGATTTTCTATTTGGAATGAAGCTGGTAAATCTTCATATTGCTCTTACTAGGAATAAACTGGCAATCTCACTCTTAGTGATATAAAACTAGAAAGTTTCTTTTATTGTTTGGGAAAATGGCAATTAAATTTGTTTGTTATCCATGAGACATTTCATTTAAGAATACTTGAAAATGGTTTACTAGCTAATTGCATTGGTAAAATGATGATGGAAGCCTTGGTGGCTTGAAATTGTGTTTTGTTTAATGCTGAGATTAAGATAAATGCAAAGAATTTTCAACATAAGGTGTAATGGTTCTGATGAGATTAAGGATTTCGTCATAAGGATGGTATATTTGAAGTCCAAAGTCATACATATAAAGGAATTCATGAAACCATCGGTCAATCTAACAATTTGATCTCAGGATAGCACCCTTTAAAAGAAATTGTGTCATTTACTACTTTAGTGGGAAGAAACGACACATAAGGAATATTGTAATGAATATAAAACTTGGTTGTCCAAGTGTGAGTTTAGAGTTAATAATTCTTTGGCATTCATATATGAATCCGATTTCTATCAAAAGCCTCATCCAGTTCTTAATGGCTAGATAGCGGCGCAATAAATTATGTTGTTTAACATAAGGGGATTCATAAATTTAAGGAAGCCAAATTAGGATGAATCATAACTCATAAAGGGAAACAACATTTAACGTCAAGTTAGTTGAAGATGTTTTGATTCTAGATTCTGGTTTGCATTTAATGTTGAGAAACACTTTTATGTTCATTCCTTTGGATGGAACTTAGTTTCCGTATCAAATTTGAAAGCGTGTGGCTACTCTTTTGAAGTAAAGAATAGTGTTATTTTAATGTTTTTCAATTCAAATAAAGAAGGATAATGCAATATGTCAAATAGATTGCACCGATTGTATTAATCTCCCAACATTATGTACATCGTTTTTACAATTGAAAAGATTGTTTCAAATAAATCTTTACTTAGGGAACAATCTTTTGCATTGTAGCATAAATGTCTTGATCATATCTTTAGAAAAAAAGTAAAAAGATCGATAATGTTGATATTTTATCTACTCTTAAAAGTTGCCTAAAGACTTATATAGACTGTTATAAAAGCAAGATGATTAAGATACACAAAAAAACTACATTTTAAAGTCATGATCTGTTAGAGATCATCCACACTTATATTAGTGGACCATATATGGTAACATTGTATAGAAATTTCCATTTCAACACAATAATTGACGACTATTTTCTTTTGATTAAAGAAAAGTCTGAATCTTTGGATAAAATCAATTTTTTTTCGAACTAAAGTCAAGAAACATTTGGAATAAGTCTCCAAGATTATCAGATATGGTTGTAGTGATGAGCATTTTGACAAGTATGTCAATATTGGATAGCTTAAAGGGCCATTTGTCAAATACTTGGAAGATTTTGAAATAATAACTTAGTTTACTATGTCCGAAAATCTTGAACAAATTGGTGTGGTTGAAAAGTGTAGTTGGTGCATAATAGTGAGTATAATTACTAGGACTAATTTATCAGGTTTTTTGTGGGGCAAAACAACCTTATATGCATTCAACCGAATTTCTACCAAAGATGTTATGTTGATTCGTTTTGAGTTGTGAATTGAACATAAGCTTGACTTGAATCATCTTAAGGTTTGAAGTATCTTATAGAAATGATGTTATATAATCCAACATTAAGAAAGTTGGATTGTAGAGCTACTCAGTGTTATTTTGTATCTTACCTGGGTCATTTGAAGAGATATTGATTTATGATCCCAATAGAGGTATATGAATTGTGGAATCACAAACAGTGAAGTTTTTAGAGTTTGATGTAGTTGCAGATGATAGCTGCTCTTAGATTATTAAAGATAATAGTACGGTGATGAGTATTGTGTTTTTATCTTTACCTATATAGACAATTATGGAGTTTTCTACACCATAGACTAAGCTTGTAAGGTTCAAGATGCTGTAATTGATACAATTCCTGATAAAATTTGTCAAATCTCTCGAGTGCAGAATGAAGTGGTTACAGTGACTCCATTTAAGAGATTAACCAGGAAAATACGTTCAGTTATACCATTGGATTACATAATCTATTTGTAAGAGCATGACTACAATATCTACTGCGTGGTCGATTTAGTGACTTATATATGTAAATACTATTTCTTGTCCTCAGTCAGATCTGTGGTTAGATGCGATGAAAGATAAAATGCAATCTATGAAACATGATAGTGTTTGGGAGTCTATTGAATTGACTGAAGGTCACAAGACCATCCGCTACAAATAGGTGTACAAGATTAAAAGAAATTTCAAAGGAAATATTGAGAAGTTTAAACTCAGACTAGTAGTGAAATGTTTTATTCAAAGAGAAGATTTTTTTTTTTTCTAAAGGCTATTTTAGAGTGAATATGATATTAGTAGCTCATTTTTGACATGGAATTACGCTAGATGAATGTTAAAATTGCATTTCTCAATAAATATCTTGATAAAGAAGTCTATATGGTATAACCCGAAAGTTTTGTAAAAGATGATTTAGGTAAGTTTGTATGTAAACTGAAAAGCCTTATTTATGTTCTTAAACAAATTTGTAGATAATGGTGTTTGAAGCTTTATAGTGTTGTCTTTTGTTTTTGTTTTTTTTTTATGACCTAGGGAAACCCGTACAATTGGTAGCCAATAGGCAAACCCCGGGGCCGCATGAGAGAACCACCACCCCATGCAAGCGGTTAAGGCACCAAGCGCCTCCGCTGGGTTTTGAACCCCTCACCTTGAGGGTAAAGATCAAGGAAACCTTATCCAGCGGAGCCATTGCGGTGGGTGGTCTTTATAGTGTTGTTACTTCGTTCAATTTTATTGAGAATAAAGTAGATCGGTGTATATACTATAAGATCAGTGGGAGAAAAATTTAGTTTTCTCACATTCTATGTAAATGTATTTTGCTTGTGAGTAGTGATATTGGATTACTACATAAGATAAAGTATAAGTTGTCAATGAATTTTAACTTGAAAAACTTTAGTAAGGTATCTTTTGTTCATGGCATTGAGATCCATAAGAATCCTTCTTGTCTTAAGTTAGATTTATCTCAAATTGCATATGTTGATAATAATTTAGAAAGACTTAATATGCAGCATTATAAACCAGAAATTACTCATGTTCTTAAGGGTAATAAAGTGAGTCTGTTGTAGTATCCTAATTTATATTTTGGGAATTCCTAAATGAAGGATATACCTTATGCTATTGCACTTAGAAATGTCATATATGCTCAAGTTTGTACTAAGCTAAATATTGCTTTTATGGCAAGATTTCTAGAAAGATATCTGTCAAGTCTAAGACATGATCACTAGATTACTGCTAATAAAGTTTTGAGATACTAAATGGGACAATAAAATTATATACTAACAAACACGTTCAGAATCTAGAACTAGTAGGGTATTCGAATGTAGACTTTACTAACTATCAGGATGCAAGAAGTTGACAACATAATATATCTTTATATTAGCAGAATGTGCAATGTTATGACAAAGTGATAAATAGAAATCTATGTTATCCTCTATTGTATAAATGAAGTCTGTTGTTTTTCAGCTATTGCTGAGGATATTTGACTTTGAAATCTCATTAAGGAATTGACCATATTAAATTTTATGGATAAACTCATATGTTTGTATCAAGAAAATAACTTTTCAGTATTGTTTATCAACAATAATAAAGGTCTCGAGGGGTTTAGACATGTAGTGGTTAAGTTTTTGGTCATAAAAGAATAATACAGAATGGTGACATATAGCATATTTCCACAGATGATGTGGTTGTAAACCCACTAACTAAAGATTTTCGTTCTTGTGTATTTAAAAGACATATCGTGAGCATGGATTATCATTGGATGTTGCTGTTTAGTGGTAACTGTTTTGATTTTGCTCTAATAAAGCTTATATATGTATTTCACATTCAATAAAGTGTTCATGAATTTGTGGTCACCATATTGAGTTGATTATAAGTAATGGAAATCTCAAGATATTGTGTAAACCTTGAGTAAAGGCCGTGGGCATCTGATTATTAGCTTTGAGCATATGTCTTGATTAAACATAAAGAAATGTTAACCATAAATATAAGACGCATGTAGGTTTATTAGAACCAAAATGGAAATCTATGTTATCCTATATTGTATAAATGAAGTCTGATGCTTTTCAGCTATTGCTAAGGATATTTGACTTTGAAATCTCATTAAGGAATCGACCATATTTAATTTTATGGATAAACTCATATGGTTGTATCAATAAAATAACTTTTCAGTATTGTTTATCAACAATAATAAAGGTCTCGAGGGGTTTAGACATGTAGCGGTTAAGTTTTTGGTCATAAAAGAACAATACAGAATGGTGACATATAGCATGTTTCCACAGATGATGTGGTTGTAAACCCACTAACTAAAGATTTTCGTTCTTGTGTATTTAAAAGACATATCGTGAGCATGGATTATAATTGGATGTTGCTGTTTAGTGGTAACTATTTTGATTTTGCTCTAATAAAACTTTTATATGTATTTCATATTCAATAAAGTGTTCATGAATTTGTGGTCACCATATTGAGTTGATTATAAGTAATGGAAATCTCAAGATATTGTGTAAACCTTGAGTAAAGGCTGTGGGCATCTGATTATTAGTTTTGAGCATATGTCTTGATTAAACATAAAGAAATGTTAACCATAAATATAAGACGCATGTAAGTTCATTAGAACCAAAATGATATTCTTTAGTGATACATTCAATTTTCTGTGATACTTTAAGTAAGAGAATAGTGACCGATAAAGGAAATAACACATAAGATATCACTCTTTATGAGGTATTATCCGTTTGCCACATAATCATATTGAATATATATCAGTAAAGTTGAAAGCATTCGTAACCATGGAAGGCTTTATGTAAATACATGTAGTTACTACCATGATTTGGTATTTAAGACTTTAAAAGATAGGATTGACTATTAAGAATCATCACTAGATCAACATAAAGGTGCGCACATATAATACAATCTCAATTAATATAGCATAAGTGGGAGAATATAAGATTTTTCCTGATGTGAGCTATATTAATTGAGATTGTAATTTACTGTTTTATGGGATTGGTCTTATAAAGTAAGACATAAGGTTTTCTAAACAATTGAATATGGGCCTGGCTTGTGTGGATTGAGTTGGGCTTAGCCTGTGATGAGAGGGTTTGTCTAAAACTTTATAAATAGTACTGAGATCCATCCTCTAATCCTTATTCTTCCAAAAAACATTCTCTCATCTCACATAAGGAATCTGTGAGAGGCGGTCTCATCATGCCAGGATCTGAGAGCCATAGAGGAGAAGAACCTAAGTGTCAGCTTGTCGTCTAATGTTGGATTGTCGTCATTCCGCATAAAGAATGATTGATTCCAAATCAAGTATACAAGTTTGAGAGCCATAGACTTTGAGGAATTTCTCAGAGCACACGCTGTGAGTTTCGAGTGTTCTTCGAGTTTCTTCTTTTCCATGACAACTACCATTGGCCTACTTAGGAAGCGGATTGAACCGATTTCCAGGGACCTCTGATCCGATTCCCAGTTCCTAGGTGGGATTGGATTGGATCAGAAACTGATCATCCCTATCTAGTCTTGAAAATTGTTTACTAAATAGTTATTATATCCTGTGTTTAAATGAAGAAACAACATGACACATAGTTATGCTTGGGGAGAAAAGACTAATGGTTTCAATAAGTATGTTTGTGTGGAGTATATCTTATTTTTAACTCCATTTTTTGTGTTATTCAGGGTGTTTTGGATATGGCGACAATTGAGGTTGCTGATCATATTGTTAGAGGTGTTTTGGCTTGTGACAATTCCCGTTTTGATGCTATTATAGAAAAGAATGTTCATCTTGTTGACATGTTAAATTTTGAAGCTAGCGATGTCATACCTCCTAGTTTTCGGTAAAGAAAGATTCATGAACATAATAAATAGGTGATGAGACTTTAATCTTTTTTCCCCTTCATTAGTGTCACACCCCAAAACTACAAAGAATGGGGATGACATGGCCGTCCTTCCACACGAAGGATGCAGCCTCAAACACAACAAATAACATGATATCAACTTATTTATATCTCAAACCATATATATACATATTAGATAAATTAACAGATTTGTTGCAACATTAGAGTTTTTATAATTCACCTAAAAGAAATATATATTTAGAACTCAACCAATCCAACCACTAGCAAGAATTATGTGCACCACTTCCTTAAACCATACCCAAAAATAAAACTCCCAAAAGTTTTCCAGTAGCGCTCTTGTCCTTAGTTGCTAACTTGGGACCTAAAAACATGGAAAATGAATGGAATGAGTAACCATAGCTCAGTGAGTAATACATACCATAAAAGCATATCAAACTTCCACATTACACATTTAAAACTCAAGACATGGCTCATCATTGCCAAACAAAAATATAATAACTTGCATGAACATATTGTGTTATATGTTACCTCAACCTAGCTATTTCAAATATCAAAATTTCTCATTCATCCATAATAACAAAACACGCATCACCAATTTGGTTCAATAGTCGGACTCATCCTATCTCATATCGATGGTTCATTTCACGCTCGATATCTAAACTCAAGGTCCTAGAGGTGGCTTCCACGAAATTACGTTATCGTGTAACACTTAACCCTTGACCACATATAGCAATAGTACAAGACTATAGAGGTGGCTCCCGCGGAATTATGTTATCGTGTAGCACTTAGCCATTTACTACACATGTCAGTAGTGCAAGGCCCTAGAGGTGACTCTCACGTGACTCAAGTTGTCATGTAACATTTAGCCCTTGACTACAAGGTCCTAGAGATGACTCACATGAAGTTTTGTTGTCGTGTAGCCCTTAGTCATTTACCCGTTGACAACACATAATTTTTTAATAGTCATCACATTATCACATAACTCAATTGTACCAAAATAGCATGCATAACCCTTCAAGAAAGGTTTCTCGAATCATCCCACAATAACTCCAAATTACCAAGCACTATATCCATCTTTATACAACAAATGAGTCCTCACTTCCCTACACAAGTATATGTCAATTACTCTTACCTTAGTACATGAGTTTCACAAAACCAAAGAAGATATTATTACTACTCACCTAGGGATGTTCCAAAATCAAATAACACACGTTATTTGATCCTCCGATCTTGCGATCCGGGCGTTACGCTATAAAGTTGAGTTGGCTTAGTGAGGCATTTGTGGCATGCACGTGCCAAAATCCCTTTCCTTTCTTCCATTTTCTTTTCTTTTTTCTTTCTTTCTGGTTGAGGGAGCTTTCAGCTTCTATTTAGCTGAGCCCCCTCCCCTCTCCTTTTTGCTTTATGGGATAAGTGCTCCAGAAGTCCTACAACTTGGCATGGAAATGCATCTGAGTCCTAAAATTTGCAAAAAGTGCATTTAAGTCCTAAAACTTGTCAAAATATTTTAAACGGGTCCTAAAATCGACGCCGTCTAATTTCTTGATGGAAAAAGCTAACGTGGCCCCCGCTTGGCTTTTTTTTAATCATTTCTCTCTCTTCCGTTGTGAATAGTTTTTTAAAAAAATGCCACTCATTCAAGACGATGTTGTGTCTCTTCTTCACCATTGTGTTACCTCCCCCTCCGTTTGTATGTCTTCTTCACCGTCGTGTTCCCCCTCCCCCTTCGTATCTACGTTTGCTTTCGCTATTCCGATCGAACCCTAAGCCCCAAATCGAATTCGTGCGAACCCTAAGCTCCAAATCGAATTCGTTTGAACTGCAGTTCTCTTGCGATTTGGGTCCTCATTGACCTTGAGTTCGACTCTGGTTGTGAGTTTGTGTTCTTTCCTTGACGATTGCAAGTTTATGCAAAGACCTCTCTTGCGGGAGTCTCAACATCTCAGTAGCGAAGCGATTAGCGTCGGGGATGACGACAGGGTCAGCGACGGTGATGGCGACTCCTCACGCAGGTATCGCTCTCTACATTATTGCATTTTGGGTATCTTATGGTAATGCTGCGATTTCTTTTGTTTTGCAAAGGTGCTTTAATCTCTGCATTATGCAAAACGATGTCAGTTGACGTCCTCATTTCTTCATTATTTGGAGTTTAGAAAGCTCGAGTTTGACACACATCGACTTTATGTTATCTTCTTTAACGATTGTGATTTCGTGCAAAGACGTGTCTTGCAGGCATCTTGGCATCTCATCGGTGGAGCGAGAGGTATCAAGGATGGTGATGGCGACTCCTCATGCAGGTATCGCTCTCTACGTTACAACATTTGGGTATGTCATGGTAATATTACGATTTTTGTTTTTGTTTTGCAAATGCGTTTTACTCTCTGCATTATGGTTATTTTGCATTTTCCAATTGTTGCGATAAATTAGAATATTGCCGCAAATTAGAACATCGCCTACCGAAAGGCGACAATAGGTCCCTCACTCTCACTATTGATCATGTAGTTGCATTGTGGTTGTAAAGCGCATTATGCTAATTTGCTGTTTCTGTATTGATTGTTAGTCTTTTATAAAAATATCTTCAATTTAGAACTTAAACATTGCTTCAATAATTTGATAATTGAAATCTGCTCTTTGTTTCCTTGTAGGTCTAATGGCCGAGAACAAAGTTTATGTCACTGTTCGCTATGGAGGTAAATTTAAAGTTGGCCCACCGTTGGAATACATAGGTGGAAAGGCTAATGTTGCTGAAATAAGTTTTAGTAATAGTTCGCCGTCTAGTATAATTGAAGCTATTGAGGCTTTGGGTGTGTGTGGAATGGAGAAACTCTTTTACAGAGTTCCTGGAAGTATGACTCTTGTAGACGGAATAACTTGTAGGTATTTATGAGATAACTCTAATGTGATGGATCTATTTTATCATCATCTGTGCTTTGAAATATATTAAGCTATATGTTGAGCATGTTGATGATGAAAACACAGGAGCTGAGATGGGGGGTGTTGAGATCGAAATTGGAGGTATGTCTAATGTGATTGGGAATATTGATGATGACAATGCCAATAGGGATCTAGATGAGGAAGAGGATGATGATGCACATAATTTGGTCGATGTGGAATAGTTGATTGACGATGATGATTTTGAATTGGTTGATGCAATGAAAAAATTAAAAGAATTTTCAGCAAGACATAGGCTCAAAAATGTCAATTATAGTGAGGCAACTAGTACTTCCCCACCATCGATTGTGGATGAGGCTCATCGTTAGATGATTCTAGGTACGAAACAGAGTATGCTGATTCAGATGAAGAAGACAGTCTTCAATCAATTTTAAATGATGAGGGTAACGAAGAGGTTGATGTTATTTCAAGGAGGAGAAGTAGGTCCCCATCATATGATCAAAGTGATACAAATCCAATATTTATTATTGGTATGACATTTGAGGATGCAACTGAGTTCAAAAATGCAATTTTGAAGTATTTTGTGGCTAAGCAAAGAGCAATCAAATACACTAAGAACACAAAAAGCTTTTAAGAGCCAGGTGTGCCCAGAAAAATTGTAATTTGATGATTTATGGTGCTCTTGATAGCAAAATTGGGTCATTTCATTTGAGAAGGAATATAAATCAGCATATATGCAATATCACTTTCGAGAATAAGAGAGCGTCTAGTATTTATTTAGCTAAGCACTTCATGATTCTCATTTCTACAATGCCTAAAATCAAAGTACTTGAGTTAAAAAAATAAGTCAGAGAACAACTGGGAGTAAATGTCACTCTTAGTCAGTGTAGGAGAACAAAGCTAAAAGTATTGAATGAACTACAAGGCAATTACAAGAAGGAATATGCACAGATGTACGACTACTTGGGAGAGCTTTACACTGCAAGCCCTTCAAGCAATTTTAAATTGAAAGTTGAAAGGCCATTGCCAAATTATCTACCATTATTTGATAGGGCTTACATTTGCTTTGATACTTGCAAGAAAGGTTTTTTGGCTGGATGTAAGAAAATCATTGGATTAGATGGATATTTTTTAAAGGGTTTGATCAAGGGCGAGTTATTATGTGCTGTAAGAAGAGATGGCAACAATTGAATGTATCCCGTGGCATGGGCGGTGGTAAGAATCGAGAATAAGGACACATAGACTTGGTTTATCGAATTGTTAAAGTCAAACATTGATATGTGTAATGGTGACGAATGGGCTTTGATAAGTGACCAACAAAAGGTATGCTTTTTCTTTTTGTTTTCATTTGTAAATTGATTGTGACATTACAATGCTTTTCTTTCTATTTTCATATATATTTTCTTTTTTTGGGTAATTGTCAGGGTCTCGTCCAATCTGTAGCTAAACTTTTGCCAAATGCAGAGCATAGGATGTGTGCAAGGCACGTATATTCAAACCGGGGTAAAAAATACAAGAGAAAACAGTTGATGAGACAACTTTTGAGATGTGTCAAGAGTAATAATATGTCAGATTTCGAGGTGCATAGACAGAGGTTGAAGGAAATGACTCAAGAAGGTCATGATGATTTATTCCGTATTGAGCCAAAACATTGGTGCAAAGCCTTCTTTGACACCAACATTCGATGTGATGTTGTTGATAATAATCTTAGTGAAGCTTTTAAAGGCAAGTGTGTGGAAGTTAGGTGCAAGGCTATTATGAGTATGCTGGAGGATATTAGAATCATGGTTATGAATAGAATGCATACTCAGAGGGATGGATGTGCTAGGTGGACTAGAAATTATGATCCAAGGATTATGCATAAGTTACATGAGAATATAGCTGCTAGTAGGTATTGCCAATTGATATGGAATGGAGACGAAGGATATGAGATTACGGAAGGTGGTGACAAATATGCTGTTGATTTGAATTTAAAAACTTGTTCTTGTAGAGTTTGGGAACTTAGTGGAATTCCATGTTGCCATGTCATTTGTGCAGTATACCATAAGAGAAACGACCCAACTGATTATCTAGCTGAGTGCTTCAACAAGGCAAAGTATCTAAGTGCTTATCAATTGATGATGCCTATAATGAAAGGAGAATTTTTTTGGAATAAAGCCAATAAAGAAGCTCCTTAACCCCCACCAATGAAGAACATGCCTAGTAGGCCAAAAAGGAATAGAAGAAAGCAATCGATTGAGCTTGTAAGAGATGATAGAATGACTAAAGATGGTAAACAAATGACTTGCAATGTGGTTGGACATAACTGCAAGGGATGTCCTTTAAAAAGGTATTTCCTCAACTAACTGATCATCTTAATGTTGGGCATGTTACTTTAACATGTTAATCAATGCTTAATATGTGCTTCTCAGGCCAATGCTCGGGCTAATATATGTACATCCAATGCTCGGGCTAATGTATGTACATCCAATGCTCGGGCTAATGTATGTACATCCAATGCTTGTGCTAATGCAAGTACAGTTGAAGTTTATGCTCAATCTCAGGCTAATTCCACTAGACCAAGGCTCGGAAAAAGACAAGTAAGTTGTCATCTAACCATTATTGTAAGTTTTATATGTCAATGTTCCAATTTAGTAATTATGAATATATATTCAGGCTAAAGCTAAAGTAACGACAAGCGTAACTGGACAAACCTTCATATTTTCAAACCTTGGGCTAATGGTAGGGTTGGGTGTTGACGCAAATTCTATGACAAACCTTCATATTTTCAAGGTGAGTAATATTATTAAAATTTTCTAATAGCAATTGCTTATCTTCTTAAGCTAAAAACATGCTCATTCTTATGTAGCCTAATACAACTAATGCAAGAATCTTTAACCCACCGGACAAAATGGTAGTTTCAAGAGCTACGTCAACAGCAAAGGTGCATTCCCAAGTTAGTGCACAACCTCGGTCATATCATGTATCAGCAGCTCCTCGAAAACAAATTGTGGTGACGTCAAAGCCACCATTACAACCCAAGACTAGTTCCTAACCTCAGTCATCTCATGCAACAGTAGCTCCTCCAAAGCATGTTGCAATGAAACCAAAGGAACTATCGCAACCTGAGACTAGTTCCCAAGCTCAGTCATCTCAAGCTACAAGAGCTTAGAAGCATCTTGGTTTCAAGCGAAAGGCACCATCACAACCCTAGACAAGTTCCCAACCTCAATCATCTCGTGCAACATTAGTTCCTCGAAAACATGTTGCGATGAAGCCAAAGGCACTATTGCAACCTGAGGCAAGTTCCTAGGCTCAGTCATCTCAGGCCATAATAGCCCATACGCATCTTGGTTTAAAGTGAAAGGCACCATCACAATCCCAGGCAGCTCCTCGAAAACACATTGCGGTGAAGCCGAAGCTACTAGTGCAACCTAAGGCCAGTTCCCAGGCTCAGTTATCTCAGGCTACAACAACTCCTTCAAAGCCTATCGTTGTCAGACCATATATAAGGAAAAACGCCAGAATTATGAATCAAGCGAAGGCTTAACCTACTATACCACCGGAGACCATCATATTGGATTGATATGTTTGCTGAAATTGGTGTTGTTAGGTGAATTATGTCAATTATAAGTTGGTTTTCTGTATGAGACATGTAGCGTTTGTGCATAGAACCTTTTGTGCACCAAAAGTGCATATTTTGTTGAAAAGAACCTTTTGTGCACTGAAAGTGTAGATATTTTGTTGAACAAAACCTTTTATGCACTGAAAATGTAAGTATGTTGCTTTGTCAATGAATCGTGTTTCAACGAGTTATGTGGGATGCTTGGTTTTGGTTTGGATAATGCACGAAAGTGGTTGTTCTTCAAGATTGTTAATAGGTGATTACTGAAATTGGCCATGAAGAATTTTCATTCTTCCAATACTTTTGTCATCTTCTTTCCCATACATTTTTAATAGGATTGTTAATAGGTTCCAAATTTATTCTGATGGCAATAGCTCATATAGTGCTATTGACAAGCACAAAAATCAAGCAACATTTTTCAATGCGAATGTAATTTCTCGCATGGCAAGAAACCGGTCTTGCAAACTACAAACTCACATAAGATTTCATTCCCATTTCAATTATCAACAACTAGTGTTCAAACTTACAAACTTAGAAATAAGGTATTATAGATTACTTAGAAAATTTCCACCAACTTTCACATTACATATAACTAATATAACAATATAACACATGCATAGAATGAATGCCGATTGATCTAGCATCGTTCATTTCTTTATTCGTGCGAGCTCCTCTTTTAAACGTCTATTTTTCACCTTTTGAGTCTTCATTTCAGCTAGCAATGAGCTCACATTGACTTCGTCACGCCTCGATTAGCTTGATTAATACAATGCTTGATTTCTTTCAAGTAGGTTAACTATCATGTCCCTCACATGATCTGGTATCTTTGGATCAACCCACATGAAAAAATCGCAGCAACTTGGACTATTAAACTTAGCACATCCATGGAACATTCTTCCTGCATTTTCCCTTGTCTTTGCCATAAGAATTTGCGATTGAAGACCACAGTAACATGTTGGCTCCGAGTTGACCTCATTAGGAGTTACGCCACTTGATTCAGATGTTGGCGCCCTCATTCTTCTCAGCTTCATATTATAGGAACCTAATAGAAGTATATTAGCTATATTATGATTCCTTCATAACATCTTCATATAAGTAACTTCTACATAATGCAATGTGTTTACTTGAGAGATTTAGGAGATGTTTTCAATCTTCAAAAAACATCTCTCTTTTCATATGCATTGGATGAATAGACAACCATAACTTACTAGTATTGGAGAATGGAAAACAACAAAATGCTATAATGCAGAGAGGGATACCTGCGTGAGGAGGAGTCGCCATCGCCGTTGCTAACCTTTTCGTCGTCCCCGACGCCAATCGCTTCGCTACTGAGATGTCGAGACTATCACAAGAGAGGTCTTCGCACAAACTTGCAATCATCAAAAGAAAGAACACGAACTCACGACCAGCGTCGAACTTGAGGTCGATGAGGACCCAAATCGCAAGAGAACTGCAGTTCGAACGAATTTGATCTGGGGCTTAGGGTTTGGATGAATTTGATTTGGGGCTTAGGGTTAAGATGAATTCGATTTGGGGCTTAGGGTTCGCACAGATTCAATTTGGGGCTTAAGGTTCACTTGGAATAGCAAAAGTAGACATAGAGACGGAGGGGGAGGGGGAACATGACGATGAAGAAGACGGAGGGGGAGGTAACGCGATAGTGAAGAAGAGACACAATGTCGTTTTGAATGCGTGGCATTTTTTTATAAAAACTATTTGCAACGGAGGAGAGAGAAACAATTAAAAAAAAGCCACGCGAGGGCCACGTCAGCTTTTTCCGTCAATAAATTAGACGGCATCGATTTTAGGACTCGTTTGAAATATTTTGACAAGTTTTAGAACTTAAATGCACTTTTTGCAAGTTTTAGGACTCAAATGCATTTTCGTGCCAAGTTATAAGACTTCTAAAGCACTTATCCCTTGCTTTATTGACTTTTCAACTTAATTTTCTTTTTCTTCTTTTGGGCTCCACCAGCCAAATATTACATTCTACACTCCTTAGAAAAATTTCATCATCGAAATTTACATGTACTTCATATTGGAGAAAACTCCTATTAGGTTTTGAAGTTGACAAAACTTTTCTAAGTTCTATTTTCATTTTCATTTTAAGGAATATGAGACTTTTGTGAGATTCTTTCAAAGTCTATCTTACATCAAAAGTCCGCCCCACTCTAACGAAGACTCAGACTGAACGCAAGTGAAGAACGAAGACATAATCAGATTCAAGATTATTTTGTTTCTTCAAGGCTTTAGTACGAACATGATATATATGGCTTTCTGGTTGGAAATCTCACTTACCATTTTGGTTATAATTATTGGAATCAATCACGGATTGAAAAAATCATTTTTGGAAGGCAAGTTTATTTAGAAAGAATCTACTTATGGAAACCAAGATTTTGATTGTATGGGCGATTAGGATCATCGAACTTTCATTTCAATATTCAAATAGCTCAAGATCTTCTTAATTGATGCCGTCTAACGGGTTGATTGGAAGAATTCCTCTGGAAAGTGCCAACGGTCGAAAAGGCATGGAGGAGTATTTAAGGGGGTTTTTCAAGTCATTCAATAGAGAGTGTGAAAGAAGAATTCCAAAATCTGAAACTTCCGAATCACTCGTTCTTCATCATATAGTGCTTAAACTTGAGAGAGAGCCCCAAAAGAGTGACTTCGTGAGAGCAGTAGAAACTCTTCATTGAGAAGTCAAGATTATAAAGCTGTAATCCTCTTTTGATTCATAGTAAACACCAGCCAGAAGGCTGTCAGCGTGGGAGAGTGGGCGTAGGCTTCATCTAAGCCGAACAACTTTAAATCTTGTGTTCATTTTCTCTTCCCCGAACTCCTTTACTTTATTTTTTGTGATATCTTTCCATGTTTTGAAATAGTTGTTAAAGTCTAAATTCTTTCAAAGTATGTTGTTCATTAGACTTAGTTTAAAATCAAAGTAATTTTACTGCATTTTGCAAAATTTATTTTCACACCTATTCACCATCTTCTGGGTGTTTATATTAGCGCTTTCACTTCAATCATGAAATAAGCGAAGATATTTGCGTCTTGCCTCATACTCAAGTTCCCAAGTAGCTTCTCTCTCAGTATGGTTTTACCATTGTATCTTCCCATAAAGAGTAGTTTGCCATCGCAACACTTGATCCTTCTTATCAACAATGTGAATAGGCCACTCCTCATATGTCAAGTTCTCCCGTAATCTCAATGGAGTAAAGTTTAGCACATGTTTAGGATTTGGCATATATTTCCGCAATAAAGAAACATGGAATGCATTATAGACACCTGATAGTGCTGGTGGCAAAGCCAATTTATAAGCGACTTCACCAATTTTCTTTAAGATCAAGAATGGTCCCACGTACCTTGAACTTAACTTCCCATGTGTGTCAAATCTCAATATACCATTTGTAGAAGAAACTTTTAAGAATATGTGATCCCCCATACTAAATTCTAACTTGCGTCTTTTAAGATTCACATAACTTTTCTGACAACTTTGAGCCGTTCTGAGACATTCTCGAACTAGCCTAACTTTCTCTTCTAACTGTTGAATGAACTCATGACCAGTTAGTCTTTTCTCACCGACATCGTCCCAACAAATAGGAATTTTGTATTTTCGGCCATATAAAGCTTCAAAGGGTGCCATCTTAATGCTAGAGTGATAACTGTTGTTATAAGAAAATTCTGCCAAATTTAAATGCTCATCCTAAGAACCGCTAAAGTCCATGATGCATGATCTTTACATATCCTCTAATGTCTAGATCATTCTCTTTGACTGTTCATCTGTTTGTGGATGAAAAGCTATACTCAAGTTGAGTTTATTGCCCAATGCTCCTTGCAAACTCTTCCAAAAGTTAGACACGAACCTGAGATCCCTGTCAGAAATAATGCTTACTGGAACTCCATGAAGCTTCACTATCTCATTAACATATCGCTCTGTCATATTTTCCATTGAAAGGCCAAATTGATATGATAAAAAGTGAGTGAACTTAGTCAATCGGTCAACAATCACCCAAATAGTATTCTTACCACTTGGCGTCCTCGGTAGACCAACTACAAAGTCCATGGCGATATGTTCCCACTTCCATTTTGGTACTTCTAGAGGTTGCAACTGTCCACTTGGTTTATGATGCTCAATTTTCACTTGCTGGCAAACTAAGCATTGATCAACAAATTTTACAATATCATTTTTCATGTTGACCCTCAACAGTTTTCTCTCAAGTCCCTATATATTTTAGTGCTTCCCGGATGAATTGAAAATCTAATGCTGTGAGCTTCCTACAGGATCTCCTTTTTCAGCTTTGAGTCCTTAGGAACACATAGTCCACCGCGAAATCCATCTACGTGTAAACTAAAATCATTTGTCTTCCAGCTTCCATACCTTCTCTAAATGTTTGTAATTGTAGATCTTCATTATGTTTAGCCTTAATTCTGTCAATCAACATAGGTTGTACTTGAAGGTTAGTTAACTGAGCACCAAGTTGATACACTAATGCCTCCAAGTTTAACTTCCTCATATCTTCAAGAATGGGTTTCTAAGAAGTGAGCAAAGTTGCTATATTTCCAAAGGATTTACGACTCAAAGCATTCGCTACCACATTAGCCTCACCTGGATGGTAATTAATGGACAAGTCATAATCCTTCAAAAGTTCTAGCCATCTTCTTTACCTCATGTTTAGTTCTTTATGACTAACGATATACTTTAGACTTTTATGATCGGTAAAGACTTTACATTTTTCACCATACAAATAGTGCCACCATATCTTCAAGGTAAACGCAACCACCGCTAACTCCAAATCATGAGTGGGGTAGTTCTTCTCATGTAATTTCAATTGTCTAGAAGTGTAAGCAACAACTTTACTAACTTGCATAAGAACACAAACCAAACCTTCTTTGGATGCGTCGTAGTAGATTATGAAGCCGCCACTTCCTGAAAGTAGAGTTAGAATAGGAGCCAACACTAGCCGTCTCTTCAACTCTTGAAAACTTGCTCACATTGGTTTGGCCATTCAAATTTAACTCTCTTTTGAGTTAGACGGGTAAGTGGACTAGAAATCTTTCAGAATCCCTCTACAAATCGCCTATAGTAGCTGGCTAGCCCAAGAAAACTTTTCACTTTTGTAACATTAGTCGGACGAGTTAACTTAACAACTGCTTCAACCTTCTTTGGATCCATTAATATGACATCCTTCAAGATCACATGCCCAAGAACTCTATATGATCAAGCTAGAAATCACACTTACTAAATTTGGCATACAACTTCTTTTCATGCAAAGTCTGCAAGACAAACCTCAAGTGTTGTTCGTGTTCCTCTAAACTCTTCGAATACACTAGGATGTCATAAATTTTTCTAGATATTTCCTGAACACCCTGTTCATCAAGTCCATGAATGCAGCAGACGCATTTGTTAATCCAAAAAGCATGACAAGAAATTCATAATGGCCATACCTTGTTCTGAAAGCAGTTTTAGGCACATCATCTATTTTTATCTTCAACTGATGATACCCATAATGAAGGTCGATCTTGGAAAATACCTGAGCTCCCTGAAATTAATCAAATAAATCATCAATCCGACGAAAAGGATATTTGTTTTTGACCGTTACCTTGTTAAGCTCTCAGTAATCTATGCAAAGCCGATACGACCATCCTTCTTTTTCACAAAGAGAGCATGAGCTCCCCAAGGCGAAACATTGGGTCTGATGAAACTCTTATCCAAACACTCTTGTAGTTGTATTTTCAATTCTTTCAAGTTAGTGGGTGCCATCCGATATGGTGCCTTAGAGATTGGTGTTGCACCGAGCATCAATTCAATACAAAACTCAATTTATTTATCAAGAGGCAAACTTGGTAAGTCTTCAAGAAACACACTTGGAAAGTCTCTAATAACAGGAATATTCTCCAACTTCCCTATAATATTACCTGTGTCTTTTACACAAGCTAGATAACCATAACAACCTTTTCTCAAAAGATTTTTCGCTTCTAAAGCCGAGATCAACATCTAAAAAGTGTCTTGACAACCTCCTAAAAAAGAGAATTCGGGTTGATTTGGAAGTCTAAAGATCACTTTCTTCGAAAAACAGTGAATATTAGCATGATATGTAGATAACCAATCCATGCCTATAATAACATCAAAATCTCAAATATTTAACTCTACTAGATCCACAGGCATTTCAATATTATTAATCCAAATTATACATGTCTTGATCACATGATGAGCAACTAAGAAATTGCCAGTAGGAGTATCAATATGCAATTCACATTCAAATTTGGTAACCATCCAAACATGGCCAAATTTTGATTTTTTGTTCCTAGAATCAGTTTAGGCCTAGAATCGCGTTTGGTAAAATTTTTGTTCCTGGGAACAGATTGGGAGTAGAATCAATAACCGAAAAAAAGTTTATTCTTGTTCCGGAAACAAATTTGATAATCAAAACCAACAACTCTTCCTCTTCCCTTCGGCCATCTTGTGATCGCCGTCCACCACCGTTGGCGTCGCCCGCTGGCCACTGTCCGCCACTACCGGTCGCTGTTTGCCGGTTCGGTGAGCTCGCTAAACCAAGGCGAGGTTCGACAAACTAGCTGGAGGCAAGCCCAACCACCGGCGAGGCTCGACCTCACTAGATCTAGAGAGGCCGAGCCTCACCGGTGGCTAGGCGGGCCTCGTCAGGGCTGGGCGAGGCTCGCCTGGCCACCAGCCGCCATCCGTCGCCACCGCCGCTGGTCGCCGTCTGCCGATTTGGCGAGCTTGCCAGGCTAGGGCGAGGTTCGATGAGCTCACTGGAGGCAAGCCTAGACACCGGTGAGGCTCGGTCTCACTAGATTTGGCGAGGCCGAGCCTCACCGATGGCCAGGCGGGCCTTGCCGGGGCTGGGCGAGGCCTGCCCAGCCCCGGCGAAGCTTGCCTAGCCCTCCCAAAGTGGCCGGGCGGGCCTCGCCCAGCCCCGCCGTTGGCCAAGCGAGGCTCGCCCAGCCCCGCCAATGGACAAGCAAGCCTCGCCCAGCCTTGGCGAGGCTGACCTGGCCATCGGTGAGGCTCATCCAACAATGGCCGACCTCGCCAAGGGCCGGCAACGCTACGGTGAGGTCACCGGCGACCGGCCACAAGAAGAAGAAGAAGAAGAAGAAGAAGAAGAAGAATAGGAGAAAAAGGAAAAAAGGAAAGAAAAAAAAAGGAAAAAAAGGAAAAAAAGGAAAAAAGAAAAGAAAAGAAAAGCAAAAAAGCAAAAAAGAAAAGAAAAAAAGCAAAAAAGAAACAAATTATTTAAAAATTAAAAGAAATTGATTTGGAACAGAATTAATGAGCACGGTACCAAACACAATTTTATTCCAGAATAAATTTTTGTGGACAGTTACCAAAAGGTTTAAAATGCTTAGAATCAGTTCCCAGGAACAGAATAAAAAAGAATCATTTCTGATCAAAATCTACTCTCGGGAACAGAATCGTTACCAAACGCGCACTTAATGAGTAGCTTCTCTTTTCGATCTTTGTAGCTTGGAAGTCGAGATGATAGAGAAAGCTCATAAAATGAGTCTACTAACTACTCCTTATGCTTTCAACGAAGATGAAGCTGCAGAAATGGCAAAAGCTGGAGCTGATACTATAGTGGCTCACATGGGCCTCACAGCTTCTGGCTCAATAGGTGCAAGGACTGCTTTCGCATTGGAGGAAAGTGTAGTTCGTGTAGAAGCTCTTGCAAATGCCGTGCATAGGATCAATTCCCATGCTATCGTCTTATGCCATGGAGGTATATCGTGAAAGCATCTTTTACGTCTTTTCTGTGCCGAGTTCCTTCATCGCCTCTGATTGCATCTCTATTGAGTATGATCACGTGGCATTTTCTTTACTCTGCTACTACCCAACTTGTTGGGGTTGAACCATTACGCAAATAATTCCAGGCACCTCACAGTGAATTTCATGTGGCATGACTAGAGAGATGCGTGCCATTAGTCAGTTCTCTTTTCTAGGTGTTCTTAATTCTTCCTGCACTGTCCTTGTTTCTTCCTTTGAGTTATCTGGTTCTTCCACTCGTTTTTCTTGAGTTCTTTTTCAGCTCCTTTTTCTTTGTCATATATTGTAAAACATCAAGTGCTGTTCACTGCTCTTGCTTTGGCCTTGGACACTGTGTCTTACTATGCTTGTTTTGCCTCAAATAGTGTATGTTCTGATCTACACCTTGGGTGAGTTATCATTTTAGTGGCTTTATTGTCCCTGATCATCCAATGATTCTGGACATCGTGGGAAAGTGAATATATTTTGGTGCGATTGTGCAGGTCCTATATCTGGTCCAAAAGAGGCGGAATTCATACTGAAGAACACTGAAGGAGTTCATGGGCTTTATGGTGCATTAAGCATGGAGAGGCTCCCCGTTGAGCAAGCAATTAAAGACACAATCCAAAAATACAAATGATATCCCTGAAGTGAGCTTCGGTGTATCACTCTGTACTAAGATGTTAATTACAAGTTTGTACTTAGCTACATCTGAGTACTATGCTTTAACAATAAATTAGTTGGCAAATTTTTTGTGGCTGAATAATTATTAATATCTCTTTCTATCAAGAATGGGAGCTTTTTGAAAATGAGGATGCTGACTAATACTTTATATTAATGATCCATATCTGAAGGGCGGTGAGCGATTCTATGTTTTCTTCCATTCTGATTGAAAATGAAAATTGCTCTAGCATCTTTAATTTTCTTGCTTTCCTGAAGTTCATTTCCCCCTGGAATTGTCAAAATGAAGGAAACACTCTCAGCAGGACTGACTTCCTGTCCCTTCCTTCGACTTCAGCGTGATTCATGGACTTCTCTCTTGACACAACAAGCAAGCACAGTTATGTTCTTACTTCTAGTGCGCTGATGTTCCTGAGAAGCGCCAGCAGAAAAAGGCTAAGGATGCCTGGTTATGATTTGTTCTCCGAACTGAAATTAGATCTCTTAATTGACATGAAAGCCCTCGTTGTAGCATGTATATAGTCAGAGCTTTGAAATGCTCGTCAGTCACATACTGATCAAGGAAACTACAAGAGAGAGAAACGAGAGGTGTTGAAGATGGCATATTACATTAAATCTCGACGGGTTAAATTGAATGGGATCCTTGTATAGGATGGGATTATAGTGAATGCAAGTTGCATCGACATTCACATGCCATCCTTTCTTGATACTGTGACATGCATGTTCCTCGGATGATTTAGTACGTAGCTTTTGAGTAAAGCTTCTCCACAAATGATCATTTGCCTTCGATTGTACAGTCCATGAGTGCCACCCAAGGGTACCACAGGAGCACATTTGACATCCTACGCGGCTCTTTAACAGCCTGGAATTTCATTGAAATGTTAGCATTGCTCTCATCACGTACGCCGCATTGTCCACGGACCCAAAGAGGACAAAATCTGCACCCATGCATTCAATAGGGAGACTCTCACATTTAAGCCGTATGACATGCCGTTGAGATCTTCAAGAGTGAGAGCAGCCCCTTGAAGTTTCTTCCTCAGAATAACCAACTGCTCTTCCTGAAATTTCAGCGGGTTTAACCCCTCCCTCCCTCCCTCCCTCTCGTTAAAAAATGAAACTTAAAGGTAACATAGCAAGTATTTCTTCAGAGGACCTTATTGTAATATTTGAATATTTTCTTTGACCAAGTCAAAGAAGTGATGGGATCCACTTCTTTAAAAATGAAAAGAAAAAAAATGTTGAAAAGTCATAGAAAAAGGGAAAAAGAAGTAAAGTGAACTCTCTCATTTTTAGGGGTCGAGAGCAGTTCCGGAAAGGAAGAGAGCAAACAAAAAGAAGGGAAAGAACAAAGAAAAGAGAGGGAAAAAAAGAGGGATTCTGTGTGTGTTCACACGAACGCCTCGCCAAGCAAATTCGACTATGTATTGCAATGCTGATAAGTGCTAGTGTTCATTGTTTTCTAATCGGACTAGTTTTTAGGGTTAGAGTTTAAATTTGAAGTTATGTGATATTCAATCCGTAAAGTTTGATTTTTAAATTGTTGAGCTATTGAATTTCATGGAATTGTAGATTATGTTGTTGTAGAGCCATGGGGTTATTTGAAGTAATGGTTTAATCATAGAGAAATCTTATTTTTTCACGTTTAAGTTCTGCATTGCAATTGACTTGAATAATCGCTTTGAATATGTGCTTTATTAGCGCGTATGAGTTGTTTTGTTAGCGTTTAAGCGTTATATAACCGTTTCATAATTGAGGTAATGTTTTACTCGATTTTAATGTTATTTCTCACTTATTTGATAAGATCGCAAGTCTGATGGTTTGAGTAACGTTTGTCTCTTGGTCGTAGGCATTTCAAGGTGAATGGTTTTATGGTTTTGTAAAACCTATGTTTTGACAATGATAGGATGATATATTAGGGATTAAAGAAGCATTACAAGATTTGATATTCCTTTGAAAAGAAATAAAAGTGGTGCTTAGGACATACTGGATGCACAAAATTAGATTGAGCATTTACTACCATTTTGTCTATTGGAAATGGCAAAGTATATTTTGAACATAGCTTGAGTCAATTGTTGTGAACAGTTTGCAAAACATTTTATGAAAAACATTTTGAGAAACTTTCTATGAAAGACGTTTCCAAAAGTTATACACAACGATTTGTGAATTTGGTTTATGAAATGATGAGAAACGCTTTACAAAAAATATTTTTATTGAATGGACCGGATTATGAAAGGTTATATGATTGATTTGTGAAATATATTATGAGTTATGAGATTAATTATGGATTGAATTTATGGTATAATAAGATGTGAATTTGGACTATGAACCTATTGAAAAGTTTGTAGGTATGCATACTAAGTTTATGATATTCTTTTAGCCTTGTCTCTAGGCATTGTGTCGTGACTATGATAATATATCGAGCAATAGATGGAATGTTGACATGGTTTTTGATAAAAATTAATCAATGGACTTGACCAATGATATTTGAATCGTGATGATGGTTTAAATGTGTTTTCTCATTAGTATAAAGCCCTTTTAATGAGAAACAACTTATTTATGATTCGATATGTTATTTATATTATGAGTTTGAGTTATGAAGTTTTTGTATTACTTTGTATACATGCATAGTGATTGTTCAATCTACTTAAAAGATATGTATTACTCACAGACTCTAATTATTCGTTCCACTGGTTTTTCTTGTTTATAGGTCTCTCAATTAGGCTGCATATGATAACCAATTTGTTTCTCTATTTCTCTATTTTTCTATTCCTTGGAATAGATTTGGAATAGAAATCTATTTGATAACGCAATCTCAGTTTTCTATTTCTAAAACAGATTTATATTCTAGAAATAGATTTGGAACATAAATTAGAAGTTAAAATTTTTAGTTTTTTTTTCTATTTTTGGAACAAGAATTGAGAAATGAAAACTCTTTCATCGTTCACTTTTGTCACTAACCGCTGTCGTCACCCATTTCTAGTCACCAGTCGCCTACTACCTACTGGCTGCCTCCCACCACCACTTAGGAGGGAGAAATTTTGTATCGTTATCAAACGACTTTCTATTCTAGGAACATACATTTTGTAAGGTTATCAAATGTGTATTTTTACTCAGAAACTCGTCTGGTGAATAGAAATTTATTTTTGGAACAAAATGGCATCATTCGTACCCTTATGGCAAGTAGGGTAAGAGCATTATAGGTGGGAAACTTTGGGAAAATTGTCCAAAAAATCCTAAACCTATTGTACTTTTACCCATTCAGTTCTAAACTTTTTAATTTTGCTAATTCAATCATAAACTTTTTCATTTCTTACCAATTGAGTCTATTTGGCCAATTTTGGCCAGAAAATACTAATGTGGATGCCGGCTATGTCACATAGGAATGTCGGCGCTAACATTGACAAATTTTAATAATTTAATTTTTAAATTTTTTATTAAATTTTGATTTTTTCTTCTTTTTTTTTTGGCCTTTTTCTTTTCCTTTTGCTAGTGGCTGGCCATTACCCATAGGCGACTGGCTAGGAGAAGGTTGGCCACCGGCCACGGCTAGCTAGATGCCTCACTCACCATAAGTGCGGCGCGATTGGGTGAGGGTGAACCCTAGTGAGGGGAGCCTGTGCTCAAGCGTAGCTAGGCAAGGGTTAGCCTTACCCACGCTAGATTTGGTGAGGGGAGCCTTAGGCCTGATTGATGCTCAGTGAGGCTACCTTGGCTTAGGCGAGGGCTAGCCTCGATCAGGCCTTGCCTATGGCGAGCAAGGCCAGCCGGCTAGCCATGGCTTGTGGTCGGCCATCGATAAAAGTAAAAGAAAAAAAAAGTCAAAAATAAAATAAATAAATTATTTAAAATAAAAAATAAAAAATATTAAAGTATTATTAAAATTTGTCTACGTCAGCGCTTGCGGTCCTACATGGTATCGCCAACGTCCATGTCAGCATTTTTCGACCAAAATTGGCTTAATAAACTTAATTGGCAAAAAGTGAAAATATTTATGATTGGATTGACAAAAGTGCAATAGACTTAAGACTTTTTGGATAATTTTCTTGAGAAACTTTTGAGAATTTTATTTTTGGGTATGGCATGAGGAAGTTGTGTATATCCTTGGGGATAAATATGTTGATATCATGTTATTGGTCATGTTTGATGCTATGTTTTTCGTGTGGAAGGAGGTCTATGTTATTCCCATTTCTTGTACTTTTTAGGGCGTGACACTTATAGAACGCATTCACTTTATATTTGCGACGTCTCCTTCGGATCCAACTAAAATGCTTGGTTTATTTAGGCTATCTAATAATGTCTTCAATTTGGTTCGGTTTACGGTCTAAAAAGATTTGCAAATCAACACATTTGATTCAGTTCAAAACTCACCCTGTGCTTATCCTGAGCATTTGGGTTCACATTCAGGAACTTGACAATCCATCATGGCAGCTGCAGTGGTGGTCTGTAAATTACTCATTTTCTACAAAACAAGTAAAGCCTAAAGTCTTACATGAATTTAGCAAACCTTATTGATTTTTTTTTAACTTATCAATTTTTCTCTCATAAGGTCACCAACTAGTTTTGGTTAAGTCTTATTTAACTTGCTTAACGACATTTATTTGTTTTATTTTTAAATTCAACAATTTTTATTTGTATTACCTACCAAGCGTTACATTTACCAACTTTTTGGGTAAATTACTAACCTTAATGAGAGTGATTACTAACTTTTATGAGGATAAGTTACCAACAAATTTTGTGATACCACCTCTTATTGAATAAAAAATTGACGTCCATTTGATTTTTTTTTTCCCATATAATCAACTTCTCTTATTTTGGATAAAAGAATAATATTTTTCTTATAATCTACAAATTTAAATTCACCTTTCTTACAAAAGTATTAAATTTATCATATAATAGATGAAATTACCAATAATTGTTTAAGTGAAAAATTTTATACCATTAATTACCAACTTGTTTTGGGTTACCAAATCTCTTTTAAGTTACTTATACCCCACTGTTATTTGTTTCTATTAATTTACTAAGTCTTTTTAGCTATTACTTTTAACCTTACTTGCCAACTTTTTAAATTTACTAACTCTTTTTAAATATTATGACGATAAAAAACTCTTCTTCGGTATTACCAACCTCAACTAGAGTGATTGCCAACTTTTCTCCGATTACCATGGGAACTGCTTTTGTATTATTTCCTTTTATTTGAGTTACTCATTAAGATTATTTGCCTTTACTAGTGTGACCTACAAATCTCAATTGGGTTGCATATCATGATTTACTTTTTTTCTTAATTTTACTAACCTCACTAATCAGTTGCCACTTTCATTTCCTTACTTATCAACTCTTATAAGTTTTTAATTACTCCCACCATTATGTTGTGGGCAAAAAATAATTCTGCCTTCCAAACTTTTATTAGAGTGTTTATTTGGCTTTTAAATTTTCTTCAATCTTAGTTTAAAAAGGAGAATTTTTATAATATTAAATAACTCAAAATTCAGAAAATTATATATATCTTACAAATTTTTAATCACCTCAAAACTTTTACTCATTTGGAGAAAAATTCTTATTAAGTATTTAAGTTTCGCTAATGGGCCTACAACCGAACGAGGAGAATCCAGTTAAAAAAAAAAAGAAAAAGAAAAAGAAAAAGAAAATACATTTTATGCCTTTAGATCATCATGTGCCCACGTGAAGGGGGAATCCGACCAAAAAAGAATTTGTAAAATTCATACGTAAGATTAGTTGAGATTATATCTCACGGACTTTGTGTATTATACTATGTCAATCATGCAGATGATGCATAAAATACTTCTTTGCCCAACCAAACAGGGGGCGTGATTGCAATTTACAACCACCTATCTAACAAACTGAAGATCCGTATGCAATTAAACATCCGATTTTCTTCATGGAGTTATCCAAGGAGTCTTTTCAGATGCTCTAGTGACCATTGATCATCTCATAGGTAGGTGTTGGTTGACTTTAAGGAGCCAATGGTTGGCATTCGAACTTATACAAAGCAGCCATCATGATAACTAATTTAGGTGTGCTTTGACACATATAAATATGAAAACTTAGAGACAGAATATGTCGATTTCCTCATATCTGAACATGTTGATATTCATTCCCTATTTGCTAGGGTTGGTGCAACTTCCATATCTTTATGCGGGTGAAAGCACTAACACCGACCCCCCACTTAAGAAATTCTATCCACCCTATTTAGCATATAAAATCGCATACGGTCTAGAATCATCCATCGTCTTTGATCATGGGTTGTGACCAATGAGCAATCGATGCACAGATGATTAATGGCCATAGGTCAAATAAGATTCTTTACCCGGGTCTTCGTGAACTTTATGTATGAAGCAGTATTACTCCTTAGAACTCAAATCCAGTTCAACAGGTGGTGAATTCGTATGGTGGTTGACCAAGCTCGCAATGGACCCAAGCACAAAAATCCAACTTCGCAACACTGGGGAAGGTGTCAATATGGTGTGAGGATGAGGGGGTTGGAGTCCCAAGGCTTTGTTTTGTTTTGTTTTTTTTTTTTTTTTTTGGTTGGGGGGTTCATTGACATATAAGATTTGCCAAAATAAGGTTATAAAAAGATTGCAATTCTATGACTAAATGACAAGGGAGTTGAACCACTCTGAATTTAGATCCCCAAACCCTAAAGTCCGTCTTCAGGTTCTCTCCTTAAAACCATCCCCAGCTGATGCCAAGTTTGACAGCTCTAAGATTGTAATCGAAGAGAGAGAGAACATCGTATCAGTTCCTCTATTATGGTGAAGAAGACGGTCCTGAAAGTTAGTATCCCTTGCGAGAAATGCAAGAAGAAGCTCCTCAAATCAGTGTCTGCATTAGAAGGTTAAGTTACAAGCTCCCCATCCCATGCACCTTCTTGCTTTAATTTCTTTTTGTCTGCTTATTTAACTGCAGAACTGTTTCTCTTTTAATGCCCTTTGGAATTCGAATGTATGTTAAAGTCGATAATGCTCGCTTTTCCCGTTTATTTTCGCATCCCATCTCCACGTCATTATATGGTACTATTCTCCCGAAACGCGAAGGAACTGAATCTTGAGTCTCTAATTGCGATTTCACCTGGCAAATTTGGTCTAGATTATGATTGATGGTTAAATGGATTGCTAATTTGTGAATGCAGGGGTAGATAAAATCGAAGTGGACTCCTCGAAGGAAACGTTGACGGTGACAGGGGACGTGGACCCTTACGATGTCATACATCAGGCGAGAAAAGCCGGCAAATATGCCGAGGTCGTGAGCATCGGGCCTCCTCCTCCGCCGCCTAAGCAAGACGGGCAGAAGAAGCAAGAAGAGAAGAAGCCTGAGGAGAAGAAGCCCGAGGCGAAGGCGACCCATATCCACCCGCCCTGCGATTGCCCGATTTGCTGGCAAACGGCGGTCGTCTACGCACCGAGATGGGAAGAGCCCGAACCGTCTTGCTCCATCATGTGACATCCCATCTGCATTAGGGAATCTGTCCAGATTTAGATTTGGTAGATCTGGGATAAGAGTCATTGACCACGTTATTCTAACTTTCTCAGCAACGTGTGCTTTTCTTCCTTGTGATCATACAGTTGGAATCCAATTAAATTTAGTTTCAGATGATCCTCAAATCTTATTTAAAAAAAAAAGAATAAATTATAAAATAATGAAATGAAGATAGGGTGCATCATGTTTGCAGTTCAGCTATGCTCCAGCTAATTAGTCGGATAATATATAAATTGCTTCGAGTCAACGGCATACGAGATGAAATTAGTACTTCATGTCTATCTCAATCACATCTATCGACCTACGAAATTTGACTAATTGAGCTGGTCGCGTTGTATCTTCTGGTCCATTGTGTCCAATTTAGGTCTCTACTCTCATAATGGAGCTTGAGTGATGGATCTGCTCATTCACTAAGCATTTATATGTACCATTCTTTTTTCCATGGAGAAAAAAACAAGAGCAGTTTTCAATTTCCTTGAATGTGCGCTTGCTAAGTGAAAATCACTAAATATTTAGGAATATTTGGCCATACACCGCCAGCGTATAGAAAAATTTACAGGAGGGTTTCATTCGCCTTTGCAACGAGGATTGTGATTATTTACTCTCTCAAATCGACATCGTATAAAGTCGCTTGTGTACTATTCTTTTTCGCACCATCATGGTATTCTATATTTACTTAAATATCTAACTAATAAAATGTAATAAAAGTGCTTTATGTTTCAACAAAGTTACAGGAGAGGCTGTTCTTTTAGTTTTCCAAGCGTCCTCGTTTTCATTTTGGAATGAAAATAACACATATTAGATTTAGAGTAGCTTTTTAACTTCATTTACCTTGTTTTCAGTTTATTGGTATTCTAAATTCGGAGGTTGTATAACTAAGATAAATATCGATTAGTTAGAAATAGCATAATCAGCAAATTCTGAGCAATACTATAACTATGAATTGGACGTAAGAAAACTTTAGTTGCCTATAGACGAGCAGTAATCTCTATGACGCTAATATCTCTTGTAGCATGTTAGAAGAGGAATCGATATTGATTGTAACAACGGGTGACTACCGTTGAATTTATTATTTCATCCTTCATAGATATATCAAAAGAACCTACAAGAAAGAAATTTATGACACATTTAGATAAAACTTTTATCATTTTCTCTTTATTGGATTTAAATATTACGATGGATACACTTTGTTTATTGTCTTGAATATAAGAACCTCAGACTTTCATAATATACTGATGTTAACATCCGTATTCGCATGTAATATCTTCATACATTTTAGGGATTTGAATAATATTTGAAATTTTGGCAGGAAATTAAGAAAATACTTTGTCACTTTGCTTAAGTGTAAACAAGCACATTCCTCGAGTTCTTTAATAGAAAAGATCCGTAGTGATTTCTTCCATCAACTTAAAATTATACATAAATCAGAATTGCATTATTTGATATTGAAAAACAATTTTTTAAGATGGTTATCTAAATGGTAGTAATATAGAATATAATTTTTTTATACTTTTGAAAACAAAAAAGAAACTTTATATGTAAATGCAATTAAGGCTTGTGCTTTTTCCATCCCTTTCTGCTCGTTTACTTTTTAAGGCTATGCTCGTTTTACAAAAATATGACGTTTTTGAAAAATATTTTTCAAAGAAGTCATTTTCTATGAAAATGATAATATTTTCTAGTATTTGACTGAAACTTAAAAATGAATATATATTCTTCCCTTTGGTTTCTTGTTTACTTTTTCTAGGGGGAAAATTTAACCAAAAATTCAATTTTTTTAATTATTTTTTAAAACTATTTTTCTTTCTTTGTTTTCTTGTTTTTCCTTCTTCAAGTGAGGTGGAGCTCACTTGAGGCCAATAAATTGGGTGGGGTAGCTGACCTCGAGCTTTAACGGAAGCCGGTGAGGCTTGAGCTCATTTGTGAATGATCGGCGGCTACTGCCATGGTCGATTACTGGTCAAGGAAGAAGAAAAATAAAAGAAAGAAAATGAAAAAATTAAAAAAATTAAAAACTCGCTTTTATAAAAATAAAAAAAGACAAAGATGTTTGGTGAAAAGAGTGCTTGGAATGAATGGGAATGGAAGATGTTTTCCGTTTTTCGAAAGGTAGAAAATATTTGCCCCATTTTTAAAGGTATTTTTTTATTCACGAAAAAATGTTATTCGGACTCTTTTTTTTTTTTTTAGGGATATGTTCAGCAGAAATCCTAAAACTTGTCAAGAAAGTGCAATTGAGTCCTAAAACTTACAAAAAGTGTAATCAAGTCCTAAAATTTGTCAAGTTGGTTCAATTAAGTCCTAAAGTTAACACCGTCAAGAAAGTTAACGGAATTCTTGACGTGGCGTGACATAATATTTTAAATGAATTTTTTTATTATATATGGCTTTTTAAATTAATTTTTATTCAAAATCTTTAAAAATAAGATAAAAATTAAAAAGAAAAAGCTAAATTTATTTAAAAAAACAAAACTATTAAAAAAAAAAAAGGCTGCCGGTGGACCTTCCGCCACCGCCCATTGCCGAGAGGGGCCGACGATGGCCGCCGGAGGGGACGACGATGGTCGCCGGCCTTGGGCGGGGTGGCCGACCCTCCCGGGCGAGGTCTCATCAGCCCTAGGTGAGGGGCCACCCCGCCAAGTCGGGCGAGGACGCCCGATCTGGGCACGCCGCCCCCACGAGGGCGGCAAGGCCTCGCGGGGGCCGGCGACCATCGGCTTTGGGGTTGGCGATGCTCGCCCGGATTTGGGTGAGTAGGCGTCGTCCAACGAGGCCTGTCGGACCGGGTCCGAGGGGGAGGAGCAGCCGCAACTTGACGAGCCGGCCAACAAGGAGGACGAGGAGGAGCTCGAGGCCGTCACCCGCTCCACCGGCTTCGCCGACGAGGACGACGCCGCCCTCGCCACCGACGACGACAAGAATGGCGAGGCCGAGGAGGAGGAGGACCATGAGGTTCGGTTGCTTGGCACCTAGATTTGGGCGAGCATCGCCGACCCAGGCGAGGGCCGGCGAGGCCTCGCGGGGCCGGCGACCATTGCCCGCCCCGGGCGAAGACCGCCACCCGCCCGGGGGCCGTGACCGTCACCGGCTCGTCCGGCGGCCGTCGTCGGCCCCTCCGGCGATGGACGGCGGCGGAAGCTCCACCGGCAGCCTTTTTTTTAATAGTTTTATTTTTAAAATAAATTTAGCTTTTTTTAGTTTTTTATCTAATTTTTAAAGATTTTGAATAAAAAATAATTTTAAAAAGCCATATATAAAATAAAAATTCATTTAAAATATGACGTCGCCGCATCGTCAGCAATTTCCGTTAACTTTCTTGACGGTGTTAACTTTATGACTCAATTGAACCAACTTGACATTTGTAAGTTTTAGGACTCAATCAGCACTTTTTGTAAGTTTTAGGACTTCTACTGAACATATCCCTTTTTTTTTTTTAATGTAAGTCAAATACTGAAACATTTAAAAAATATTTTTTAAAGTTATTTTTCATGACATGAATATTTTTCTAATGGATTTGAAGCTAAAGTAAAAGGAAAATTACAAAAAAATGCATGGAAAAAGTGTAAGGTCGATCGTCCCCCTCTATATTCCTACTCATGATTTCACTCTCCTGTCTTCACCATTTCTTCAGCCAACCGCTTCCGCCGCAGCGCAGTCAACCACCGACCCATCGCCAACAACCGCTTCCTTCTTCGCATCCCTCCTCGCTCCCCGGCCAAACTCCAGCTCGCTCCGATCGCCGGCTCCGTCGCGGCAAGATACAGCGGAGGGAATGGCGGCGGCTCCACCGCGAGTCTTCTGCATCGGGACGGCCGACACGAAGCTCGACGAGCTCCGCTTCCTCGCCGCCTCCGTCAAATCGCACGTCGCCGCCTTCGCCGCCGGCTCTCGCTCTCCGGTACGTTCGCTTCCCCGCTTGAATCCGAACGGCGTTCGCATTGTTCAGAGAGGACTCGATCCGGCGAAACGTAGATATCTTCCTTTGAGATGATAATGCTTCTGCACTCCGTTGCGAATAGCCTGCGGCGTTTGATTCCGGCTTTTGAGTATTGCGATTGTGTCAAATGACAGGTAGAAGTAGTCGTTGTCGATGTATCGGCCGGTCCGGATGAGATTCGAAGTGTCGAAGGCCTGATGTTCACCTCTCGAAAGGAGCTGCTCTCTCAGTACTTCGAATTCAGTGACCAAGAGCCGCAGAAACTTCCGGACGACAGAGGCGAGGCGGTCTCGTTAATGAGCAAAGCGCTGGAGATTTACCTGAAAAGAGCCAGCGAGGATCGGATTCTAGCTGGAGCTATCGGACTCGGAGGAAGCGGAGGTACCTCTCTGATATCAGCAGCATTTAGAGCTCTTCCACTGGGTTTGCCCAAGGTAATTGTGTCGACCGTGGCTAGTGGACGAACGGAGCCTTACATTGGATCGACGGATATGGTGCTGTTTCCTTCTGTAGTGGATGTGTGTGGGATCAATAGCGTGAGTAGGATGGTGTTTTCCAATGCTGCGGCTGCTTTTGCTGGAATGGTGATCGGGCGGATCGATAGGTGCAGGGAGAAAAATAAGGCGGATGCGAAGTCAACTGTGGGTATTACTATGTTTGGGGTTACGACTCCGTGCGTGAATGCTGTGGTGGAGAGGTTAAGTAAGAATGATTACGAGACCTTGGTTTTCCATGCCACAGGCGTCGGAGGCAGGGCTATGGAGTCTTTGGTTAGAGAAGGATTCATACAGGTATGTTCTGATTGCAACTTTCCGGCATGTAGTCTTTGAATGTTGTTAATTTAACTAGTTAACGTCCTGTTTTTAAAAGAAGAAACAACGGGACACATAGTTATGCTAAGGGGAGAAAAGACTATTGGTTCCAATGAGTGCGTTGGTATGGACTAAATCTTATTTTTAGCTCCACTTTTTTGTTGTTCAGGGTGTTTTGGACATCACGACAACTGAGGTTGCTGATCATATTGTCGGAGGTGTTATGGCTTGTGACAGTTCCCGTTTTGATGTTATTATAGAAAAGAAGGTTCCTCTAGTCCTCAGTGTGGGCGCTCTAGACATGGTGAATTTTGGAGCTAGAGATACCATACCTTCTACTTTTCAGCAAAGAAAGATCCATGAACATAATAAACAGGTGATGAGACTTGAATCTTTTTTCCCCTTCATTAGTAGCTGGCATCATGTTATTCTGCTCATCAGTGTTTTTTTCTTCTTTTCCTGATGCCTTAGTTTGTACTTCATTTTTCAACACAATGTTATGTGATTATTTTATGAGGAAGATGGACCTTTCTGTTCATTCAAATCACAACAGACAAGATGAGATGCCTCTTCCTATAACCAGAGTACAAGCAAGATCTCATAAAAAAATGAAATTTGGCAGGTTTCACTTATGCGGACTACAGTTGAGGAGAACAAGAAATTTGCTGATTTCATAGCGGACAAATTGAACAAATCATCATCAAAAGTTTGTGTTTGTCTTCCGGAGAAGGGTGTTTCTGCTCTGGATGCACCAGGAAAGCCATTTCATGACCCTGATGCTACTGCTGCTCTTTTAAACGAACTACAGAAACTTATTAACACAAACAATGACAGAAAGGTATTTGGTTGCTTACCAAACATGATCAATTGAAATTTGATGCAGTTGTATTTGCTCTCCCACTCCAAAGGTACAGTGTATCTATAATCGAATTGACTTTATAGTACCCCATTGTTATTTAACACAGATCAAAGTGTATCCTTACCATATCAATGATGTGGAGTTTGCAAATGCAATTGTTGATTCCTTCTTGGAGATTGATAAGAACAGTGGTAAAGAATTCAGTCCTCAAACTTCTGTAGCTGTATCTATTGAAGATTCCAATGTGGGAGCAGTATCGACGATGGGTTATTCAAGCTTCAAGGCTGCTATTTACTCTCCAAGTGATTTCCCAGATGCACATCCAGGTGAAAATTTGATCACTTTACTGTTCTGTCAGATGAGGGGCATGACTAGATTAACCTTCATGTGTTTCTGGAAGTTGTTTTAGGTGTATTATTTGGCTTACTGGTAGATCTAGTGAGTAGTGAAAGTTGAGAAGTGCAAAAAAGATTGCATAAAACAGAGAGAATGCTTGCTTGAGGTTTGTAACAGCCTTTGTGTGGTGTTCCAGATTTCAATTGCGGATTTGGTTGACGTAGCTTATTTGTCAATACATCACGTTCATTTGAAAAGATGGAACAGTTGGGGCAGAGTTTCTCATCTTCCAAACAGTCATGTAGGCATGTAAAATATGGTGATTCTATATGTTATTGTTGGAAGCAGCCCAACATGTTCGGGAGTCGATTTGATATATCCTGATAATTGCTCATCAAGAATGCCTAATGGGAAGGAGTCCTATTATGGTGGGACGCTGAAAAGGATGAAATCTAAATAAGGAGTCTCAGTTAGGAAGAATACCAGGATGAAATCAATTCTGATGATGGCCCAAATAGAGGAATTGCAGTCAATTGGGGAGATTTCTAATTGGGAGGTGATTATCAATCAATTAGGGAGGATTCCTACTTGGGTGGAGGTCTACCACTATAAACAGAAGGGCTTGAGTGGAGGTTTCTTTGTGCACTAGAAAATACTGGAAAAAGATCACAAGAATCTTCAATAATGTGTGTACACACGAGAGATCTTGAGAGTTCATCAAGTGAGAATGTGTTTTGTGACAATTGTGAGGATTTATTGTGAGAGAAACACTGTAAAGAGTGTTAACCGTAATCCTTTGATTATAGTAGAGTAGTTCTTGGAGCAGCTTCCTCTGGTTGTTCCCATTTGGGATTTTCCACGTAAAAACTTCTGATGTATTGTGTTATTTACGTTCTTCTGTAAAGAGAATATATGGCCGCATATTGCGTGATTCTGATAGTTAGAATTCCGCTACGATCACTTGCGATCAGACTTAAATTACAACGGTTATTTGGCTAGCAATTATTACCATAGCTATCCCCATCCTCTGTGGGCTTTTATTTCTGTTCTTATACTTATTTATTGTGGCTGCAAGGCAACAATATATTACTAAGCATCTCTCATCTTCTTCCTGCTTTGCCTACACAACTAGGAACTGCATGTGGTCCTAATCTCAAAGTATGATATCTAACTGTTTAAGTAGATTCTATGTTGTTCAATGGCAGTGATACTTATGTAAGCAATTGATTGCAGAAACTTTGAAAAGAACACAAGCTATATTGCACCAGCTGCAAGATCAAATAAATAGAGGGATTCCAATAATAGGGGCTGGTGCAGGGACAGGCATCTCTGCGAAATTTGAAGAAGCAGGTGGTGTTGATCTGATAGTTTTGTACAACTCTGGACGCTTTCGCATGGCAGGAAGAGGTTCTTTGGCAGGGTTGTTGCCTTATGCTGATGCCAATGCGGTTGTGCTAGATATGGCTAATGAAGTGCTGCCTGTAAGTCTTCTTTCCAGTGCCATTGATAAAATAGAATCATTTGTTGTCAAATTTTGAATGAGCATACTTTAGTGCCATGTAAGTTTTTCACTTTTCTATGGTTGCCTTCTAAAACCGCACTAACCTTGAAGATATCTTCAAAGGAAAAAAAAAAGTTTATTGGAGAATGCAATTAAGATATGGGATCCGGTATATTCTTTTACCGTAACCTTTCTTGTATTCACATCGCTAAACAGAAAAAAATACGATAGGTATGTGGTAGAAAGAATGGACAATTCCATTTTTTCACCCTATCTTGCAAAAGAATGGAGAAATTGATGAAGATCTCACTGGAAAACGAAATCATATTGAATGAAGTAGATAAGCGCATCTATTGTCTTGTTCGATCATAGAATGCCTTGTGTAAGATGGCAATGGGATGAGGATGCATTGCGCATGAGGTTGGATGGTTAAGCACCAATATACGTAGAAAATGAGCGGGGGAGATGAAAATTTTTCGTTGTGTATGGCCTCACTTAGTGAAAAGATAGGATGCAAGCTAGGTGTCTAATTGGTGGATTTGCAATGGAGAACAATATGAAACTGTTTGCGGTGGTTTGTTGATGTGTAACAATAGCCATTGGATGTTATGGTGAGAATATATGACTCTCTCATTGAGATGCACATGAAAAGGGATGGGATGATCTTTAAAAAATGTGACAAGAGATTATGATGAAAATGTGACTGTAGTATCTGGATCTTTCTATAAACTCAATGTGAAGTGGAGTTCAACAGCGCAAGAGGATCTACCAAGTCGACCACACTTAGTGGGATAAGCTTGGTGGCTGTTGTTGTTCCTCCTGTTGACAGCTTGTATAATATCTCATCTAAGACACTGAGCAAGAAAGGGGGAGTGCAAATCTAAATAAGGTGTTAGAGAACCTTGGCAGCACTGGTAGGCAAAGTGGAAAAGGTGGACTCTTCTTATCTCACTATGGGTATTTTTGTTCAGTTACAGGGATATTTGGAAAGATTATAATGGATGACTGAAATCTGTCCAGGTGGATTGGTTAGGAAAACACCTTCACATGCTCACAGAGTTTCCTTGGGAAGCCACAACCTAGGATGGTGCTAGATATGACTGCCATACTTGGGGGGAATTTTCAAAATTTTGCTTATTTGATATCTATCCACGCCTGTGCCATCTGAATATGTCTAATTTATCCCCTTTTACATCTATTAATATCAGAAAAGATGTTCTTCCATGGTTATATTTGCTTTTCTTCCACATAACATGCTCAAATGAATTAATGGATGCTTAACCTTTAAATTTAGTTTTTCATTACATTCTCAAAATAGGTGCCATCATATATCGAGTCTATATTTACGCAGGTTGTGAAGGCTGTACCTGTTCTTGCTGGAGTATGTGGAACTGACCCTTTTCGTCGAATGGATTACTTCCTAAAGCAAGTTGAGTCCATTGGATTTTTTGGGGTGCAAAATTTTCCCACAGTGGGGCTTTTTGATGGTAATTTCAGACAGAATCTGGAAGAAACAGGAATGGGATATGGGTAGGTTTTCCCAGATAACATCTCTTAGTTCTCCAACTTGATCCCTTATGGCTTAATGAGCAGTTTCTCTCTTTGATCTTTGTAGCTTGGAAGTTGAGATGATAGCAAAAGCTCACAAGAAGGGTCTATTAACAACTCCTTATGCTTTCAACGAAGATGAAGCTACAGAAATGGCAAAAGCTGGAGCTGATATTATAGTGGCTCATATGGGCCTCACAACTTCTGGCTCGATAGGTGCAAAGACTGCTTTCACATTGGAGGAAAGTGTAGTTCGTGTACAAGCTATTGCAAATGCCGCGCATAGGATCAATTCCCATGCTATCGTCTTATGCCATGGAGGTATATCATGAAAGCATCTTTTATGTTGTTTCTGTACTATATTCCTTTGTCACCTCTGATTGCATCTCTCTGGATTATGATTATGAGTGGCATTTTTTTTACTCTGCTAATGCCCAACTTGTTGTGGTTGAACCATTATCCAAATCATTCCAGCACCTCAGAGTAATTTTTGTGCAGCATGACTGGAGAGATGTGTGCTATTAGCCAGTTCTCTTTTCTAGGCGTTCTTAATTCCTTGTGCATTGTCTTTGCTTCTTCCTTTGAGTTTTCTGGTTCTTCTACTTGTTTTACTTGAGTTCTTTTTCAGCTCCTTTTTTCTGTCATATATTGTAAAACATCAAATGCTATTTGCTGTTCTTGCTTCGGCCTTAGAGCACTCTGTCCAACTTTACTTATTTTGCCTCAAATAGTTTATGTTCTGATCTACACCTTGGGTGAGTAGTCATATTGGTGGTTCTGTTGTCGCTGATCATCCAATAGTTCTGGACATCTTGGAAAAGTGAACGAATTGTGTTGTGAATGTGCAGGTCCTATATCTGGTCCGGAAGAGGCAGAATTCATACTAAAGAACACTGAGGGAGTTCATGGGTTTTATGGTGCATCAAGCATGGAGAGGCTCCCCGTTGAGCAAGCAATTAAAAACACAGTCCAAGAATACAAATTGATATCCCTGAAGTGAGGTTCAGTGCATCACTCTGTACACTAAGATGTTAGTTACAAGTTTGTACTTATCTACATCTGAGTACTATAACAATAAATTAGTTGTCAAATTTTTTGTGGCTGAATAATCAATTATATCCCTCTCTATCACGATTGGGAACTTTTTTGAAAATGAGTATGCTGACTGCTACTTTATATTTATCATTAATAACTGAAGGCTGGTGAGCGATTCTATATTTTCTTCCATTCTGATTGAAAATGAAAATTACTCTTAGCTTCTATGTTTTCCTGCTTTCCTGAAGTTTCTTTCTCTTTGAAATTGTTAAAATGGAGGAAACACTTTTAGCGGGACTGGTGTCCTGTCACTTCCTCCCACTTCAGCATGATTCGTGGACTTCTCTTTTGACACAAGAAGCAAGCACAGTTTTGTTCTTACTTCTAGTGAGCTGGTGTTCCTGACAAGCGCCAGCAGAAAAAGGCTAAGGGTGCCTGATTATGATTTCTTCTCGGAACTGAAATTAGATCTTTTGATTGACATAAAAGCCCTCGTTGCACTGATTGTACCCACAAATATCACCAAGTTTTTTTTATGTCTTTTCAAATATGGAGCTTCAGCTTGTTCTATCTACTGATAAAACAGAGTAGGCACTTGTTGCACCACATCACCGCTAGGATTTTCTGAGCCATCTTTCTTCTCCTTCTCTATCATATTGCCTTCAAGGTTATGGGGCAGCCACTCCTCAGCCTTGGAATATGTGCCTTCTTTTCTAAGCTGGTATCTGGGTCATCAACTGTCCAGCTGTAACAAGAGGAAATCAAATTTCATGAGATAAAGATGAGGATTCTTCTTATACTCATAAATATTTTCTTTTGTTTTATTTTATTGGCTATTTGAAAGGGTTATACGATAACGCCAAGATCTCTTCTATGAATGATATGGTAGACAGAATCGATCGTACTGAAGGCTACGTGATTGTTGATTGATTTGTGATGGGCTGAATCTTTTAGAAACGAGTTTATACAATGAACTTTTGGAAGGAAACATTGCTTAGCGGAGCTGCAGATAGACATACCTGTATCCACTTGTCAGCCGGTGCAAGAAGGCCAACATGGTAACTTTTGCCATGTTCATTCCCAAGCATGTTCTTGGTCCGGACCCAAAAGGTATGAAACTGTATGGCTTTTGCATTTCCTGAAGATTTGTAGCAGGTAAAGCAATGGTCAGAGCTTTGAAATGCTCATCAGTCACATGCTGATCGAGGAAATTGCAAGACAGAGAAACAAAAGGCGGTGAAGATGGCATATTTACATCAAATCTCGAAGGGTTAAATTGAACGGGATCCTTGTATATGCTGGGATCATAGTGAATGCAAGTTGCATCAACGTTCACATGCCATCCTTTCTTGATACTGTGACCTGCATGTTCCACGGATGATTTAGTACATAGTTTTCAGGTAAAGCTTCTCCGCAAAAGATAACGTTGACTTGCCTTCGATAGTACAGTCTGTGATTGCCACCCGAGGGTACCACAGGAGCACATTTGACATTCTAAGCGTCTCTTTAGCAACCTGGAATTTCATTAAAATGTCAGCATTGCTTTGATCACACATGCCGCATTGTCCATGGAAAGAGGTCAAAATCTGCACCCATGCATGCGATAGGGAGATTGTCACCTTTAAGCCGTATGACATGCTGTTGAGATCTTCAAGAGTGAGGGCAGCCCCTTGAGGTTTCTTCCTCAGAATAGCCAACTGCTCTTCCTGAAATTTCATCTTCATATCAGTTTTGTGTTTCAGCGAGTTTACACTGGTCGGTCTCTCTCTCTCTCTCTCTCTCAAGTAAAAAAGTGAAACTTATAAGTAACATAGCAAGTATTTCTTTGGATGACTACAGAGAAGGCATTTACTTATATATGCAATGTCTCATCCTGATCAAACTGAAATTTTTGGTTCATATGGCTGTCAGTTCGAAAAAGATTTGCAAATCAACATTTTGATTCCGTTCAAAACTTACCCTGAGCCTATCCTGAGCTTCTGGGTTCTCATCCAGGAACTTGACACTCCACATCATGGCAGCTGCAGTGGTGGTTTGCCCAGCAATGATCAGGGTCAAAAGATTGTCCATGATCTCCGAGTCATCCAGCTTCTCTTCAGGAGGCAATGAATCTCTGTCCAGCATTGACTGCAGGAAGTCCTCAGGAGCTCCCTTCCCTCTTCCTCTTCTCTCCTCTATCATCTCTCTGAATGTTTCCATCAGCCTATTTCTTGCCTGCATCAACCATTTCACCATATTCTATCAGTTTCTTTTACTTTTGTATCTTTATTGCAATTTTAAATGCAATTTCGGGTTTCAAATGGCCAGCTATGATAACTGGATTGAACATTTTTTAATTGTTTAAATGAAATTATTCAAAAATTCCCAAGTAAGAGAAAAATTTCTAACCAAGAAGACATGCTGGGCAATATCATGAAAACAAACGAATTTAGTGATATCATGAGGTCTAGTGTGATTAAGTTAAACATAGAAAACTTGATGAGTGAACTTGATGCGGTACTTTTTGACCAAAAAAAAAACTTAATGCGGTACTTTTCTAACTTTTGAGTTTATATCTCTCTCTCTCTTTTATATATATATATATATATACCTTGGAGGAAAAAACACCTGTTGACATGCTAATGTCAGCCGATTGGTTTGGGAACAAATCATCGACCAGTCTGTCCAATTTTATTGACTTTTTTCCCCTGAAAGGCATTTGTCAATGTAGTTTAGAAAGTGGGACTGGAGTGCACTTGACTTCCCTCTTCTTGTTCTCTGTTTTTTTGGAAGGATTTGAATTGTTTTCTTCCTTAAGGATGCTAATGATATAATGTAATGAATGAAGTACGATGTCCTTCTGGCCAAGAAAAAAAAAGAAAGCAATCGACTTCCCTCTCAACTTCTAGGGTCATGAAGAAGTTTCAAAGTCTAGAACGAACTTCATTTCCTAGACAGAGTCTACCCTCTGCTGTTTAGTTGGGTCCATCTACCATCTTGGACAGTCCCATATATTGCTTTCATGATTCAGCCTAGTTCCTACTCTAGTCGTACCATGCATGAAGGGCCCAAAAAACGTGTTACCTTAATTCCCCTGTAGTACCGAGTGCCCGGTATCATGACCGGGAAGGACAACATGGCGTTGGACACGTCCGTGCAGTCCTTCTCTATCTGTTGCAGCATCGATTCCTCCGTCACGCTCATCAGCATTTCGCACATTGCATCAAAAGCAATCTGTTCATCATAATTCACGTGAACCAGTTGTGACAATACGTTGGAAACTTTTTAACTAACGAATCTTGTCTTCTTTGTTGCATTCTCTATCTGTTACAAAGATCCATTGGTGGATTGAAACAATCATATAGTTCGAGCATTGTTCACCTTCATATTGAAATCCAGCACCACAAAGCGTTTGCCATGCTCTTCTAGCTTCTTCAATCTCTGGCACAGCATCTTGTCAAACTTGGTAACGAACTTGGATAAAGAAGGCATCGAGAAAGGATCGGACAGAAGATGCCTTATCCTTTTGTGGCTCTCATGAGGCACACAAAGCAAGCTCTTCTTCCCGACAGCATCAGCCATGGACTTCACATAACCCTTGTTGAATTGCGCAAAGTCGCTCGCAAACACCGTTTTCGCGCCCCCCGTGGTTGGAATAAACACATGGACCTTCCCGAATATCCTCGTCTTGAACCATTTCCCGTACCTGCACTTTCACCAACAAATGGGTTGTAAATTTGTTATCGGTGAGCCTGGAGGCATCAAATCATTAGTTAGTATTATTCCCACTTCATATGATTCGAAATTAAAGTGGATTTTCCTGGTTTCCCAATGATCTTCTTCATATCATGGTTGATGTACATTTTAGAGATTAAGAAACCTCCATGTTTACATTGAAGGTTTGTGTCTACAGCGTCAGTGGTAAACCAGTATGCAAGTTTCGATGGTATTAGGTATGATTTCATCGAAAGATCCCTCGTAGTTGAATTTGAGATCAATATATATACCAGAACGAGTAAGTTTAAACCGAAATGATCAACATGAACTAAATTGGATGATCATGATAACATACAGACTAGTTAGGGGTCAAAACTACATCTCATACAGATGATATAGAAAATAAAAAATGGAACAAAATGAGAAGAAGAATCACTGACCACAGTCTCCTGAGTCTCACAAACTCATAGCATCCCTTAGTGCTGTTGGTGGCTGAGAGAAAAGAGAAGGTCTCTCCTACGAATGGTACTCCCAATCTACCAGGAATATGGTCTCTCTCACCTGATATTTTCTTGGCTTTTGCTGAGAAGTAAAACATGAACCCAACTGAAACAAGGACAGCAAAGAGAACATCATAGTAGCTCCTCACAAAGAAGATCAATTCTTCCTTTGACCTGATCATCATGGTCCTGTGCTGACTTGTGCTTTAACAAAAAGGAACTCTTTTGCAGATGAATAACATAAAGTGATCTACAATGGGGATTTAAGGAGAATCCAATCAGTGAAATCTTCAATAAGTGGACAGATAGAGAATAAAAGGTTTTGAAAAGAGACAAGATGCTTCGGGCGGCAAGAATTATAAAATGCAAAGGGCATCTTTGCTTAGGTCTTGACAAAAAAAGTTGGCAAGATTCATAGAAGTAGAAGACAAGTCCTCATTCTTCATTCTTGTTAGAAAGCCGAACCTACAATTTTAGACTTGTAAGAGGAGAGTGACCGGCATATAAACCGTCGTTAACAGGCCATGTGCCATGCTTTAACCATTCTTTTTGGGACTCTAGTCAACAAAAACGTGAGATGAGTGACACTGCAAGCAATAAAATAGTGCACTGAAACGGAAATACTTTTAGTTTCTTGATTATTATCCTGATGTGGACCTTGGACAATTCAGAAAAATGCTCCATAGTGATCCAGAGATGCTTTGCCGAAGCGGATTGCATGCTGAGATGTCCTCTCTCTCTCTCTCTCTCTCTCTCTCTCTTCCCCCCAACTTTGTGTGTATGTTGGGGCACTACAACTGCACATGATGAGCCAAAAAGCTCTACAGTGGATTAATGGTGACATGAGGTCTAGTCACAACGTAAGCCACCCCCAAGTTACTTTGGGGAAGGATAATTGGCTCGATACACCGTGTTCCGCTCTGACAAGTCAAGTAGTCAATTCATACAACCTTTTTCTCTCCCCAAATGCACCACCCACGAATAAATGGATTACGTTCCTCACTTTATATCCCAAGTGATCCTAGCAATGCAAAAAAATCTGTTTGCAAAGCTCTCTGAAAGAGCTTTTTTCCAATCTTATGGGGCTCAGTGAAGGATTATATACCTGTCCTTGGAGTGAAATATTTTCACTGGATATGACTTCCCCCCTTTTCTTTAAGAAATTCACCGATGATTCATCGTGTTATTTATTTTGTAAACCAATCGTTGTCTTTCTAGTGTTCTTATATTCGTTTGTTACTCATGTTGGAAGAAATTTGATGATTCGAAGTGGATAAAGAGATGACATGTGAGGCTTTGGTGGATGTTCTATTCTGCTTCTGATACGCATGGATATCGAAGGACCCACGTAAAGAGAGGATTGGACATCCTGAATTAATGGGATACTGTCCCTTTACAGGTCCAGCGTCAAAAATCGAATATTCATCGATCTCTAGGCATAATTATTGCCACCTTAGATAGATGGACTTCATCTTTATAGAGACGTACATTTGATTAACATCCACAAAATAGGCATACTCAAGGAGTCCAAAAGAACGCATGACCAGATTCCAATTGAAGGTGCACCTCCCTCCCTCTCACGGATGTACAAATCTGTCAACCTCACCATCTTAGCAGAGAGCGTGTGTGGAGAGAGACGGATGAGGACGGCAACAACGAGGAGAGGATCACCAAGCATGGTCCGAGACTATGGTTGTGCACGATGCGTGGCTGTGACAAGGAGAGGAGAGCGAGAAGAGAGAACAAAGGAAAGATAATAAAAATAGGACTCCTTTTCTTGGATTTATTTGGGGTTTTTACGGGCGTGACTGTCACCAAGGTTCATTTATTTTATACTTAAATAGACTCTCAAACATAATCAAGCAGCAGCATTAATGATAGAGATTAGTTGCTACCCAAAATTAGACTTCCCACAAAGAGCAGCCTTTCATATAATTGAGAATTTGAGATGAAGATTTTCCCCAAGAGGGCAACGTGGGATAGTTTTCTATACTTACCACCAGATGGACCTTCCACCGTAGAGCTTTCAAGGATTGGAGGTTGTTGCTTTTGGTGATATAGCCTCGTTCAAATTCATGTTTTGTAACTTACTCGACAGGACCAGATCCTAATTAATCACGCATTATGCAAGATTTACTAATACATCCTCATGACCATTGGAGTCCCCACTCCCGCCACGTGGCAGTCTTAAATTGCTTGATAGCTGCTTAATATGATATTTTGTAGTTATTACTCTTGATTAAGAAGATATTAAGTTCTATAAATTTACTAGCTACTAAACAGTTTGGATGATTAGGAAGAAATATAGTGCCTCAGGAGACGAGGAGGGTGGCAGTGGTAAGTTTGCCCGCACGGACTATGCAATGGATATTCATCTTTAGCAGACCCACACACAAGGCGACTTTCTAAGCAGCTACCAGTACAAGCTTTACCCATATGCTTTTTAAAATTGGATCAATTAGACAGATAACTCTCAGAAGACGGGGAGAGTGGCACTGGCAAGTTTGCCCGCATGGCCTATGCCATGTGATATTCATCTTCAGCAGACCCACGCACTCGGATATTGTAAAGGCGACTTTCTAAGCAGCTATCAGTACAAGCTTTACCTGTATGCTTTTTGGAATTGGATCGATTAGACAGATAAGTCTCTCTCTCTCTCTCTCTCTCTCTCTCTCTCTCTCTCTCTTTTGTTTTCCTTCTTTCCTTCCCTTTCTCGATTAGTCAGTTTGAAAAAAGATCAGAGACTTTGAGAACTTTGAAGAGGTTGACGACGAACTAATGGATATGCATGACTTCTTTATGGATGCTGGCATTTAGGTACCTGATTCATTTGGGACACTAGTTATTTGTTCAATCTAAGAGAAATTTAAAGCATGGAAAGCAAAAAAAGAATAAAAGATTCCTAAGAAAGATCGGGAGCTCAATTGAAGAAAACACACTTGTTTATTAGAAGCACTCTCTATAATATAGATTGGGAGAACTTCTTACACACTAACACAAATGAAAGCACTTGGCCATTTATATCCTTCATAAAATCATGGTTCACTCCTCCTAGATCATTTTAGAGTTGTGGTCCCACCTCTCCCCCCTCCTCGAGAAAATATTAGGTGCTGCCCTTATTCCAGCATGTACTAGTCGGGTGACACGTGTCGCTTGATGCCATGCTGGAATCATAGCAGATTTTGGAAAATAGATATATTAGTTTCTCTCTCTTGCTGGTCCACCAGTCCCTAGGTCAATTTGAAAAAGTGACTCTCTCTATTGCACACGCTCTCTCTCCTCCTAACCTGCACTCTCTCTCTCCTATGAAATACATTTATTATGGGAATTTTTTTTCTTTCCTTCTCAAGAAAGAGAAGCAGTCATTCATTTCCATTTCTTTCTCCACACGAAGGTTCCAAAATTTTGAATCCCATATTCTCTCTCCGCGCTTGTTGCTACTCTGACGTTCATCAAGCGGCGGTTCCCCTGCTATCTCCGACGAAGCACATTATGATTGCCCCTACTAGGGCGCTTGCTTGCTTTTGTCTCTATGCTCATTGCTCCAGCCAAGGAGGAGGAGATCCAAAAGATTGAGAAACTCAACTCGGTGTTGGAGAAGTGGGTGAAGTTGTCGTGCATGGAAAACAAGATTTGGAGGACCTCGCCTAGGTCAATAAGGCCATCCCCAACGCCATCTACACCAACCTCGAGTAGGTCCTAGCAAAGGTCAGCAAGGATGATTGCCCCTACGGCGGGGCCTCCCTAGAGGATGAAGTGGATGTGGTGTAGTAGATAGGGCAAGAAGGGAGGCACAAATGAAGGGAAACGAGGAAGTAGTAGATAGGGCAAGAAGGGTACCAAGAGATCAGCCGCAAGGGTAGGCTAAGCACCATCGATGAGTCCGGTGGAGAAAGGGTGGCTCGCAAGGGCATCTTGATCAATGAGTCCAAGTTCAAAACTAGGAGCTAAGTTAAAATGTAGGAAAAAAGATAATGAGATGTCTAATATTTGCGATTGTCGAGATTTGTTGCCGTAAGGCAACGTGTCTAGGTTTTTTGTTTTTGCTAGTTCAAGGAACGCAGCATGGTTCTTGTATATTTGTGCTTCTTGATTGCGTAGGGCAATCACTGTAAGTACTCTCATACTTTCTTTTTCCACCTTATAGAAAAATAGCCACTAGGATATAGGTCCACTAATAAAATGGAGGGAAGACCCACACACCGCACACAAACACAGGTGCCTGCATGGCAACAATAGCATGCTCACATCCTCCTTCTTGCACTTCCAAGACCACGTCGTCATCGCCCTCCCTCTCATCTTATCCTCTTGTGCCTCCCTCCTGCCCGCATGCTGCTCTCCTCCTCCTCGACTTTGTAATTGCTCTTGCAACACAATGTGGCATCGTCTGCTTCGTCCTTTAGGGAGGGATGACCTTCGCTAGGACCTGCTTGAGGTTGGTGTAGAGGGCATTGGTGGTGGCCTTGTTGGCTTGGGCAAGATCCTCCAAATCTGGTTTTCCACGCATGGCGACTTCACCCGCTCCTCCAGTGCTGAGTTGAGCTTCCTGATCTTCTAGATCTCCTCCTCCTTGGTTGGAGCAACAACGAGCACAAAGATAGAAGCGAGCAAGTGTTGGAGCAGGGGCAGTCGTAATGTGCTTCGTTGAAGACGGCGGGGGAACGGCTACTTGATGAACGCCGGAGCAGCAACGAGCGCGGAGAGAGAATTTGGGATTCAAAATTTCAGAACCTTTGTGTGGAGAAAGAAATGGAGAGGAACAAGTGCTTCTCTTTCTTGAGAAGGAAAGAGAAAAGTTTCCCGTATTAAATGCATTTCAGAGGAGAGGGAGGAGGTGAATTTATGTTTATTCAATACTCTCCTTCACCAACTACTCTTGTCTCAATGTAGATCTAGCAACCATACCAAGTTGCTTTTGGAACTTTTCAAACTTTGTAGTGGCAAGTCCTTTGGTGAAAATATGTGCTGCTTGATCATTTGTCTATATGTACTCCATCTCTATCCCTCCCAACAACACTTTTCACGTGAGAAGTGATAGTGTACTTTTACATGAGTAATCCTTGCATGAAGGATCAAGTTCTCCACCAACCATGTAGCCCATTGATTATTACAATGGAACTCTACGAGGAATTCAATAGGTTGATTAAATCCTCCATAACTTGCAATAACCTCGTACTTTCTTGAGGCACCATTATTGCTACTTTATATTAAGTGGTTGCCTCTTGCTGCACAATGACTCTACTCTCGATCTGAGGTGACACATATTTTCAGTAGTTGAACATCGCGTGTCATAGTAACCAACATAATATGAATCCAATATCTTTTTACTTCACATTGGAGAGAATTCCAAAACCAAAGGTCCCATTCACCTGCCTTAGTATGGGTCTAACTACATCTGAGTGAGGCTTTCATGGTTTATTTATGAACTGACTTATTACACCCATTGCAGAGGCAATGTTCATGTTATAGTTAGGTGGATTAGCTTCCCACTAATTGACTATGCATGATTCATCTTACAATTCTCTTCCTTCTACCATGCATAGTTTGTATATCCATCCATAGGTGTAGGAATCAGCTTGCAATCAAGCATCCCGAATTTCTCTAGAAGATCATGTGCATACTTTTGTTGATGTAGGAATAACACTTCATTGGTTTTGTCAACCTAGATACCTGGCAAGTGTATTAGTTCACCAATGCCTTCATCTAAAACTAGGGATTGGCTTTAATTCGATATATCACAACTTCATCATCTCCAACAATGATTCGATCATTCACATAAATTAGTACAATTACAAGCCTTCCGCCTTCTTCCTTCATAGATAGACTTGAATTTGCTAGTGCTAAGGAGTAGCAATTGTGCACAGGAAATTATGTGATCTTCTCGGACCAAGCTTTTGAAGCCTTTTCAAATCATAAAGCACTTTCTTTAATTTGCAAACATAATTTGGATGAGTTTTAACATCAACAATCTGGCTACTTCATATGTATGTCTTGATCTAACTCTCCATGTAGGAAGGCATTCTTCACATCTATCTACCACAACTTCTATGGCCTGTTTGTGGCCAACGCTAGTAAGACTCAAACTATAGTAACCTTTGCCAATGGACTAAGGGTTTCATTATAATTTATCCCACACTTTTGAGGGAATCCTCTAGCAACTAAATATGCCTTATATCCTTCTATAGACTCATGTTGTGTATCAAGTTTGTAGACCCACTTGCAAGATATAAGGCATACATGTTTAGACCTTGGCACCAAATCTCATGTCTCGTTTTGCTCCAAAGCTTGGAATCTATTCTTCCATAGCCTACTTCCATTCTACCCTCTGTGAGGCCTCCTCATACATAGCTCTATCACTCCAATATCTTTGGGTGAAGTTGTTATATATATGATGCGATCTCTCATTTTTTAACCCACGTTTTCTCTTTAAAGTGGCAGTTATTCCACATGCAGTTTTTATTCACTTTGTACATCTTCGTGACAACCGTCCATTTGGTAACCGCCTTGATGGAAGATTGTATATAAAAGGAATGATTGTTCATTTTCTAAGGGTAATAACAAGGTCTAACGCAAACCCTCTCATTTGGAATACACCATTAGTACGCGAGGGAATTGAGTTAGTAGAGCGTGCTCAATATTTTGCCGAATCTCTGTGAATTTCCAACAAATAATGGCTGGAGGTTTGTTTACATTTGATCTTGTTTTTTCCACATTTGATTTTTATGTCTAACATTTGATATAAGAGCAATTTTAATGCCTCTGCCTTGTTTTTGTTGATGTTTGGTGTGTTTTTCAAGGCATTTTGAAATTAACAGTAATTTGGAATTTTGGGGCCAAGAGAGAAACTCGCTGATTTCGGGCAAATTCCAACGATCGACCGCTTAACTTCGGATTGGTACGATCACACTGCCATGAGGAAGAATAACTGTAAATTATTTCGGCATATTGGTATATGCCAAAGGCTAATCCATCGACGGAAGTTGCAATGGTTAAGGGTTTTGCATTTTGGGAAATTTTTGTTTGATTCAGGGCTAATTACTTGCTCTTTTATGCTGAAACTTGGACTTTTGTGGTCATGTCGGTGTAGTCTTCAAAACCTATAATTTTATTTTGGTTTGAAATGGGCTGCCGGAGAAGTAAAGGACAGTAGAAGTCACAGCGAAATGGCGAAAAACAACAAGAGAACGCCTTTTGTTCATCGCTAGTGCGTGGCACCCACATGCACACACGATAGCTGCTAGGCGCGTGCAAGCCACATGCCCATGCCTGCGCCCACTCAATTAAGGAGGGCATGTGCTATCTAGCACTTAGGCGGTGGTACATGCACGTGCACTGCACACGCATGCCCCATTTTTTCCTTTTCTTTTGTTTTGCCCCAATCTTATGCCATTATTACGATTCTACCCCTTGGCATTTATAATTTATGGTTCTATCCTTGACCAAATTTATTTTATAGTTCTGCCCCTTGGTGCATTTATTTACTATTTTTTTCCTTTCATGCATTTTTAAGAATATTTTATACATGAAATTAAATGTCCGACGATCCATATATTTAATTAATTAGAGAGTAGCCAAAGCAACTTTAATTAATTAAATTATATATTAAGAGCCTCCGGATCATATTTAGAAATGGACATTAATTGTAATTAATTATAAGTATAATGAATTTTATCCTACATGAATTTTTAATATATTAATATGATTAATTATGATGAAATATTATACTATTTTCTTCATTTGCCTTCATTTACTAACAAGGATTAAGAAAATGTATATATTATGGTAGTTTCTTCATGATGTAATTATGAATCCGTTTAAATTAAAAACTTAGCCCGCATGCAGTTTTTATGACATGTGATTCATATCCGTGACATATTTATATTGGTAAAACATGACTAATGTATATTTTGCTTCAAATTTTGTGACATAAGCATGATTGTTTGATATGCACTTTTGCAACCAATGAATTTCTCTAAATTTAAGTGTGATGTTCATATACTGAATGGTGAAAACTATAAAGCTCGGAAAGAGTTAGTTTTCATTTTCAATTGGGGTGGATGGATATTGATTATGTTATAAGGAAAGATGAACCACCCACTCCACGGTTCGGTTGGTCAGCATAGCAATGCTAAGGCTTTATCGAAAGCCATTAATGCATAGTTTAAGACTTTAGAGAAGGCGGATGCCATGATTCTAATTATGAAGTTTTTATCATTGAAACTCACTAGTGTTAGAGGTGTGAGTGAGCACATTATGAAGATGGGGGACATTGCAGCTCAGCTTAAAAACCTTAAGATTGAGATATATGAATCCTTTCTGATGTACTATAATCTAAACAATCTCTCGTAACAGTATGCACATTTCAAGATCTTTTACAACACACATAAGAAAAAATGATCAATTAATGAACTCATGACCACGTGTATTCAAGAAGAAAGATCAATTATCGAATCGAGAGAAAAATGCTCATATGGCAATACAATTAAAGAATAAGGGCCATGGCAAGCATTATGGAAAATGTAAGATGTCACACCCCGAACCTCAAGCGCATGCTCATCCCTCGGTGATCGATAAAATTTTGCAACATCCTAGGATGTGTCGTCGACCCAATCAATTATGCACATGCGGAAGCGAATTACTAATCCCTTGACCACAACAAACATGGGATAGAAAAGCAAGACAACCAATTTCAAATCAAACACACTTTTATAACGAAACTGGTTTACACACAGAGGCTAACACTAAGGTTTATATACAGGAGGTCTATTTCCAAAAAGAACTATTAAGCCACCCATGCTCCTGACCCTTTCCGCATCAATGTCCGAGTTCTTCACACTAGGGACTTGAAAATGGTAACCCACGACGGGGTGAGATATAAATCTTAACGAGTTCACGCCCTAAACCCCATTAGGAAGGTAATACACCTAGAGGCAGCCTAACCACATAACACAAAAGACTCACCTCACCTTAGTTCCTTCATGCACGTTAGCACAGTTCATATCATAGATATATATAATAAATGCACAGATCAATTGGAACGTCTCACACAGCTTAATCAATCATATGGGGTTCCAATTATAAGACCAAATTATTATGACACGTTTCATTCCGTGCCACACAATTTTTTTCCCATAATTAGACGTGCTTATCTCAATCAATCACGCGTTTCAATTGATTACTGCTCACACAGACACGATCTACCGGACACAGCAGTCTTCCGACGTAGCCGGTCATCATCTCGCACCATCGAGCATGGCAACATCTACCTCAAGACAGCATTCCACATAGGAGCATCAGTCCAGCCTCTACTGCGACCGGTATCCGTTGTCAATGGCTTTTCATATAGGAGTATCGTCCACTCGTTGCACATTGGGTGATGGGTTCTCATAACCAGCACACGACCATCCAATCCCGGTCAAGGACATTGTGCATTGCACTCAAATGCCTAAATTAAAATTATGTGCTTAGCCTATTTTCTTTGTATTAAAAACACCTAGTGAAAATAGTCGTGTGTTGGTGCACGATCAGATTGAACCAGAAAAATCGATATTCTTCCTTTTAAAAATCCTAGTATTTAATATAGTACCTAAAAACATTTTCGGTGTCAAAACCCGACACTTGGTATTGTCTGATTAAATATTGAAATCTCATTATTGAAATAATAATTCGAAAATTAACACTTAGCATCAAATTGCACAAAAGTAGCACTCAATTGCATAATTCAACCACACCACGACAATCAGCATGAAATTTCGGCTACTGGCTATCCCCAAATAATTTTTGAAAATAAATTATAATTGAATAAATTACAAAATAATTAAATAAATGCAATTAATTAAATAAACCACCAATTTAAATTAATATAAGCTAACCTACCCATCTAAGTACACTAAGTAAATTACTCCACTAAACTAGCTAATTACCCTAACCATCCTAACTAAATTAATCTAATAACTAACTACCTAAACTAATTTAGCTAATTAAATTAACAAACAATCCGTCCTAACTAAATTAGCCTAGGAACTAATTATTCTAACCACCTAGTCACATTAACTATCTAATTAGGCTAACTAGGGATCTCACTAATCCTTAATTAATTCAACTAATCCACCTTAAGCATCATTAGCACCCTAATGAGAGTTTAATATATAAACTCACCAGTTTAGTGCGAAAACCGGTTCACGGCAACGACGATGCGACGGCAGTCGAAACTCGAGTCTACGGCGGCGTCGAGGGGAGCTTAGACCGGGCCGAAAACGGTCCAAGACGACTCATGGTTGGACTAGAAAATCGTTCTTGCTTGCTACCCAATTGGTTGCTGGACATGGTTGAGTGGCGTAGAGAAAAACTGGGCTGGCCTTGAGAGGAATGGAGACTTGCGATGGTGGTGGCTCTACAGGCTGGTGGCGCGGGGCTATGGCATTGATGGAAGTGACGAGATGGGGGTGATGAAGTTGATGATGATAATGATGGGATGGGGATGGAGCGATGATGGATGTACACTGGATAATGGGTGAACGTTGGCAGCAAATGAGACAACATGAAGAAAGGGGTTGGTGGGCTAACTTGGTGCATGGGAGGGCTGGCGGTGAAGGAGGATCGGTGGGGTTCGACTTCAATGGAAGGAGGGATTGACAAAGGTGGAAGGTGTTCGGGCATGTGGCAGCAGGGAACAGGGAATTGGCATGAGGGTGGAAGCTCGTGGGATGGTGTGGTGGTGTGAGGAGAGCGACTTGTTCACTAGCTTGATTCGGTGGAGGGTCAAGGAAAAATGAAAGGTGGCAGATGACAGCAGATGGTGGAGTAGTTGGATCGGAGTGAGGAGTTGGCTTCAAAGGAAAGAAAAATAAGAGAGGGAAGAGGCGGTTCGTCCAAGGAAGGGGATGATCGAGTAGAAGGAAAATGAAATGAAGGTAGAAGCTGCGAAGGAGGGGAAAACAGCTAGCCAAGCATGCGTGAGAAGCCTAGGAGGGATAGAAAGTCAAATAGAAATATCTACTCAATAAATGCTTGGTTCCTTAATTCTTTCTTACACATAAATCCCACAAAAACTCAATTTTTATGCCAAATGTTGCAGCTCCTATATCAGCCCACGAATTTCCTTCAATTGGACTTCAATTTATTCACAAACTTCCCCAATTTGATGACCAAATTTTCTATGGAGGAAGCCTACACAATTTCCACAATTTCCCTTCACCAAGTAGCTCACTTTGGAGGCTAAAAATCTCCTCAATTTGGCCCCTCCAAATTTTCTTTCTTTTCCAAATCGTCCGAATTGATTTTCCATAAAAATCCCAAGCTCGCCGAAAATTCTTCAGAGGATGAGCTGACGTTCCTAAAAAAAATCGTGACACGATAGAACTTTCAATTTCTGAAATTAGGTTTAATTTCGTCGTTAATTTTAACTAGACACGATTTTAGCGTGACCTAACTTACCGAGTAGCTTTTAAGAATTTTTGACGCATTTGACACGTGATCAATTATTTTCGATCCACATTGTGCATCTTCAACTCATAGGTGGCTTTCGGTTGTCATAAAAATCTCGATGTTTTAAATACGGGAACGGGGTACAAAAATGATAAAAATGCCATTCGACGATAATTTTGCAATTAGGTGGAATCACCCACACACTAATCACATATCTTAATCGAAACAATCTATCTCCGATTTCTGATTGATTTTGGCAATGCCGTAATGAACCTTGCAGATTAGCACGGTCGAGCAGTCGATTTCTAGTCAAATTATCAAGTCTATTGTGTTTAGATTTCTTAATAGCTTCACTTGATAGACTAGTTATCTTGTGAGTGGCCAACTCAGAGAAAAGAATTATAGACGTGTCGATGAAAATCCCAATTTATTCAATCGAAAACAAAACATGAAAATCAGGATGTCACATAAGACATCTCCTTAAGCTAACATTAAGAAAGAATCCAAATGTTTATTCTGTAAAAAGAAGGGGCATGTAAGGAAGGATTGCGTTAAATCTAAGGCCTAACTCGAAAAGAAAGGTAATCCAATATCTTGTATTTGTTATGAATCTAATATGATTGATGTAAGTCACAACACTTGATGGATTGATTTTGGATCTACAATCCACATTTCAAATTATTTGCAGGGTTTTCAAAACCACATAAAGCCATGGGAAAGTGAATAAAGTATCTATTCAGGAAACAGGATGTATTCACATGTAGAAGCTATTGGGACATGTAGGCTAATTCTTAATAGTGGTTTTGTTTTTTATTTGGAAATGACCTTTTATGTTCCTAATTTCTCTAGAAACTTAATTTCAGTTTCAAGACTTGTACCTTTGGGTTACTCTTTTAACTTTTCAGATTCAAACTTTTATTTATCATTTAAATTTGAAATTGTGGAGAGTGATACTTTGTCTAATGGTCTTTTTCGAATTAATTTATAATATAATGCCCATTATAATGCGATGCATGTTCATGATAACGCTGGCATAACGCTGTGTTGTAAATGAAAATTCCTCTATGTTGTAGCACTGGAGATTGTGACATATTTTCATAGATAGAATTAAGTGATTGGTGAATGATGAAGTACTCAGTACTTTAAATTTTACCGATTGTGATACCTATGTAGACTGTATAAAGGGAAAGTAGACCAACAAGACAAAGAAATATGCCAAGATGAGTATAGAAATATTAGAAATTATGCATACGAATATTTGTAATCCAAATATGGACACTTATGGTCAGAATTACTTCATCTCTTTCATAAATGACTACTCACGTTATTATGTATATCTACTTACTTCATAATAAGCATTAAGGGTTGGATTCCTTTAAAGTATTTAAGGTGAAAGTAAAGAAATAATGCGGTAATCAAATTAAAATTGTGAGATCATATAGAGATTGAGAATTCTATGATAGATAAATTGAAGATGGATAAGCACCTAATTCATTTTCAAAGTTTCTTCAAGAGCATAGGATAATTAGCCAATATACTATGCCTGGTTCTTTGAACCAAAACGAAGTTTGACAATCCACAAAAAAAAAAAAAAAAAGAAGTTTGACTCAAGGACTATAAGTAGGTATTTCAATGGATATGTTGAAAGGTCCGAGGGATACATATTTTATTATCCATCTCACACCACTAGAATTGTGAAATCAAGAAACATTAAGTTTATTGAAAATGACTTGATTAGTGGGAGGGAGCGATCGATCGAAATACCTTATTTCTAAAAAAGATCATTAAGATACTCAACCTTTCATTTCAATATTAGGTTGGTTGTAGTTCGAGGTACGGACACCTGTAGTGCCAAAACTTGGCACGGGGGCACTTAAATGCCAAAACTTTGGAAATGTACATTTAAGTGCCAAAATTGGAGTAAAATGGATCACTTAGGCTGCGCATGATAAAATTTCTAGAATAGACCAGACAAGTTTCTAAGCAAAGAAACCTGTTTGATAACAATTCAAAATTTCTATTTCTGGAACAGAAATCCGTTTGATAACAGAATAAAATTTCTATTTTTAGGAATAAAAATTGGATAGATAACAACATAGGAAATCTTCAAATACAAAATAATAGTAGAAATAATACTAATACATTACAAAAATTGAAAATACAATTTCATGGAATTTCCGGCATATTATTATCTCTTGCCATTTTATTGGCAATGGTTTTTCTAAGCGTATTTATTTGGTTTCCCTCTTCGGTCAACTGAACGTTTGCAAGCTCATCTTGCATAGGTTCACCTAAGTACAACGGATCTCTATATAGAGAAAATTTATTATCCATCTTGTCTTGATCACGGATGTAATTATGGATGGCACAACATGCAATTACGATATGTGCTTACTTTCAAATTGCAAATGAGGGCATGTGTCTCAAAATGAAAAAGCAATTCTTCAATGCTCTAAATGATCTTTCAATAACATTCCTTAAAGAAGAATGCCTATAGTTGAACAATTCTCTTGTAGTTGTTGGCCGTCTTGCTCTATCCTTATACTCATTTAAATGATACCGGTCACCTCTAAAAGAAGTTAAAAATCCCGGAGTTGCTGCATAACCAGAATCCATGACATAGTATTTGCCTACAACAATGTATTCATACATTGGTCATAATTTGTAACTATAAATATGATCATAAAGAAAATTACTCCTCAAAGGACAAACAAATACCTAGTGGTGGCCAAGGAAATTCCAAGTGAGGAGTCTCAAGTGTCGCTGCAAGCACTCGACAATCGTTAGCAGAGCCTTCCCAACCAGCATATACAAAAGTAAATTTCATATCAAATGAACAAATGCACATCACATTTCGAGTGGTGGTGCCTTTCCTACCTCTAAATGGATTTGCTTCAACACAGGTATAGAAGTATGAATGTAGGTGCCATCAATATTTTATCAAAGACTAGTATTATACAAGATTATCAACAAAATAAAATTGATGGTGTAAATGAATATATAAGAATTCTACCTTGAAGTAATGTTTATACTTAGGATTCATAAGAATCTCTTGTGAGACAACATCAAAGGAATGTGGTATGATAACATCTTTTGCCAATTTGAAAACAAAAATTCTATTTCTGAAGGATGGAGAAAAGGAAATAATTTCCATTTCTATTTCAGAAATAGAGAAGCTACAATTTCTAGCTTCGATTTCTCTTCCAAATCAATTTCTGGAATAGAAATCTGTTTCAGAAATAAAGAAATCAAATTGCGTTACCAAACAGATTTATGTTTCAAACCTGTTTCAGGGAATAAAGAAATAGAAAAATCAAGAAACATAAATTTTATCATGCACAGCCATAAGTGTCACTCCGACTAAATTGCTGACGTGGCAATTTTTCGGCGAGGTGAGTGCAAAACGGCATCGTTTTGCATGCTGACGTGGCGAGAAAATGCAAAAACGTCATTGTTTTGTCTCCGATATGTAAATAAGTAATATAAAAAATAATTTAGTTTAATTTAAAACTAAATTTATTTAAAATATTCTAAAAAATAAAAAACTTAAAATTAAAAGGGGGCGAAGGGAGGCAGCCGAGGGTTGAGCCTTTGCCGCCGTCGCCGCCGAGAATGGCCGGTGACGAACGGGGGAGGGTCGACCGTGGCCCTCGCCGCCGGTCAGCTAGGGGTCGTGACCCCGACCAACCCACCCCTCTCCGTCGCTAGCCCTTCTCGGTGGCAGCGGTGGCAAGGGCTCACCCTTAGTCGCCTACCTTCGGCCCTCCCCTTTTTCATTTTTTTTATTTTTATTTATATTTTAAGTTTTTTTTTTTTTTTTTTTTAGAATATTTTAAATAAATTTAGTTTTAAATTTAGTTTAATTAATTTTTATATTAATTATTTACTCATCAAAGACAAAATGACGTCGTTTTTGCATTTTCTCGCCATGTTAGCATGCAAAACGACGTCATTTTGCACTCACCTCACCGGAAAATTGCCACGTCAGCAATTTAGCCGAATTTTGGATGAAGTGGCACTTAAGTGATCAATTTTACTCCGATTTTAGTATTTAAGTGTACGTTTCCGAAGTTTTGGTACTTAAGTGTCCCTCCTTGCCAAGTTTTGGCACTTGTGCTGTACTTCTGCTATTGTAGTTCATAATGCCTTTTCAGTTCAACTGACTATTGAACAATCAATCATTAAAGTTCCATAACCTTCTGATATTGATCTTATAGATCTAGTTGTTTAGTAATTACTAGAAACTGTTGAACAATTGGTTGAGCAACACGCTTCTCAAGAGAATGTTAATGCAATATTAAGAAGATCTACTAAAATAAGGAAATAAGCAATTCCTAGTGATGATATTGTGTATATACAAGAATCTAACTATAATATTAGAGCTGGGAATGATCCTAAAATGTTTTCACAAGCCATGGACAACGATAAATCCAATTTGTGATATGATGCCATGAATGAAGAAATGAGTTCTATTATATCTAACGAAGTCTAGGATTTGGTAAAGTTGCCTAATGATGTGAAGGTCATTGGTTGTAAATGGGTCTTCAAAACTAAAAATAATTCATTAGGAAATATTAAAAGATATAAAGTTAGACTCGTCGCCAAAGGATCCACTCAAAGGAATGAATTGATTACATTGAGACATTTTCTCCTATATTTAAGAAAGATTCTCTTCATATTGTATTGGCATTAGTTGCCCATTTTCATATGGAATTACATCAAATGGATGTCAAAATGACGTTCCTCAATTGAAAATTAGAGGAGGAGGTTTACATGAAACAATCTGAAGGATTCTCCTCTAGTAAAGGTGAGCAATTGCTGTGCAAGCTCAAGAAATCTATATACAGCTTGAAACAAGCATCCCGCCAATGGTACTTAAGGTTCCATGATGTCACCTCTTCATTTGGTTTTGTAGAGAATGTCATGGATCAATGTATATATCAGAAGGTCAGTGGAAGCAAAATTTGTTTCCTTAAGCTATATGTGGATGATAATTTACTTGCAATCAATGATAAATGGTCACTACATGAGGTGAAACAATTTCTCCCTAAAATGAAAGATATGAGTGAGGCATCTTATGTAATTGACATTAAGATCCATCGAGATAGACCTCGATGAATTTTAGGACTATCTCAAGAAACCTATATTAATAAGATCCTAGAGAGATTTTGAATAAAAAATTGTTCATCAAGTATATGACCCATTATGAAGGGTGACGGGTTTATTTTGAATCAGTGCCCGAAGAATGATTTAAAAATGGAACAAATGAACAACATTCCATATGCTTCTGCTGTCGGAAGCTTGATGTATGCTCAGGTTTGCACTCGACCCCACATCACTTTTACTGTGGGAATGTTGGAAAGATATTAGAGTAATCCAAGTATGGACCACTGAAAAGCTGTAGAGAAAATGATGAGATACATTTAAGGTACCAAAGGCTACATGCTTATATATAAACAGACTGACAATCTGGAAGTAGTTAGTTATTCAGATGCAAATTTCACAGGTTGCATTGATTCTCAAAAATTAATATCTAGATACATTTTCATGTTAGCTCGCGGAGTCGTGTCATGGAGGAGTGTGAAAATGACTTTGACTACTACTTCCACTATAGAGACTAAGTTCATTTCTTATTTTGAGACTACCTCACATGTATGGTTGAAGAGTTACATTTCTAGGCTTAGAATTGTTAATTTTATTTCTAGACCATTGAGAATATAGTGTGACAATTCACCTATAATTTTTATGGCTAAAAATGCCAAAAGTGACAGTTAAAATAAGCGTATCAACATCAAGTATTTAGACATAAGAGAATGTGTTAAGGAGAATAAAGTAATCATAAAACACGTTAGCACTAAATTAATGATAGCTGATCCTTTAACTAAAGGCATGCCATCAATGAAGTATAAAGACCATGTAACTAGTATGGGAATATGTCTCATCATGTGATTTGTCGTCATATGGATGATTTTTGTTGTGTGAAACTCTTATTCTATTGTAATGTCGATTCTCAATTTTTGGCATACACATTATGTTGTTTATGAGAACAACATTTATCCTTGGTTCTAGAATAAACATAGGATTTATTCATTAATATGTGTTGTCACATATAGGCTGATATTAAAGAAATAAGATGTATTGTGATACATAAAAGATATTACTCTTTCGAACCCACTTTTTCTCTTTAAAGTAGAGGTTATTTCACATGGAGTTATTTCACACTTCGTACCTCTTTGTGACAATCGCCCATTTGATAACTGTTTTGATAGGAGACGATATATGAAAGGAACGATCGTTCATTTCTTAAGAGTAATCACTAGATCTAATGTAAACCCTCTCATTTGGAATACACCATTAGTGTGCAAGGGAATTTGGTTATTAGATTGTGCCCAATATTTCACCGAATCTCTATGAATTTCCAACGAACAATGGTTGGAGGTTCATTTACATTTGATCTTGCTTTTCCGCATTTGATTTTTATGTCTAACATAAGTTGCAATTGCATATTTAGGATTAAACTTCCTTTTGCCCTGTTGACCTCTTTAGCTAAGGTGCTTACTCTTCAAGTTGGTCCATTTAAATTGGTTGAGGCTCTTCCATTTTTATTTTTTTATGTACACTTGTCCATCATGGGCTCTTTGATTTTTCAGGTAGTTTTCTCTGAGGTCTTCTCCGAATTCACATTCTATAATTACTTATTGAGATAATAATAGAAATAGTCCTTGAACTTTGACCTAATGTGCAAATGTGGTCCTTGGATTTTAGCCTAATATTCAATGTGATCTCTAAGCTTTTAATTTGTTCAATATGGTTTTTGAACTTTTGGTACTTGTTCAGTGTGGTCCATAAAAAATGTTCAATGTAGTCCTTTTATTAATTCAATATCTTGGACAATATTAAATATTTTCATATAGTCTAGAAATTAAATTGAACATGTACCAAAAGTTCAGGGACTATATTGCAATTGAGCTTTATTTATGGACTTTCTGTGCCATTTTCCTTACTATTACAATATGTTGGGCCTCACCATACACATCTTCTTCCATTCTTTCTTGTAATTCTTCAATTTATCTTGAATTTGGTAGTACAACGGCTTGCGAAGACCACGACAGTGGTGCTTTGTTGAACACCACATTCTTGGAAGTGTAATGTCCCCTTGTTGTAGGATTGCAATGCTTCCACCTTTCCTTTAGTCGTCATATCACACAAATATGCAACGAATTGTCTTCTTGTCGAACTTGTTTCACGGGTGATCGAGTACAAATGCATAACATATGCATCCAAACACTTTGAAGTGACTACTTGTGGACTTGTAGTTCCACAACTTCTTATATAGTGTCACCAAGTGCAGCTTTGAGGCATGCTGTAGATTAAGTGTGCTACTATCTTCAGTGATCCAAAAACTTGGTGGAACATTCTTAGCTTGCAGCATGCTCCTACAAGTCTCTACCATATGCTAATTTGTTGACAACTCCAATTCGTTGCGGTGCAAGGAAAACTATTGGCGTGTCTTACCCTTCTACAGATATTTTGTAAACTCATATGATGTGTACTCACCCCATTGTTAGTACGAAGGTATCATATTTCCAAGCCTATTTCTTTTTCTGCTTTTTCTTTAAAGTTATAAAAGTCATTTAATGCCTCAAGTTTTTCTTTCAAAAAATCAACCTAGACATAACTGGAGAAATCATAGATGAACATTATTGTGTATTCAGAACTAAGATTGATGGTTGCTTTGCTTGTTCAAATACAACTGAGTAGAAGAGCTCCAGAGATGTCTTGCCTTCATACTTTGACTCCTCATACCAAAGTTGGTGTACCTTCCTATACTAACACTCAGCAAATACTATGTCTTCTCAAATATCTAGCGGGGGAAGTCCCTTTAAAATAGCCTTATTCATCATCACCTTTAGCTTATGATAACTTATGTGTCAGAGCCAAGAAAGTCACAAATTAGGTGTTTTGCTCTTCTGTGTTTTGTCCGTGTATCTTGCCTATGCGGACGTCACGTAGATAGACTCTAGTTGATGCCCAACCATGATTGGTGTACTAATGGGTGTCTAGCTATGGTACACCTTACATCATTGAGGCCATACAATACATGGTTCCCAAGTTTGTAGGTTGCGATACCAACAAGAGATATGTATTCATTCTCGGCATGCGATATACGTTTTGCAATTCAATCTATTTGGAACTGAAATGAGGTGTTACCACCGTTTGGCCAACATGTGTGATTGGCAACATTGAGTTGTTTTGTTGACAATTACTTTTCTGCTAATGTACTCAAACACGCTTGATAGCTTGTATTGATTTCCCCTCATATTGTTCGAGCATCTTGAGTTAACTCTCCGATCATCATCATCATAGTTGATAAACTTACCACATATTGTGACTAAGGCCGTCTATCGCATCATCCAACTCGATGATAGAGTAGGCTGCAAGCTCTTCTTATTCCCCTAACTCGATGAGCGCTTAAAAATCCCACTCTTCTTTGCAGTCATTCTCCTTCTTGAGAAACGCTGCAACATTTCCTTCTACTTGTTTGAATGGACAACCCTTTGCAAAGTGGCCTATTTTGCCATAAATGCAGCAGCAACTGTCTTGCCTCCAGTTGTTCTTATCTTCGATCTTGTCATTGTTCCCTCAATTTCGACGAGTTCCCACTAGTTAAGTGCCCATCCTTTATGATCGCCTCCACCAGTCTGATAACCTTTCCTCTATTTCCTATCTCTAGTGCCCGATCTGCTTTCCCTCTCACTCTTGAAGCCTTCTTTATCATTCAAGAGTGTACTTTCACCATCCTCGACATCCTCAATTGAGATCTTAGACAACTAACTGTCTAAATCCTCTTAGCAAGTATATTGTTCAGCACAGTAAGAGTTGAGTCACTTGCCTCTATATGGGTGGACATAACAACCTTGTTATAGTCCGATGGTAACCAATGAATGGTTATTCTCCTCATCATTGTCTATGAAGCATGAACATGTTCAAAGGGCCTCTTTGTTGTGTCGGACACCCTGACACGTGTCGGACATGCATGGACATACGGTCAACATGTGTTGGAAAATTCGACACGTGGTCAACTTTTTGCAACACGCTTCGACACGCATGTCCGGAGGTTTTTGGAGCAGGTCTGCAGGTGTGAAGGGAAGATGGTGATGGAGGCTGAAGGCAATAGTAAGGAAGTAGAGGTGAGGCCGCGAGCAATGGCGAGGGAGGGCTAGAGGAAGAGTAGAGATTGAGACAATCGAGAGGGCTGCGACTGCCGACTGTGATGCCAAGCTGGAGAACTGCGATGCCGTGATGGAGGGCTGGACACAAGGCTACGACAACAAAAGAGGGAGGGCTAGAGGCAAGCGATTACGATGAGGCGATCGAGAGGGAGCAGAGATCAAGAGGTAAAGACTAAGCAAGGGAGAGGAGGAGGCGACTACTAGAGTTTTGGGGTTGTTACTTTACTGAGGTTTCTTTTTTTGTTTTAGGAAGAAGAGCAGGGGAGGAGGTGATGGCTGCTAGGAAGAAACGAGAGCTTGAGGGTGAAAAGAATTTGTGAATTTTATTTTATTTTCTTTTTTTTTTTTAGAGGGAGGGGAGGGGATTTCAATTTTAGGAAGCGATAGGCGCTAGGCGGTGGGTGGGGCGGGGGAAGAAAGCAAATGATGAAATAAATGGGTGGGGCCCATTTAGCCCCATAAAAAAGAAAAATACCGAATGCCAGATAAATTTATTAATAAATAGGTAAGGCTGAAAAATAAATAAATAGGTGGGTTAAAAAAGTTATTTCAAAAAATAAAAACACTAGATATTAAATAATGATAAATTTTGATCACCGTAGAAAATCATAAATTTGAATTGACTCTAATCTCTCATTAGTCATTTGTTTCATTAATAACTTTTGTTATAGTTAAAAAGTCTTTCCTATTTTTTATGTATAAATTTATTAATGTTATTAGTGTAGATTCATTATAGGCTCTTTTTTATTATTTATTTATTTATGAATTTGAATAAATTAATGTAAATATAATAATTTATCATGTATATATAAAAATATTCATTTAATACACAATGTGTCGGAATTCTGTTTTTTGAGAAATAACGTGTCGGCACGTTGTATCGTGTCGTGTCACGTGTCACATGTTCGTGTTGATGCTTCTTAGATCCTTGTCTCAAAGATGGCGTTAAAAGGGGAAAATTATCCAAAAAAGTTATAAACTTATCACATTTTTGCCAATTCAATCATAAACCTTTTAATTGTGCTAATTGTGTCCTAAACATTTTCACATTTAGTCAATTAAGTCCATCAAGCCAATTTTTGACATAGACATTGTTGTTATCCATGGCATAGTCGGCACTAATGCGAACAATTTTTAATAATATTTAAATATATATTTATTTTTTATGATATTCTTTTCTTTTTCCTTCTTTGCTTTATATATATATATATATTGTTAGGCAGACAGGGGGCAACTAGCCATCGGTCAAGGTTTAATGACAATCATCAACCACTGTGTGAGGGATTATGAGGGTGGCCGATGAGGCCTTCAAATGCGATAAGTGAGCTATATCACTAGCCACTAGATGAGGTCATGGCCCTTGCTCATATCTAGGCGAAGGCCATGACCCTCGCCCAATGGCAACAAGGGCAAGCCCTTGCCAAGTGGGTAGTGAGGATCACTAGGCCTTGGCCAATGGCTAGCAAGCCCCTACCAACCTTTAAAAAAAAGGATAAAAAGAGAAAAGAAAGAAAATAAAAAGGAAAGAAAATAAAATTAAAATATTAAAATATTAATAAAAATCATCCACGTTAATATCGACTATGCCACATTGAGTAAGTGACATCTACTTTAGTGATTTATAGTCGAAATGGCCTAATGAACTCAATTGGCAAAATATGAAAATGTATAGAACTCAATTGGTACAAACAAAAGGTTTAGAATAAAATTAGCAAAAGTACAATAAATTAAGATTTTCTGAAAAATTTTCCCCATTATAAGGATCCAACTTTAAAATTTCTTCATAAAAATATCATTCTAACAATTTGAGGATCCAACTTTGGAAAAGTTTTGACTCATTGTCATGTGTTGTTATGAGACTAAAAGTAGTTCATTCTTCAACCTTTACGGCTTGGCATCATTCGTCCTCTTGAGTAGCACCGCCAAGTTATTTTATGCCCCTGTTGGGATCTTGACATTCTTGATGTACCCTAATAACTCATCTTCAACGGTTACCGTAATAATAGAGCGCCTTACTAGCCTTTTGTCTTTCACTTTCTCTGCTTGTCATCATTTGTGGGTGGTGTGTTATTGCTACTGTCGATTATAATCCACAAGTCGTAACCCAACAAGTAAAATTGAATGCAGGCACTTTGATTATTGGAGTTGTTGAACTTCTCCACATCGCTTATAGAGTTTGAGATATCCGCCGTCGTGACTTGGGGAAAAGTACCAAAAAAATCTTAAGCCAATTGTATTGATATCAATTTAATACAGTTTTAAATCTTTCAATTTGGAAAATTTAGTCCTAAATAATTTCACATTATTAAACCACTGGGATTCGCCCCAGTGGCCACCCTTCCAACATGGAAGGGAGAGGTGAGGGGTTCAAATTCCCACCTTCTCAGGGAGATGGGGTGGGGACGAGTAAATTTCAGGAGTGGGTTTCGACTCCCACACCCTGCAAGAAGCAGGGCAAAAGTCTGAGAGTGAGTATAGAGTAGGCATAGAGTAGGACTGATAAAAAAAAAAAAATCACATTATTACTAATTCAGTCCATTTAATCAATTTAGATAGGAAATTGCTGATGTTGAGGCCATTCATCCTATATGGCACGTCTAGTATTTTTATTTTTTATAATTTCTCTTTGTTTTTTTTTAATTTCTTTTTCTTTCCTTTTTGCGATTGTTGCCGAAGGTTAGCCTTGCCAATCGTGGCTCGACAAGGCCGACCCTTACTTGGTCGGACATGGCCTGTGACTAGTGGTTGAAGAAAAGGGAAAGTAAAAAAAAAAAAAAACATTATAAAAATAACCAATGTCATCACTAATCATGCCACATAAGACAATTGACATCTACGTAAGATTTTTTACCTAAATTGGGCAAATGGACTAAATTAATATTAATGTGAAAATGTTTGAACTAAATTAGCTTAATTGAAATGTTTAAAATTATATTGGTACCAATGTAATAGGTTTATTACTTTTTTTGTACTTTTTCTTGCACTTGATTATTTGCCAAGCACTATACCAAATAAGCCTAATCTCAAACTAATCAACTTCATAGTGTCGAACTATGCACGAGTAGTATTGCAGCATAGTCCGATCCCGAACCGTTGGGCTATAGTCCTTAACTGTCTACTCCGATTCCAATCGTTGAGAACTCAATTAAAGAAAACACACTTTTATTAGATGCACATCCCAAATACTGGTGAAGAAGGGTTTTGCATAAGCTGCCACTTTGATTGTTACGGACTTGGAAGGAGAAGAAAAGATGAGGGTTGGACGAAGTCTCCTCATGAACTCTCTCATGACATCCTTCGTTCTGAGTGAATTGCGAGCGCTAAGCTCATGTTGCCTTATTAATCAGCAGCATTAAGTTAAGCATTATATTCAGGCTTCTAGCGAGCTGTCGCTTGGGTGTTCGGTTTCCTCTATCAAGTACGCAAAACCTTCGAAAAGCAACGTGTTGACTGAGGTGAATTGCATGGCAGTACGAGGATAAAGTACCGGTCGTGAGATTAGTGGAGAATTCTTTCTGAAATTAGTGAACAACGTTAGAGCAGGGGCTTGTCACTAGATCCTTCCCAAATCTTAAAGTATTACCTGAAACCAGAAATATCTAAGTTGGAGGCACGAGAGATTTCACAAGTTTTTTGCGTACGTTCTCTTTGTATGCTCCGAATAGCTAAGATGACTGACGTGGCCACATAGGCAAGTGACGAACACTTGCACAATCAAATAGATCGATTGATTAAAGCAAGCAAAAGGTCGAGAGACTCTCAACAGATGAATTGTGTCACATGGAGGTCGCATGACCCCAACTGGCCGCTTGGGTTGTGACGCCTAGAGTTGCTGGAGGTCGCATGACCATGGGCAATGGCTGCTGGCGCCAGATTTGGCTCCGCGGTGGCCTTAGCCTTTCACTTAAGGGTTTTTTTTTTTTTTTTTCCTAAGAAAAATTAGACCCAAAAGCCATTTGTAAAAATATATTTGTTAAATACTATTTAAGTCAAAGTAGCTTTACAAATGATTTTTTACTAAACACAATTTGCATTTTCCCCGAGGGACTTTAGGTTAAAAGCATTTGCATTTCTCCAAGGTTCATTTGCAAAGCCGAACCAAACTCATCCTAAGCATCTCTCATCTTATTTTTGCTGCTTTGACTTCAAGACTAAGAACTGCATGCGGTGCCAATCTCGAAGGCATATAAGTGATCTCCAACTGTTTTGAGTAGGTTCTATGTTGTTTAAGGAATGTCACTGATAATTATGTAAGTAATTGAAATGCAGAAACTTCGAAAAGAACACAAGCAATGTAGCAGCAGCTGCAAGATCAAATAAGTAGAGGGATCCCAATCGTAGGGCCTGGTGCAGGGACAGGTATCTCTGCTAATATTCGAAGAAGCAGGTGGTGTTGATATCATAGTTTTGTACACCTCGGGGCGCTTTTGCATGACAGGAAGAGGTTTACTGTCAGGGTTGTTGCCTTATGCTGTGCAGTGCAGTCGTGCTAGTTATGGCTAATGAAGATGCTGCCTGAAAGTCTTCTTTCCACTGCCATTAAACTAATAGAACTGCTTGGATTCTCGAATTGTGAAGGAGCATGCTTTAGTAACTTGTGAGTATTTCATTTTTCTATTAATGCCTTCTAAAATTAGACTAATCTTGAAGACATATTCAAAGGGAAAAACATTAATTAGAGAATTCAATTAAAATGTCACTCAGTGTTCTTTTACTGTAAATTTTCTTGCTAGCCCATCGCTAAACAGAAAAAGATAGGAGGCAAATGTGGTACCAAAGAGTAGAGAAATTAATGAGATCTCACTGGAAAAAAAAATCATGTTAATGAAGTAGATAAGCGCATTTATTGTCTTGCGCGATCATATGATGCCTTCTGTGTGAGATGGCAATGGGGTGAGGATGCATGGCGCATGAAGTTGGGTGTTTAAGCACCAATAAACGTACAAGATGAGCGAGGCAGATGAAATTTATCCATTGAATGTATGACAACTCAGGGAAAGAAAGGATGTAAGATGAGCGTGTCAAATTGGTGAATTGCCATGGAGAACAAGATGAGAGAAACCATTTGATGTGGTTTATATATTGATGACAATGGCTATTGGATATTATGGTGAGAATGTGCCTTTCTGAGTGAGATGCACATGAAAAGGAACAGGAAGATTTTAAATTAAATGTGAGAAGAGACGATTATGAAAAGATCACTAGCATCTGGATTTTTCTGCAACTCAATGTGAAATGGAGTTCAACGGCATAAGATGATCAATCAGGTCCTCCCCACTTAGTGGGATGAGCTTGGTGGTTGTTGTTGTTCTTCCAGTGCACAATTTTTTTTATATTTTGTCTAGGCCATTGAGCTAGAAAGAGGCAATGCAAATAGATGAGGTGTTAGAAAACCTTGGCTGCACTGATAGGGAAAGGGGAAAAGATGGACTCTTTTCTCACTACTGACATATTCTTTTGGTTACTGGGATATTTAGAAAGATTGAGATGGATGAATGAAATCTGTAAAGGTGGATTGGTTAGGAAAAAACCTTCACATGTTCATAGAGTTTCCTTGTGAAGCCACAGCCTAGGACGGTGCTAGATATGATATACTCAGAGAATATTAAAGAATTTACTTATTTCATAAATGCTCGATTATTTATTTCATACTCTCCCCGTAACATCTATTAATATTGGGAAAGCATGTTCCTCCACGATTCTTTTGAATTAATGAAATGCTTCGCCTTTAAATTGTTTTTCATTACCTTCTTGAAATAGTTCCGCTCTGATATGGAGTAGATATTTGTGTAGGTGGTGAAGCCAGTGCCTGTTCTTGCTGGAACATGTGGAACTGACACTTTTCGTCGAATGGATTACTTCCCAAGGCAAGTGGAGTCGATTGGATTTGTTTTTTTGGCTGCTAAATTTTCTTACCGTGGGCATGGCAATTTCAGACAGAATCTAGAAGAAACAGGAATGGGTTATGAGTAGGTTTTCCCAGATAACATTTTTTAGTACTCCGACTTGAGTATTTCTGGGTTTATGAGCAGCTTCTCTCTTTGCTCTTTGGTGCTTGGAAGTTGAGATGATCGCAAAAGCTTCCAAAAGGGGTTATTAAAAACTCCTTATGCAATGAAGATCAAGCTGCAGAAATGGCAAAAGCTGGAGCTGATATTATAGTGGCTCATATGTGCCTTACAACTTCTGGCTCAATAGGTGCAAAGACTGATGTCGCATTCGAGGAAAGTGTAATTCATGTACAAGCTATTGCAAATGCCACACATAGGATCCATTCCCACGCCATCATCTTATGCCATGAGGTATATTTTGAACGCATCTTTTTAATCTTTTCGGTGCTGAATTCCTTCACCACCTCTGATTGCATCTCTCTGGAATATGATTATGACTGTCATTGTCTATCCTCTGCTTTTGCACAACTTGTGGTCGAACCATTATCCAAACAATTCCAGACACCTCTGAGCAATTTTCATGCAGCATGACTGGAGAGATGTGTGCTGTTAGTTAGTTCTGCTTTCTAGGTGTTCTTAATACTTCCTGCATTGTCCTTTTTTCTTCTTTTTGAATTTTCTGGTTCTTCCACTCGTTTCGCTTGAGTTCTTTTTCAACTCTTGTTTTCTAAGTTAGAGATTGTAGAGCATCAAATTCTGTTCACTGTTCTTGCTTTGGCCTTGGCACTCTATCCTACTTTGCTTAGTTTGCCTCAAATAGTTTATGATCTGATGTCCTACACCTTGGATGAGTCATGGTAGCGGTCTTCTCTCCCTGATCATCCAACAGTTCTAGACACGGTAGAGAAGTGAAAGAATTTTAATGTGATTGTCAGGTCCTATATCTGGTTCAAAAGAGGCCGAATTCATACTGGAGGGAGCTCATGGGTTTTTTGGCGGATCAAGCATGGAGAGACTACCTGTAGAACGAGCAATTTAAAGCACAGTCCAAGAATACAAATTCATGTCGCAGGGGTGGGATTCAGTAGATCACTCTGTCTACTGAGATGTTAATTAGGATTTTGTACTTCCCAACATCTTAGTACTATGATTGTCACATTAATTGGAAATATTTTTTATGGCTGAATATCCTTCTCTATCAAGATTGAGAGTTTTTTAGTATACGGATGCCAACTGCTACTACATGAATAATCAAAATTTGAAGGCTGATGAGCTTAATCCTTGTTTTCTTCTGCCCTTTAAAACAAGACAAAGGCCCAACTCTTTTTAGGAAAATTTATGGCTGACTAGCGAATGATATTTCTCGCTAGGATTTTTGTTTTCCTGCTTTCCTCAAGTTCCTTTCACTTTAAAATTGTCAAAGTGGAGGCTGGGAATGATCTTCTGTCACTTCCTTTCACTTTAGCGTTATTCATAGACTTCTACTTTGACACAAGAAGCAAGCACAGTCTTGCTCTTAATAGTGAGATGATATTCCTGAAAAGCGCCAGCAGAAAAAAGCTAATGGTGCCTGATTATGATTTGTAGACTCCTATCACTCCCTTTCACTTTAGCACTATTCGTTGACTTCTCCTTTGACACAAGAAGCAAACCCAGTTTTTTTCTTAATTCCTGAAAAGCACCGGCAGAAATAAGCTAATGGTGCCTGATTATGATTTTTCTGTGAACTGAAAATTGATCTTTTGATTGACATGAAAGCCAATGTTGTTTTCAGTGGAATAGGCTTACTATATCTGCAGATAATCATCAAAGTGCTTTATTTCTCAGCCATCTTTCTTCTCCTTCTCTATCAAATTGAATTCAAGGTTATGGGGCAGCCATTCCTCAGCCATGGCATGTGTGCATTCTTTTTTAGGCTGGTGTCTGGGTTATCAACTGTCCACCTGTAAGGAGAGCAAATCAAATTTTATGCAATGAGGAAGATAATTTTTCTGATATTCATAGAGAGAGATATATATATTATTTTTCTTTTTGGCTACTTGAAAAGGGTTGGAATATTATTGTCAAGATCTATTCTATGAATGATGCGGCAGACAGAACCGATCATACCCAAAGAATTCTTTCTGTTGGGCGGACCCCGTTGTTTATTGATTTGTGAAGGGCTGAATCTTTCAGAACTAGTTTAGCAATGAATCTTTAGAATGATGCATTTCTTAGCAGAGCAGTGGATGAATAATTGTACATGCTCGTCAGCCGGTGCAAGAAGGTCAACATGATAATTTTTGCCATGTCTATTTCCAAGCATGTTCTGGATCCTGATCCAAATGGTATAAAACTGTGTGGCTTTTGCATTCCCTGAAGATTTGTAGAATGTAAACTATGATCAGAGCATTGAAATGCTTATCAGTCAAATTGTGATTAAGGAAGTTGGAAAAGAGATGGAAAAAAAAGAGGCTTTGAAGATGATATATTACATCAATTTTGAAGGGTTAAATTGATTGGAATCCTTGTAAATGCTGTGATCATAGTGAATCCAAGTTGCATCGAGATTCTCACCTCTAAGCCATATGACATGCCATTGAGATCTTCAAGAGTGAGAGCAGCCCCTTTTGGTTTATTCCTCACTTGCCAACTGCTCTTCCTGAAATTTCATCTTCATATCAGTTCAGCGTTCAGCTAGTTTATACTACTCTCTCTCTCTCTCTCTCTCTCTCTCTCTCTCTCTCTCTCTCTGTGGTACTCTGGCCTGGTTTTAAATTCCATTTATTTACCAAATCAAAATAAACAGATAGAAGACATTCTGTACAGTTTGTTTGCACACTGCATCTCATATAATTAAAGATTCACGTTAACTGTTGTTCAGGCCCTATGCTGAAAACTTACTCTAGAATGAAAAGCTAAAAATATAACTTGCAAGTAACACAGCAGGTATTTCTTCGGATGACCACATGGAAGGCATTCACTTATATCTGCAGTGTCTCATCTGGATTAAGCTGAAACTTTTTTTTCCCTTGGCTGTCTAATCTCTTCAATTTGGTTTGAGTCGCGGTTCAAAACATATTTGCAAATTAGCATATTCAATCCAGTATAAAACCCTTTCCAAACCAAACTATGGACATCTTTCACACGACACACAGATTATGATTGGATTAACAAGAAAAACTCAACCAGAACCTATCCTGAGCATCTGTGTTCTTATCCAGGAACTTAACACTCCACATTAAAGTAGTTGCCATGGTGGACTGCCCAGCATGGATCAGAGTTTACAAATTGTCCATGATCTCTGAGTCATCCATCTTCTCTTCAGGAGGCAATGACTCTCTCTCTAACATGGACTATAGGAAGTCCTCAGGAGCTTCCTTCCCTCTTCCTCCTCCGTCCTCTCTCATTTTTCTGAAAGTTTCCATCGGCCTCTTTCTTGCCTGCATCAACCATCTTACCATGTCACCGCCTGTTGTTCTCACATCCTAATATACTATTTGAGATTTTATTTTTTAATTTTATTGGAACTATAGATACAACTTTTTTGTCTTTTGAATGGCAGGCTATGATAACTGGGTTGAACTTTTTTTCATTGCTTGCACAATATTATCCAGAAACAGCAAAGTAGGAGAAAATTTCATACAAAGAAGATAAGCTGGATAATATATCATGAAAACAACAAATATGTCCATTAGCGGGTAGCCCATGGTTTTTAAAATCATGAATTTAGGGATATACATGATGTTTAGTATGATTAAGTTAAAAATAGAAACTCGAATGAGTGAAATAATGCAGTTTTTTTTCCAATTCTTTCTTGAATCTCTTCATTTATATCATTGTTATGTATTTTGAAAAAGTATATGTTGACATGCTAATGTCAGCAGATTGAATTTGGATCAGATCATCGAGCAGTCCAATGATTGAACTTTTGCCCCCAAAGTAATTGGTTAATGTAGTTCAGAAAGTGTGAGTTGAGTGAACTTGACTTCCCTCTTGCTCTTGTTCTTTAGAGAAGGATTTCAAAATGTTTTCTTCCATAACGATGCTAATGATGTTATGTAATGAAAGAAGTATTGATGTCCTTTTGGCCAAAAAAAAAAAGAAAATAAGAATGTTCTTGACTTCCCTCTCAACCTCTGAGGTCATGAGGAAGTTTCAAATTCCAGAACTCGTTCAATTCCTAGACAGAGTCAACTTTTAGAGGGTGATTTGCTAAACATAAAGAGACCTTTTTTCCGCAGATGAAGAACATAAGATGATATCAACAATGGAGCTTCAGGAAGGGTCAAATTAGTGCAATCTGCAATAAGAGGATGGCTAGAGAATAAGTAGCTTCAAAAAGAGACAAGATGCTTTGGAAGCAAGAACTATGAACTGCGAAGGAATCTTTGCGTTAGGTCTTGACAAAAAGATAGTGGCAAGACTCATTCAAGTAAAAGACAAATCCTCATTCTTTATTCTTCCGGGGACTCCTGGTCAACTAAAACGTGACATGAGTTGACATTGTAAGCAACAAATAGTACGCTAAAACTGAAGTATTTATAGTTTCTTAATTATCATCCTAACGTGGAGCTTAGAAATTTCAGATGCTCCTCGATGAACCTCAGGTGCTTTGCATGCCTCACAAACTCTCTCTCTCTCTCTCTCTCTCACACACGAGGTCTAGTGACACCAGAAGCCACCCCCAAGTTACTTTAGGGAAGCATGATTGGCGTGATACACCGTGTCAATTTAACCTGCCAAGTAGTCTATTCATCGAACTCCATCTCTCCTCAAACGCACCAACAAAGATTAATGGGTTACAGTCCTCACTTTATATCACAACAGTAATCCTAGCAATGCAACAATTATTAGTTTGCAAAGCTATGTGATAGAATTTTGTTTCTTTTTTGGGGCTCGGTTGAAGATTGTATATTGTTTCTTTCATAGATTTTTGTTGGGTACATGACTCAAAGGCACCGACATCCATATCTGAGGTCGACCTCGAAGCGGCAACCGGAGCTTGCTCCAGTTTGCATCGATCGATGAGGGGGTGGGTCGGTGACGGAAAGACGAGGACGGCAGCAGAGGTGTACCGAGTTTTTTGAACTTTTGCAATCTCTCTCTCTCTCATCTAGTTTGAATTTTCTTCTCTTTTTTGTTCGGTTTTTCAGTTTGTCTATTTCTTTTATAGTCTTTTTCTAATGCAGCGCCCGGCACTAGGGATGAGTATGATCTAGGTTGGCTTAGTCCACTTCCTAACCCTAGGATTAATTTGCATAGTGTTGGTCCAAAGACATTTTCCTCTTTTGTAAATTATAGCTATTAATGTCGCAAAAGACATTAAAAGTCTAAGCTATTAAAGAACATCATAAAATTATTTGGACTCCTCACTAAGGAGGCGTTTAATGCTACTAACGCCGTTTGATTTAGGGCCTTTTTATATAAAATAATATATTATATATTTTAAAAATTATATAATATATACAATCAGAGTTGGTTCGGGTTAGACCAACTCTAAACTCTCATAATTGAAGACCAACCCGCGCAGTATTAGTTTAGGAATTCTAAGATTAAGGACTAATCCAGTCTCCCTAGAAATTGGACTAGGACTAGCAGGGTTGGGTCAGTCCAAGGTTGATCCAGGGTTGACCTTAGACCAATGCTCACCTCTACCCGGTGCCATTTGCTCTTGAGATATATCAATAATACCTTGTCAACCGTCACTTCAAATTTCAAATGACGATTATAAATGTTTCATATGAATACAAGTTTGAATATTTCGTAATATATTAATATATATATATAGGATAATGATGTCAGGATGAATATAATTTAGAGTTTTTTGGTGTTATCTTTTCTAAAATAAAATAAAAAGGAGGCGAGGAGAGGCAAATAGCTGTGGGAAGTTAGCCCAGATGGCCCATGCCATGTGATATTATTATTCATCTTCAGCAAGCCCACACGCTCAAATCAGAAAAGGTGTCTTTCTAAGCAGCTAGTAGTACAAGCTTTTCCCAATTACCTTCTGGAATTGGATCACTCAAATAGGCAACATCTCTCTCTCTCTCTCTCTCTCTCTCTCTCTCTCTCTCCCCCCCCTCTTCCCTTTCCTTTTCCAATGTAGTTTGGTGGCAATGTTCATAGAATCGGATGCAATTGCGTGCATTCTTTCGATTAAGCGAGCAACGCTGACTGGCACTTGGAAAACCCTCAAATCAAGTGGTCCAAAGTTCAGCAAAGCTTAGACTGCAAAATGCACATACGACTTCTTGGAGTTTCCTGGCAACTTCGATTTTGGAAGGCATGGAAAACGTACAAGAATTTCCGACCAAATTAAATAAATAAATAAAGTACAATATTGGACCATAGTCTATGTGAATTTCGAGGGACTGAACCTTGGTGTTGAACCTCGAGCCTATTCTTTTCACGCTCGACAAAATGTGTGTAAACTTTATTAGCCTCTGATGGTGCTATGGCGACGAGTGGATCATAATTTTCACACGAATCACAAAGAAAAGCTTGACTAGGCGCTGCTATAACCAGGTGCTATGGATGTCTCCTCCACATGGTATTACACCCTGCGTGTCCAGGAATTTGGCGTCGAATTAGCTTGGCATCAAGGATCACGTGCTTCTTGGAGAGACTGAGGATTCGGCCTGGACCGCCGAAGTCATTCTGGCCTAGCTTGCGAAGCAGACTTTGAAGGACATGATTGAGTTTCTTCAACATGAAGATGAAGGAGAATGAGAAGCTCATAGCCAAGAAGGCTGAGCAAGAATTGTTAGTAGAAAAAGAGGGGAAGATAGTAGAGGTGCAACAAGTACAGGATGCGAATGAGGGGTAGGATGAGACAGATGGAGTGACTATTGTTATTATAATTGGCCTTTCGTATTTGTGTATTACATGATTATCTTAGATCCTAGTACAAATCATTGGATTGGAGCATCTAAATAGGTTTCCACGAGTCTTGTCCATCCTCCCAATCGCTTTTTTAAGCTTTTCGACAGATTTTCATATGTTACACTAACAGCGTAAAAAGATTATTCGTTAAGCAGGACTCAAGCAATGACACAGGTATTTCAGTAACCGGAACTAGATAAATCATTGGGGGTTAAGTGGGAATCTGTTGAATTATCAATATTTCTTGGCCCCTGGCAAGCTGGAACTAGATAAAACAACAAAAGGAAGAGCTAGACTTCTAATGAACAACATAGAGGAAACTTTAAAAAAGAAAAAGAAAAAAGAAGCAAAATAATTGGCTACACAGAGGACAGATCGCATCGGGATATTTTTAATATGCGTCCACAACATGTGAACCAATTGCAGCGTCCTCATTCATTTTGATAATTTTCACATGAGATTTCGCTAGATCTGGTTGTCGCGGTGCGACTGGCGCACATAAGCCGAATGCGAATGATAATGCCTCCATCGCATTGAGGAGAGATGCCAAGGCGACAAGAGTTAATCGGAAGCTGAAAATACAAATAAAAAATAATAAAAATAAAATGACCTTTCTTTCTTCTTTGCCAATAGTTGGGCATCCGATTCGGTTAGTAATCTTGTAGTTATTTATGTTATGGATCTATGGTTGCTCTTGATCCAATAATTCACACGTGACCCAAGGTTTACTTTCATGAATCACAAAGGACGAGACCCGAGAGCCCTGTGTCTATAGTATAGTTTTTTCCTCTTCAGTTAGCATATAGAAACAGGGAAAACTGTTTTAAAAAAAAAAGTCATAGACCTTTTGTATTTATACTAATTTAATTTTAAACCTTTTTTTGTCAATTTAATCCTAAATATTTTCATTTTGTGCCAATTCAGTCATTTCCGATTAATTTTGGCCAAATTTTACTGACTAAGTGCCAATCGACTGACGTGGTACAATCAGTGCTAACATGGACAACTATTAATAAAAAAAAAAAAAAATTCCTTTCTTCTCCTCCTTCCTCCAGTTGGTCGCCGGACCTTGGCAACTAGCAAGAGGTGACGGCCGGTGAGGTCGAGGTCGACCTCACCAACCTCTGGTGAGGGTCGAGCCTCGCCTCCCCGCGTGAGCCCGCCCTTGCAGCCAAAGCCTTGCTAGAGGCTGGGTGAGCCTTGACCTTGTCGGATCTGGCGAGGTCGAGCCTTGCCCATGGCCAGCAAGGCTCGACCCTTGCCAGATTTGGCAAGGGCGAGCTTCGTCACCCCGCACGAGGCCAACCTCATGGCCACTAGCAAGAGCTTGAGCCTCGCCAGTGGCCAGCAAGCTTGTCGGCCATCACCTCTAGTCTGTCGGCCGTCACCTCTAGTCGAGGAGAAGGAAAAAATAAAAATAAAAAGAAAAGGAAAAAGAAAATAAAATTCAAAATATTAAAATATTATTAAAAGTTGTTCATGTTAGTGTCAATCGTGCCACATTAGTCAGCTAGCGCTCAATCAGCAAAATCTGACCAAAATTAACTGGAAAGAACTTAATCAGCACCAAGAGAAAAGGTAAATCCAAAAGGTTTAAGACTTTTTTTAACATTTTTTTCCTATAGAAACATGTAAATCGAGTGGACTTTATATATTCGACCCCAAAAGTTGAATTATATTGTTTAACAGGGAACGTTCCACAAGCAGGGTTAAGATATGATTTTTTTAAAAAATTATATATGCTTAAATTCAATAGATTACCCTCTAAGTAGACTGCCGAATAGCGCTTGACAGATTTAGATCTTCAAATAAAAAGTGGATGAGGTGGCTCGATAAGAATGGCATCTGTGCTCCCCTTAAAGAATAATACATGTTTGGCCTTTCAAATAGTAGTCCCGCCGTTTTCTCCTCCGATGAGATGATTTTAAAGTGGTTTCTTATCAAGTATTGTATGCGGTGCGACTCACGCCCCGAGATCATCTTCTAAAGAAGAGACTTGAGAGGGAATTACGAAGATAAAAATGGTCAGCCTCATATTTATGTGCTTAAATCAGCATTGAAAGATATACCCTTTTGACGGATTGCCGAGTAACACTTGACAAAATTAGATCTTCGAATGAGAAGTGGATGGAGTGGCTTGACAAGTAGCATTTGCACCGCCCTTAAAGAACAATGCATAACGCCTAGTCTTGCAGATAATAGTCTCTCCGTTTTCTCCTTCAATGAAATGAATCTTAAAATGGTTTCTTGCTAATTGTTATATGTTGGAAGAAGAGTTGGCGGAAGAAATGACTAACTTCATGGATGCACAACAAACAAATTACCCAGGAATATACATTGAATCACGAGCGAACGATGGACGATACGAGTTTACAATAATCCGAATACAATCACGAATAAAGTATTCACATTCAACAGCGTTAATGTTGATTGCTTTCTCAAAGTAGAAATATAAGTTTTTTTGTTTATTGTTCATTGATGATGGAGACAGGAAAGGAAAGAACCGTTTTCACAACATTCTTTCTGCAATTGATTACGGTGGTTATCTTAAGAAGGTTATTTATATGTTAACTTCCCCTTAATAGATAACCATTCACCAAACAACCTCTCACATCTTTTCTAAAGGTGTCTTTCTATCACATTACATTAAGACGAACCAGTGTATCTTAATTATACCCTATCATAGACGTACCAATGAAATATAACATCTCTCACTTGGACATGATGGGCAAGAATATAAAACATTTAACGTTCATCTACTTTATAAACAATTCATATTGTCAAAAAAGTCGTATGGTTAGTGAGTACATATATACTTGGGAGCTCAAATTATATACTTGTTAGGAATAACGTAGTAGTTACAACCTCAAAAAGAAATAACATGCCTAGATATATTTTGCTATATTAATCCAAGTATACCTATCTCTTAAAGGCTATACGTGACTATTCTTATAACCCAATTTATTTACAATTATATCTAAAATCACAGAAAACGATATAATTGATCGATAGGTAAATATATGTGATAGATATAAAACAATAATAATCTTCATTCACACTTATGTCTCTCTCCATTTCAAGAAAAAATGTTTTCCTAGACACGTTTCATAAAGCCATATTTATTCGTGACCATTGATAGCATGTTAAAATAGCAACATTGATCTCTCACTTTAAGAATATAGTTAAAAGTAATATGGGGCACAAAAATAAGGTAAATTATAAATTACCTCAAGAGCTCACACAATGAGTAAATAGGAATAATTTCACTCATATTTCCTTATCAGTCATACAATATACATGTATTATGAATTACATGCTATAGTGAATTTCTCTTTTTATAAGAGTGTATGTCATTTATTAAACACATTCAATATGCAGATATTAGCCCAAACATAATCACGTGCTTTTCATATATTCATGTTTAACTCAAGTGGTATATTGGTTCGCTTTTTACAGCGTTTAGTTAAGTACTCGCATCCGGCATCCTTTAAGTATACATAATTATGGGACTATCATGTTCGGTCTTATCACATACAAATCACGGACCTCATCTTAACTCCAATCAAGGCAACACTAAATTATTTTATGTACTAAACTTACTCTTCCAGCATTTAGAAGTACATAATGTCTCATCTCAACGTGTTAACCATAACAATTGAGATGATTACTCATGTGAGTGAGTCAATCATTGCCTACCAACATACCTTTAAAATAATATATGTGTATTTGTGTTAGTCTCATATTGAATTTGTACTTATTGATGAAATATAAAGTCACTAAAGACAAACAAGTTTAATATATATGTTCACATATACACAAACCAATGATCTTCAATAATATTACATATCATATTCTACACAACCCTATAGACATCATGTGAGTCGAGGACACTTTTTTAGGAACAACCTTCGTAAACGAATCAACAACCATTTGATTGATTGAAATGTATTGTAAAACCACTTCTTTTGATACTATTGTATCTTTGATGACGTTGTTCTTTATATCAATATGCTTCGTATTACTATGATATTTGGGATTTTTCATATAGTCTATGGCTACTTAACTATCACAATAAACTGTCACTGGTCTTGGAAGCTCAGTGACAATAGCTAAATTTTCCAAATATCGTTTTAGTCATAATGCTTATTGCACTATAGTATAGCATGCAATAAATTATGCATTCATCGTAAATAAGACTATATATTTTTGTTTTTTGTTATTCCAAGAAATTACACCTTCATTGAGTAAGAAGATATACCTAAAGTCGATTTATGCTTATTTAGGTCTTCTTCCTAATCAGCATCTAAATAACTTAATAAGCATAAATCATTGCCTTGATAACAAAATCGATAGTTCATAATACCTTTCAAGTATCTTAAAATCATCTTCACTGCTTTCTAGTATACTTGACTAGTATTTGATTGATATCGACTCACCAATCCCACGGCATATGACATATGTTAAGTCAAGTACACATCATAGTATACATCAAACTTCTGACTATACCATCACAGGGAACAGTTTCCTTTTTTTTTCTTTTCTTTTGGAGGTTTAGGACACATCTTAGAACTGAGGCCTTCGCCTTACATAATAGGAATATCAATGAGATTACAATGTTATATGTTGAAACGCTAAAAAAATCTTTATTATATAAGACTTTATGATAGAATACGGAGTTTTCTTGGTCGATCTCTTTCGATTTCAACTCTCAATATATAGGTAGCTTCTCGCATATCCTTCATTTCAAAATTAGAAGAAAACAATTATTTTATGATGATAACCAAACCCTTGTCATATCGTCTACATAACATGATAAAATCACAAATTTATCTTCGAACCATTTAACATATACATAGTAATCTTCTTTAATCATCGTGAACCCAAAATACATTATGGCTCGACAAAAATGAAAACACCTCTATCGAGATGATTGCTTAAGGCTATATATGAGCAATGAAGCTTGCAAACTTTATGTTCTTGATCTTTAACTATGAAATTTATTAGTTACTTTATATAGATTTTCTCATCTAGTTCTCCATTGAAAAATGTCGTCTTTACATCTAGTTGATGCAATTCTAGATCCAAATGTGTAACAATGGTTAGGATAAGGCATATAGAAGCAAATCTTACAACTGATGAAAATGTTTCTTTATAATCTATATCCTCTTATTGAGTATAATTTTTCGCCGCAAAATGAGTCTTATACTTTTTAGTAGATTCATTTGCCACTTAATCTTGAAAACCTATTTATTTCTAATAGCCTCACAATTAGGTGGCAGATCAACCAAGTCTCAGACGTAGTTTGCCCTTACTAACTCAATTTCATCTTTCAAAGCTTTTCTTCATTTTTCCTTATTAGAGAATGAGAGAGCCTCTTAGACAATCTTAAGTTTAGCATCATCTTGCGAAGAAATTATAAATACTTCCCATTTAATTTCAAAACAACGATGAATAATACTTTTATGGTTACTTTTACGTAACTGAATTTCTTTTAAATTCAGTTTACTAGGTGATGTGACACATCCACTAGATCTTATATGTTAAGATAAATCTTCATTTCCCTCGACAACATTAATGGGTGTGTTATATGGATCTTTGATCCCATATTATTGGAAATCCTTATCAATCTCACATTTACTAGGAAAATCATTTTTAAAAAATGGGACATCCCGTGACTCCATTTCAATCACACTTCTATTAGTTGTTCACCTATGAACACCTACTCTTTGAAGTGTTTAGAATATCTTATAAAAATTTATCCCTCTAGGGCTTAATTTGATATATTTATGGGAAGAATCATGAACATAAACTGCATACCCTCAATGTCGTAAATTACTTGCGTTTAGTTTCCTATTAGTTCATAAATCATAAGGAGTACACACGGTTAAGTATATAGATAATAGTCAATAACATATTTTTCCAATATGAGACAGGTAAATTTGCATGTATCATCATAAACCTAACCATTACTAATAGAATTCAATTCCTTCTCTCAGCAACCCCATTTTGTTATAGAGTATTAGAAATAGTCAATTGTTTTACAATTCATTTTTCATTACAAAGAGCATTGAATTGTTCCGATAGATACTCACGTCCGCGATTGGTTCTTAATGCCTTTATTATTATTTTTAATTGATTATCTACTAAATTTATATATCATCTTAAGCAATACAATGCTTTGGACTTATGGGAGATTATAAAAATATAACCAAAACGCGTGAAGTCATCTATTAAAGTAATGATATATGAGGCCACATGCCTTACCCTCATATTCAATGGATCATAAATGTCAGAATGTATGAGTTGTAATAGAAGTTCAGCTCTAGTTTCTTTAACATACGGTTTTCTAGTTACTTTTTCCGCTAGACAATATTCATATACGGATAGATCAATATTAGCGAATGACCATAAAAAAATCTTCTCTTATTAATCATTTAATTCTTTATAGCATAATATGACTTAATCTTGCATGACAAGTACCCGCATCAGTCTCCACATTATCAAAAGACATAATTAAAGAAGAATAACCATCAACATTAATATTGTACACATCATAGTCAATATCTAGTACCACAAAACCATTTAATACATGACCAGAATTGTAATAGACTATTTCAAATAAAAATCTCAACATAATCACCATAGAAATTCAATAGATGACCTAAGTTTAGAAGAACAACTATGGAGATCAAGTTCCGTCAAATATTTGAAGCGTAGAGGATATCATATAGGAATAGGTTTTGGCCACCACATAAAATTAAATTACATGTACCGATACTCTTCACTTCACTCTTGAGTTATTTCCAACATATATCCATCTTCTTCCAAGCTGTATCGACGATAATCCACAAATGCTCCTCAGTCAATAGCTACGTGATCTATTGCTCCCAAGTCTTCCGCCCCATAAGATAAGATTCGGCAAGTATTATAATACTAAAAATAAAAGCATTATTTAAAGTAATTGAGTAATGGGATACCTATTTTAGCTCAGTGCATTTACGAACTAAGTGACCCAGTTTGCTATAATTGTAGCACTTCATTTTGGCATTATCTTTCTTTCCACCACGCTTCTTGCGTCGAAGGGCTTTAACTCTCTTGGGTGTCTGCTTAGTCCTCTTCCCTTTGTTCTTGGATTTATGATTCCCCTTATACTTGAAACCCGAAACTTTACTCGAACCTAATTTATCAACACAAACATGTATAGAAGATCTTGCAGCCTCTAAACATCCATCCTCTAATTTCAAATGACACGCTATATTGTTAAAAGTGACGATATTCTCATTGTGCGTCATGTTGATTTTCATATACTCCTAGCTATCAAGAAGAGATCTTATAATAGCCTGAACTTACTATTTATTAATAAATGTGTGACTTGTAGACTTTAGCTCAAGAATTATATTTGATATCTCCTGAAGATGTTGCCTCATCATTAGATTTGGGCACTTTTAGCATGTGTCAAACTTGATGATGAGCCTCATGAACTTAGTAACAAACGTACTCCCAAACTTATCTTTCAAGACAGCCCAGATTGCTTAAGTTTTAGCATACAAGTCAGCAATGTGGTGTGAGCAATGCTCTTTTTTCTTTTTTTAAGTTTGATAAGTTTCTTGATCTCTTTTGTGCTGAGCTGAAGTTTCATGCTTGAACTAATACCAATAAGGGGATCTATGCTTAGAACCAGGGAAGACCAGGATCCTACAATAGGCGAACCTCTATTCAAACCTTCTAGGGATTGCCTTTTAGTCATGAAGACGCTCAAAGACACCAAGATAGTAACATCTTTAACTTAGCCAAGTTGCATCCTTAGAGAATCTTATTAGGTTAGAGAAGAAGAAGTGTTTAGAGAGACATTGAGAGAATTTGCATAAGCACGCACCTTACTGCAAGGGACTCTGTCCATAACATTATATCATCTTTACCTTTTATAGGTATTAAGAGGTGACAAAAAATAAAGACCGAGTTCACGGGTCTTAAAACACATAAAGGCTCTGAGATTCCTGATCAGGAATTATTCTAGGTGATATGAACAGTGACTATGAACAGTTATTTCCCTAACTTATTACTACAGTACTTTGCTGTAATAACCTATGCTATAGTAACTTTCACTACAGGTCTATTTGCCATCTTGAGAGTTATAGTCATAGTCTGAATCATCAGAGCTATGTCTTGTAAGACATTCTTCCTTGTAGCGTTGGTCCATTCCAATATCATCAGGAGGACTATTATCATGAGAGGATTCCCTTTATGAGATCAAAGCATCCTACATACTTTGACTACTTGAGATAGATTCTTCTTCATGAATCCTGGAGGGTCCCGGAGTGTCGATAAGCATGACTAGCTAGGGCTAGTTTGCTGTTTGGACATAATGGGAGACTGTGCTAGGGTTTATTCCAAGAGATAAGGAGAAAAGTCCTTAATTATAAGGATCTTGAGAAAGAGGACCTCCACATTAGGTGTAGGATGCCTGAGCATAGGATTCCTTATAGGACTATGTGGAATCGTTCATGTCAGCCATTTCTTGTTCTTGTGATGGAGGTGTCCTCGCTTGAGCCTATGCTTGCTTGAATTCCTTAAGTGCTTGTTTGGCTTCAAATGCAAGACCATAGTGGCTCCATGGGACAAATGTAAAGTAGTCTCATACTTCTCTAGAAATGGTCCAGTTTTCTTGGCATAGGACTCTCTGCAGTTCTTTGTAGTTGTATTCGACAAATTTGACATAATCAGGAAATGATTTGTAAATACGAGCTTCTTGAAGATGTGGTTGAGACCTGTAGATACCTACTCCTTCCAGTGCATTGATGAGAGTACCATTATATTGTACAAAAGTCCATGATCGACAAAAAAACACAACCGTATGCATTTCTAGTTCTGGCCGAGGGGCAATTATAAGTTCTTGTAGAGAGAGGCGTTTTCAATAAGTAGGAGGATAAAACTAATTAAGCATATTCAGGAGGTTCCTATTGCTTTCACTTCCCTTGTTACGCCGAAGCGCAATCAGTTTGGTTAACTTGATAATGAATTTTGTAGTGAGGAACTCAGTAGCCATTAAGTACTTATTGGTTAAGTACCAAAACGACCATCGAAACTTGTCAGGGAAATCATCTTCTTTCCAAATTAATGGATGGATAATTTGGTACCTAGTGTTTAATCTAAAATGATAAAGAATTGAGCCTCTATAGAATTGGAATAGATCTGCATGGCGTTGCCATATGAGGTTATCAAGATTTTTAATGAGGCTGTCATTTTTTATATGTTCAATGATTCTCTGAGGATATTCCAAACTTGGCCAATCTCGCATTCTTTCAATATTGTGCTTTTCTTGTTGAGGAAAAGCATGCCTGAAAATGTACATATTAATCTCTACCGGTGCCTTTGGTCTGAAGAGAAAATCATCAAGAATATTTTTATTTCATGTAATATGTTTGGTTTCAAAAGAGTATTTCGAAAATCATTTAGCTCGTCGAAGCAGCAGAGAGTGGAGAATTTGCTTCGTTTGAATATAGTCATCCGAGAAAAAGATGCGATATCTAATTCTATCAGGAAATAATGGCCAATAAGATGGATTTCAAACTTTTTTATCCCATTCTTTATTGCTAATATTTTCTTGAAAGTAAAATGATAATGCATTTCAGCTTAGAAAAACTTTCCATTTTTGTAAGCATCAAGGTTTCGCTTACCTTCAATTTCTTCAAACAGTATGGCTACCCAATATTAATCACTAGTATCGGTTTGGAGGATTCTTTTCCAGTAAATGGTATTTGCAATGGGGGAATATTCTACATAAAAAAATTTAGCTTCGTAATTGTTTTGGTTTGAGCTTTACTCAAAGGCGGAGGATTCTTCTTCAACATCAATTGTAATGGAAGCAACAATTTTGCAATATTGGGAATAAAGTCTCGAAGATAATTGATTATCCCAAAAAATTGCTAAACTTGTTTTGTCGTAAGATTTTCTTCTGAGAATTTCAATAATTCCTTAATAATGTATGGCCCTGGATACTATGTACCTTTATTGAGGTACATATCAAAAAATTCAATTTTTGTCTAGGTAATGTCCATCTTTCTCTGAGAAAGCATGATTCCATATTTTTTTCACAATGTCTACAAATTGATAAAGGAGTCGGCAGCAAGATTCCTCATCAAGGCTGTAAAGTAAGATGTCATCAATCTAGACTACTACACTTAATAAGATTGACTAAAAACACGGTACATGACTTTTTGGAATAAGGATTGGGCTACTTTGAAGCCCAAAGAAAAAACTTTCCATTAATAATGTTGGTTTGGAATACAAAACTCTATCTTGGGTCTATCTTCAGGATGAATGCCCAATTGCCAAAATATGGCTTTGAGGTTGAATTTGGAGTAATTGTGGGCTTTGGATAATCCAACGAAAATGGAATTTTGAGAGGGTAAGGGAATTTGTCATTTTGGAGAAAGAGATTGAGGGGCTGATAATTGATTACGAGCCACATCTTTCCTTGATTTTACTTGACCCATTTTTCATTTATTGACATGAAAAATTTCATAATCCCATTTGGAATCTAAGGTTTCAATAAGGCCTTACTGTAGCAATTGAGAGCTCTCCTTATGAGCAACATCATCATTCTCATGTGACTCGCCTTGGTGGGATTTATGTCTTCATTTTTATTTTATTTTTAAAGGAAGGCTAACAAAGAACACTTAATTTTTTCACAAAGGATGGGGACACTTTTATTAGAAGTCAGCATGAGATTCCGAACAGAATTCTAATAGTTTTTGCATGATTGGATCCAGTAAACTCATTTGGATGAAGAAGAGCAATTGGATATTGACAAATTTAGAGAGTTGATCTCTATACTTAGAATCTTTTCCAAGAATGATTCGAAGTTGAGAAATTTGAGCTATAACATCTCAATTAATGATCAAATCTATGTTAGAGAGGCCAGATTTAAAGATTTTGGTGATTATAGAACACTAAGGGAAGAACTGGATAGTTACTAGTGTAGTTCGCACATTTGTAAAAAAATTATTTCCTGAGACAAAATTGAAATACCGAACACAAGAAATTCAGTATTCTTCAAAAAGAACCTTTGTGTCTAGAATTGAAGAATTGACACTAGTATCTATAAGAATAATGATAGTGATTGGTTTAATCAACTTTGAGGTGAGGATTTTTACAAGAAAATGAAGATAATGAATTTAATTAGAATATATAATAGGGTCTTGTTCTGAAGAGGTGAGGGACATATAGAAAAGATCTTCAGTCTAAATCAGAATTATCTTCACTAGGGTTTGATAACTGATAATACTAGTACAAGTACCTAGAGGGGGGTGAATAGGTTTATGAAAATTTTCTTGAAGATTGCACAATACTTAGACAGATGAAGTATTAAAAAATCAATCGTAAGACTGAGTAAAGGAAAGAGAGAATTAAACACGAGGTTTATAGTGGTTCGACTTGATTCAAGCCTACGTCCACTCTTCTGCACTGACAGCCGATTGGCTGGATTCCACTATGAACAAAGAGATGTTACAGTGTTGATCTTCCTTGATTTCTCGATGTAGATGATCTACTACACTCGCTCAAGGTATCACCAAGTATAAACACTCTCTGTGTATACAATTTCGCTCGAACTGTATCGACTAACAATCAAGGTTCTTCGACTGGAATTTTTCTATCGATCACACACTTAAAACAACTAGAACGTCTTCCTTTTATACTCCTTTATGCCATCATAGCCGTTGGCACTTACCAAAGGAATTCCTCCAATCTACCCGTTGGACGGAATCAATTAAGAAGATCATCCGAGCTATTTAAGGAATCTGATGATAGCCCATCAATCATGTTCGCCCATACAATCAGGATTTTGGTTTCCAAGAATAGAACATTCCAAGAATGTTTCGTCGACCATCGGATCTTTAATTGTTCTTAGATAAGAATCAAAAAATCCGAAGTGATTATCCAACCAAGGGATCTTTTCCGAGGATTGGATCGAATCCCCAACCATATACTTCGGTTTCGGATATCCTTCGCCACTTTGGATTAGAAAGACATCGGTGAGAATAATCTTGAGTCTTGAGTCTTGAGTCTTGAGATTACAAAGTCTTGAGACTTTAAACTATCGATATTCAGACTAGACTGATAGAAATGTTTTGTCAGCTTCAAAATATTCTGGAAAGATTTCTCCAACAATCTCCCCCTTTTTGATGGTGACAAAACTTTCTTGTAGATTTGAACAACTTTGACCTGCAAAAACATTTCTCAAGCAATATGGCTAACTCATAAAGATTAATAAACAACCAGACTCGCATCCACAGCAAATTGGTTAGTCTTTCATGAGTAATACCATATAACAATACTTGATATAAATGCAACCAGTCAAGCATCAAAATCCACAGCCAATTTAGTCTCACACCCAAGTTCAAGTTCTCAAGTCATACTCAAAAATAAACATAACCACAAAAGTCAAAGTTTTAAAATGATGTTTGTTCAAATTGGTTCTCCCCTTTTTGTCATCATTAAAAAGAGGGTGAGAAAGGAGTCATGTCTGCTTGGGAATGCGCACGATCTGGAATTCTCCCATTGACTGGACTACGCCTTCTAGCCTCTTGAAGTCCTCCCTTAGATGAGCTACCTCATCTCCTTTGGCATTAGCTTGAAGTTGCAGAGCGAGGTCTTTCATCTTGTCCTCCAGGGTGACTGAAGATGCTTTTCCAGCATTCTTCATGGCTTGAATTTCACAGTCCAGAGCATATATCTGGCCACGCATTTCCAGAAGAATATCCATGATGCGATGAAAATCTGCAGAATTGTATGCTGTACGTATGTACCGGCATGAGCTTTTTCAGATGGAGTAAATGTATACGATGGCGCTTCGTATAGTCTTGCAGATTTGGTGTCGACGTATCACCTTCTTCGGCAATTGAGAAGCCTGAAATTCTTCCGATCTGCTGGAGATTGTCTTGGACCTTCACTATCTCGCAGCATGAGGTGTAGTCCTTTCTTGCTCGCCAACTCCCCCGTCTCTAGGACATCCAAAAGGGAAGAGTGATGATCATGCTCTAGATTTCCCTTCTCTCCGATTCAGCAGACTTTTCTTTCTCTTCTTCACTTCTTTCTCCTTCTCTCTCTGCTCTTCTTCTTCTCTTTGGTTCTTCAAGTTCTCATTTGAGAAACAGAACGTCTGGTTCTTGTCAGTGCATGGATAGTAGGATCTTCATCCTCTTCATCTTCATCCTCCAGGATGAGAGATCTTTTCTTCTTTTTCGATGGGGCTCCAATGGCCTCCTTTCCTTTTCTCTTTGAAACAGTCTAACAGGAGATTTTACTCTGAATTTCTCCATTGCCTTGGAAAGTTCTTGTAGACGCATCTTCGTTAACATCTTCAAACCTACCACCATCTTATCACACGGTTGAACACAAAGAGTTTGAGGCGGTTCAATATTCATGTGTCTGAAGATCTTGGTCACCAGACCAGGATAAGGCAATTGTCCTTTGTCTTTCGACATTGCTCTGTACATATGGAAGAGAATAGTGTGCGGGAGAGAGAACTTTCGTCCTGTGTTGATCGCGTACATCAACTTTGCTTCAAAGAGACACGAAGTCTTTGACGTAGACTTTGGTCTAAGACAGTTGATCACAATCTTATGAAGCACAATGTTGATGGCATTCATCCTGGAATAGGTAACTTTCTTCTCTGCGTCCCTATCTTTGACCAGTTCTAGAGTAGTGCAGGCAGGTGAGACTTTGATTGGTAGATAGCGTCCTCGTTCAACTCCAACTATATCAGCCAACATATTCACATCTACCACGTAAACTTTGTCTCGTACACTAAATGATATTCTATTCGCATCCGAAAGCTAAGATTTGAATAGAAATAAGCGGTCGATGAGCATACCCGTCCGTAGAGTCGAGCAAAATTCTCAAGTTGAAACAAATTCAACTGTTCTCTTAAGTTTATGTTGATGGCGTCCAGGAAGTCAAAATCGACACTTCTAGGGTTTATCACCCCTCTTTTCAACAGCCTGGAATACACTTTTTCTTGATCCTTGGATCTGAACAAATCCATCCGATTTCCTTTCACCTTTGCTGCCACTCCCATTTTCGGTTGAAATTCAAGGAACATTCTGTCATCATCGTTCCCTTCAATTAAATTTTGTCTCGGCATACGAGGATCACTTGGAATGTTCGCAAGTGCTTCCTCTCGCTTTTCCTTTTGGGGCAATTCCCAATTCCTCCATTTTCTTCGAAAACGATACTCATTCCCATAATTTTTGTCCTTAAGGAAGTCATCTATATATTTCAATGAAGTACCTGTGCTTTTCAACGCACGATAAAGTTTATACATAAAGGAGGGCTTTTGGACTCTTACTTTTGGTCGGCATCCTCGATTATCTCTTCTTCCGCATTATGACTTGCACCTTGTGGGGCGGAGGCGTTGAATGACGTGGATGAGAGCGAATCGGACTTTGTCGCTGACTTGTTAAGTCTTCTTCCTCGGTGAGATCGAAGTGAGTCGGTCCCTTCTCCATTCTTTGTGGTCCCCCTTGCGATTCTTGATGATTTCCTCGAAGAAGACATCTTTCTTTGTCGATTGGAAGATTCCTTCACTTGCTTTCCCAAGAAAAATGACCACTTTCTCAACAACGAACAAGCAGTAGAAACAGTATCGGGAGAAGAGTGCCTTTTAGGGTTTTGAAGATTGGGGAAAAGAAAAACTGTATATATATAACTCAGTTTTGAAAAGGGAAGTTCAATCGGTGCAAGGAAATTGAACGATCACTTCTTTTCAAAATCAATAACTGCCAAAATTATTCTTTTTAAAAAATCTGCGAATTATAGAATAACTGAACAAAAGATCGTACCTTTTCGAGTTAAAATAACTAAATGAAAATTCGTACCTCTTAAATAAAATACAACTTACAGTCTATAGCCACGAATGTCTGAGTCTGAGGATTTAAAGTCTGAAGGATTAGAGTCTTAGAGTTGGTGAGTCTCTAGACTTTTAACTTCTTCAGGCTTCAAAATGTTGAGTCTTGAACGGATAAAGTCAAATTGATTTTTCTCCAAAGGCTTTGTGAATATATCCGCTAGTTGACTCTTTGAATCAACAAATTGAATCGAGATTTCTCCATTTTGAATATGATCTCTAATGAAGTGATGTCGAATCTCAATATGCTTTGCTCTTGAATGAAGGATTGGATTTTTGGTGAGATTGATCGCACCGGTGTTGTCACATCTGATTTCGTGCATGAGTCTTCAATCCCAAAGTCTTGTAGCTGTTGTTTTATCCATAGAATTTGCGAACAGCAGCTTCCAAGAGCTACATACTGGCGCCTCATCGTTGAAAGAGCTACGGTGCTTTGCTTCCTCGAAAACCAAGACACCGTCCTGTTTCCAAGTAGTTGACAAGTTCCGAGGTGCTTTTTCTATCGACTCGCAACCGGCCAGATCTGCATCCGAGTATCCTAGAAGATTAAAGTCTCCTTCTTGGGATACCGAGAGACCGATGCTTGAAGATGAGGCAACGTATTTGATAACACGTTTTACAACACTGAAATGGGATTCTCTAGGATCTGATTGAAACCTAGCACAAATGCAAACACTCAACAAAATATCAGGTCTAGAAGCAGTAAGATAAAGAAGTGAGCCGATCATGCTTCTGTACAGCTTTTGATCTACTTTCTTCCCTTCTTCATCCTTGTCTATCTTCTGAGAACATGACATTGGTATGTCGGTCTTTTTGCACTTTTCCAACCCAAACCTTTTGACAAGGTCATTCGCATATTTTTCTTGATGAATAAAAGTTCCTTCCTTCATTTGTTTCACTTGGAGTCCAAGAAAGAATGTTAACTCTCCCATCATACTCATTTCAAACTCATCCTACATAAACTTAGAAAATTTCTTGCATAGACTTTCATTAGGTGATCCAAAAATAATATCGTCCACATATATTTGAACAAGTAAAAAGCTTTTGCTTTCCTTTTTGATAAATAAAGTAGTATCTACTTTACCTTTGACAAAACCATTCTGTAATAAGAACTTACTTAGTCTGTCGTACCAAGCTCGAGGTGCTTGCTTTAAACCATACAAGGCCTTTTTTCAGTCCAAGACCGAGTCCGGCTTCTTTAGGTCTTCAAACCCGTGTGGTTGATCCACATAAACTTCCTCATGGATGAATCCATTTAGGAATGCACTTTTGACGTCCATTTGGAATAACCTGAAATTTTTATAACAAGCAAACGCAAGTAATAGACGAATACCTTCTAACCTTGCTACTTTGGAGCGTAAGTCTCATCATAGTCTATTCCTTCTTCTTGCGTATATCCTTTGGCCACGAGTCTTGCTTTGTTTCGTACGACTTTTCCTTCTTCATTCATCTTGTTCCCGAATACCCATTTGGTTCCAATAACAGTTTTACCTTTTGGTTTAGATGTCAATTCCCGACATCATTGATGTTGAATTGTCTAAGTTCTTCTTGCATAGCTTCGATCCAACTTTCATTAGATAAAGCTTCTTCTATGCTTTTGGTTCGATTTCAGAAATGAGAGCCACAAAGACTAGATTCTTCACGCCTTTTTGATCTCGGTGCGGATTCCTTCATTGATTTCGCCAATAATGAGATCTTTAGGATGACTGGATTTATGCTTCCAGTTACTGGTTGTTATGCCTGGTTGATGATCTCTTTCTTTGTTTGAATCTTCATGTGCTTCTTGATGTTGGTCTTCCAGAGACTAAGATGCTTCTTGAGTTGTAAGCATTGGAAGGTCTGGAGTAGGTTCAGACTCTTCATACTGAGTCTGGCTGGATTCATCTTGCATTGAGTCTTGGAATTTAACATTCGTTGATTCCACCACTGACTGGCTTTTCTTGTTATAGACTCTGTAGGCTTTGCTTGATGTAGAATATCCAAGGAAGATGCCTTCATCTGATCTTTCTTCAAACTTACCAACTCGATCATTTGCATTTTTCAAAATAAAGCATTTACAACCAAACACATGAAAGTATGAAACAATAGGCTTTTTTTTTTTGAACAATTCATAGGGGGTTTTCTCTAAAATAGGTCTTAAAAAGACTTTATTTATAATATAGCATGCTGTTGAAACAGCTTCAGCCCAAAATCGTGAAGAGATTTTGCTTTCAATTAAAAATGTTCTAGCCATTTCTTGAAGAGATCTATTCTTTCTTTCCACAACTCCATTTTGCTCTGGAGTATATGGAGAGGAAAACATATGATTAAAACCAGATTTATCACAAAATTTCGTAAAATCTTGATTTTCAAATTCACTTCCATGATCTGTTCTTATGCTTGAGATTGCACATCATTTTTCATTTTGAACCTTTTTGGCAAATTTTTCAAAATACGAAAAGGTTTCTGACTTACTTGCAAGGAAATATACCCAAGTGAAGCGGGAATAATCATCCACAATTACTAGGCAATATTTCTTACCTCCAATGCTCGGGTTCTTGGTCCGAAGAGATCCATATGAAGCAACCGTAGTACATGATTAGTAGAAACATGGTTTATTTGCTTAAATGAATTTCTTACCTGCTTTCCCGTAATGCATGGAGTGCATGAATCGACTTTTGGTATGGCAATTTAGGTAGACCTCGAACAAGCTTCTTTGATGAAATTTTGGCTAATTGTTTCATGTTGACATGGCCAAGCTTTCTGTGCCATAAGACTGCTTCATCTTGAATTGAGATTAGGCATTGTGCTTCATTTGGTTTTACATCAAGAAGGTAGATATTTCCATGCCTTCGACCCATGAAAGACTGAGTTGAGTCTTTGCTAATTCCAACATATGCCTTCTTGAAAGGAGATCTTGAAACCAGTATCACACAATTGGCTAATACTTAGAAGATTGTAGTTGAGTCCTTCCACTAGAGAGACATTGCTTATTGTGAGATTTCCAATTTTCACAGCTTCCAAATCCCACAATGCTTCCTTTGCTGTTTCCTCCAAATGAAACTTTTCCACCATTCACTTGAACAAGCTTTATGAAGCAATTTGAGTCTCCCGTCATGTGTCTTGAACATCCGCTGTCAAGATACCACTTAACTTTCTTTTGACAGAGACCCGCATTCAAAAGAGAGTCTCAAGCTTTCTTTGGTACCCAAATTTTCTTGGGTCCTTTGGCGTTAGTAGAATAAGCATTACTAGGCCATACTTTCTTAACAGCTTCCAAACCATAGGACACTCTTTTTCAAAATGATCCTGACATTTACACTTTGAACACCTTAAAGCACTTCGACCTACGAGACTTTACAAAGACTTTCTTGAAATGATTTTTGTAAGCCTCTTTTGACGGTCTTTTCTTAATTCTTTCTTTTACTTTTGGAAAATCAATCAAAGGAATTGTTTCTGCTGTCATACCCAAACCAGACTTGTTAAAGTAAGGTCTTTGGACTGAAAGAACTTTTTCAAGTTTTTCAGACCCTATTGAAAATTTCTTTGAAATATTTGATAAGTCAGTTTTTAAGAAAGCATTTTCTTTTGAAAGTTTATCTTCATTCTCCTTAAGAGTAGAAAAATTCAAGTCTAAACTTTTCACTTTTTCTTCTAAAATATTTTCCTTTTGTTTTAAAACTGAGTTTTCCTTTTTAAGTTCGGAAATCCTTTTAGAGAAGTCTTAAGACTAAAACATAGTTCATCAATGTATTTAGAGACTTTGACAGGGATTTTATAATCACTTACCTCAAATTTACTGTTTGAGTCTGATCCAGAATCTGAGTCTGATTGTGCCATTAGACATAGGTTGGCATATTCCTCATCACTTTCTTCACACTCTGTATCGCTCCAAGTTTCGGCTTTGAGAGCTTTTCGAGACTTTTCAGCTTTTCCTCTTTTCTTCTTCAGGAGAGGACAATTTGGTCTGATGTGTCCCTTTTTCTTACATTCGAAGCAAACTACATCTTTGTTTGGTTCCTCATTATCAACAAACTTGGTTTGCTGTTTCAAGACTTTGTTTCCTTGAGTTGAACCTTCTTCCTTTTCTATTCAGCTTTCGAACCTTCTAATCATAAGAGCAAGCTCCTCATCGTCCGAGATCTTCTTCAGAGTCTGTATCATCAAAATCATCGTTAGATTTTAATGCAATGGATTTCTTACCTCTTGGATCTTCGTCTTCATTAATTCGTTCCACTTCATAAGACTGAAGAGTTCCAATCAGCTCGTCTACAGATAATGGCATAATTCTTTGCGTCTCTCTTATTGAAGTCTTTATATGATTCCAATCCTTGGAGAGTCCACGCAGTAGCTTATTCACCTTCATAGGATCAGAAATTTTCTGTCCTTGATTCTCAAGGCCATTGACAATATCTCAAAACGGCTAAACATGTCGGTTATAGATTCTCCTTGTTTCATTTTGAAGGCTTCATATTGACCAAGGAGAATGTTAATTCTGGTCTCCTTCACTCGGTCCTGTCCTTCATAAGTGATATGTAATCTGTCCTTAGACTTCTTTTGCTGTATCACAAGAAGATATTCTGTTATATTCAGTTGGTGATAAAGCATAATATAAAGAGTAAATTGCTTTTGCATCGAGTGCTTGTCTCTTGTTTATCTCTTTTTGAGACATTCCGCTGGTTTCAACAGTTTCTTTCCCTCTTTCGAATGCTGATGCAGCAGTAGGAGTAATTCCTCTTTCCACCACATCCCATTCCAGAGGATCCTTTGATCGTAGAAAAGCTTTCATCTTGTTTTTCCAGATGTTGTAATCATTTCCATCAAAGTAGGGTGGTCTGGTATTGCTTTGCCCTTCCACCACCCCGGTGCTAGCATACTAGCCATGGATCTTTTACTCAAGTAAAACACTTCAAATAAAGTAAGAACACGAGCTCGATACCAATTGATAATGCTAGTACAAGTACCTAGAGGGGGTGAATAGGTTTATGAAAATTTTCTTGAAGATTGCACAATACTTAGACAGATGAAGTATTAAAAATCAATCGTAAGACGAGTAAAGGAAAGAGAGAATTAAACACGAGGTTTATAGTGGTTCGGCTTGATTCAAGCCTACGTCCACTCTTCGCACCGACAGCCGATTGGCTGGATTCCACTATGAACAAAGAGATGTTACGGTGTTGATCTTCCTTGATTTCTCGATGTAGATGATCTACTACACTCGCTCAAGGTATCACCAAGTATAAACACTCTCTGTGTATACAATTTCGCTCGAACCGTATCGACTAACAATCAAGGTTCTTCGGACTGGAATTTTTCTATCGATCACACACTTAAAACAACTAGAACGTCTTCCTTTTATACTCCTTTATGCCATCATAGCCGTTGGCACTTACCAAAGGAATTCCTCCAATCTACCCATTGGACGGAATCAATTAAGAAGATCATCCGAGCTATTTAAGGAATCTGATGATAGCCCATCAATCATGTTCGCCCATACAATCAGGATCTTGGTTTCCAAGAATAGAACATTCCAAGAATGTTTCGTCGACCATCGGATCTTTAATTGTTCTTAGATAAGAATCAAAAAATCCGAAGTGATTATCCAACCAAGGGATCTTTTCCAGAGGATTGGATCGAATCCCCAACCATATACTTCGGCTTCGGATATCCTTCGCCACTGGATTAGAAAGACTGTCAGTGAGAATAATCTTGAGTCTTGAGTCTTGAGTCTTGAGTCTTGAGTCTTGAGTCTTGAGATTACAAAGTCTTGAGACTTTAAACTATCGATATTCAGACTAGACTGATAGAAATGTTTTGTCAGCTTCAAAATATTCTGGAAAGATTTCTCCAACAATAACAAGGAATGATATAAAGTGTTTGCTCAAATGGGTTTTCATCGGTGAAAAACAATAATTTAACATCATCTTTTTCAAGTGAAATGCCAGTTTCAATTTCGATGTGATGTACAAAGTGGTTCTTATCTTTTTTCGCCTAGGAGCAATTTTTGGCAAAATGATCATTTTTGTTGCAAATGAAGCATCGAGTTGATTTCTTGTGATTTGAGCAATCTTTCCTTTTTGCAAGAATTGCCATTTTTTCTTCCTCCAGAAATGTTTAGATCAGTAATTGGACCTTTCCACCCAGTATTTTTTAAAATACTTTTTCTTTTTGGAAGGTTTTCCACAAGAACCATCGCAATCTTTTTTAGAACATTTAGTCTTCAAATGCTAGTGTGGGCAAGCACCATCAAGCTCTCGATTATCTCTAATGTAAGTTTTCATCATTTGGCATCTGAGGTACAAATTATCAAGGCAAAGATGGACTTCCTATTATATTTCTCCAAAGGGAATATCCACAATTCTCATTTATTTATTGAGAAAGGATCTCTCAACTTGTTAGGAAAGTTTTCTAGGAATAAAGGTTAAGAAGACTTGTTTTAGATTTGTATCAGCTCTAAGGCCATAGAAAAGTTTGAGTATTTTTCGATAATGCTTATCAAGATGTCTTTTATGGGGAGAACAACATTTTCTTTTGAAATATTCTCTTCTTTTGAGTTCAATAAGATATGTGAGTTTTCCTATGAAAAAGTGGTAGATGGTTGTCATGGCTTAGCCAAAGTCTACCAAAAGCAGTAATTGAACTTGGTCATTTTTTGGGTTGATTGCCACCAGTGTTTAAGGCTTCCAATAAACCTTATAACAAATTCAAGGAGGACCTCATACTTATCATGATTCGTGAGATTTCGAGTTCTTAGCCAAGAATGAAATTCTTCAAATCTTTCTAGTCATTTCGAATAAGAAATATCATCAGCAATAAAAAAAAAAAACACTATTTAGAAGAAGAAGTTGGATTCTGAGATGGGTTATTTGGTTGGATAACCTCTGTTTTAGAAGGATAAAAAACCATTTCCTAATCTAGAAGATCAACCATGAATATTGAAGAGGTGACTGGTATAATATGAAATGATTCAATGGCAGGGATTGAAAAAGCGGAGGAGGATGAAAGAGATACTGAATCTAATTTTGAATATAAATCAATCGAAAGAATCAATTCTAGATGAGACTAAATCTGGTCTTTTAAGACAGTAGGATCAAGCCATTTTTCCTCCGAATTGCTCAGATCTCTTATAAATGACTCCAACGAGTTAGATAGCATCATTTGGTCTAGTTTCTCCTTTGTGGAAGTTGAAGATTCTAGATGAATTTTTTCTTTCCCATTTTCTTTTCTTAGTTGGTCCATTTCTCTAAGTCAATTTTGCATTTCTACCACATATGTTTTGTCTTTTCTAGTAGAGGTTCCTGCAAGAGCAGTAAAGATCAAAGTATTTTGTGGTGATGAAAGAGAATCCTCAGTTCGTGTGAAGATGGGGAATGGATCAAAATGTTTGAATTTCTCTTATTCAAGAAGTTGGATATGCCTCTTGAGTTTCTCTATTTTAGCTTTTAGGCTTTCAAGAAAATGATATCCCAAATGCTATCTTGATTCCAAGGCATAAAGTCGTTTCTAGAAGTCCATAAGCATTTTTTTTTTTTTTTGTAGTCTTATCATATCTTTTGAGATCTTTTTGTACTTCAACAATTTTGGAGTCAATTGTTTTGAAAGTATTGTTGTGTGCCAAAAGAGTCTTTGATTGCCAATTTAGTACAGTTTCAGCAACAAGAGTTCTTTTTTGTCTATCATCTTCGTCCACATCGGTTGGCATAGGCATTTTTGGGACATGACGGTACCTTCCCTATGGATCAACAAATTCTTCAGCAACAAGGAAAGAAAGTTTAGAGCCTTCTCGACCAAAAGGAGGAAAGTCTGCATCATGGAAGATGAAAATAGAAGGATTATCCTTTTTCTGCTCTTCTTGGTTAAGTGGTGTCTCATTTGGGAGTTCTAGTGGGCATGAATGTCTTTTTGTCCACTTTAGGATTGTCTTGTAGAATGGAGAAATAGCAGGTTTTTATGAGGGGGAGGAGGAGACAACGGTGGCAAAGCCGGTGATGATGAAGCATATGAAATTGGTGGTTATGGAGAATAAGAAACCATGAACTGAAATTTACCGCTTTCTCTAAGGGTGTCAATTGAGAGATCTCCATTCAAATACCTTTGGTATATATCATCTTTTGGTTTTCGGGGTTTTCGCCTAAGTTTTGTAGTTGGGTCCATTTAATCAGGAGAATTTTTACAGTACGGACACTAACAGAAAGGATCTAAAAAATAATGACCATATCGGTCTCTATAGTAATAGATAGGATTTCCATTACTCTAGAAGTATTTGACAAGCTTTTTTGGATTTGACTAAGAGATTGATTCTAGAACACAAGGTTCAATCATAAACAAAGTTTGGAAGATAGAAGTGATTTCTTCATTTTCTTTACCGAATTTGATGGCAACAGTGTTATCCATTTTCCTCACAAATTTAGAATTTCAGGGCTAGAAAGGCTTATTGTTCTGGTGCAACTTTTCATAATTGGTAATCCAAGTCTCCAAAAGGAGTTTGGCCAACTTTTCTTTGGGAATTGCCTAGGGACATAGATGTAGGGTGCCTGGTCATTTTGCATAGGGATGAATAAGGCATCTTCATTTTCATTTTGGAAATTTAGATCAAGAACTTGATTCTACATTTGATAGACCATCCACTAGTGCAATGTCGCCGTAATGGAATCAGCAGCTTAGGGTGCTCCAATAAGTTGAATTTGAACCTTCAAAAAGGAAAGCAACTGAGGATCTAAAAGAGCAATATTGAAGTATGGATATAGGGTTACAAAGACTGTCTCAACATTTAAAGTAGTTTGAACGATGCTAATACAAGCATGCTGGTATTCTAAGAACTGAGTGTCTAATAGGGTTATCTTGGCCACAACTGGCAAGCCTTTTCGGCCATGGAAAGTGAGTGCAAGACAAACAGCTCCATGGTGGATACAAAAATATCCCTATTGGATCCACTATTTAGAAAATTTTGGAGGGATCGGAAGAGTAACCAAGTACTCCTTTTTAGTGACTAGAATTGAATGCTAATCAAACTTGGAGGATTGCACGTACTCTTTCACTTCTTTCGGAGTTATAGATAAGGAAAAATGATGAAGAGGGTTTAGCAAAAGCAAAAATGAGTTCAGAAGAGGAAGTTGAGTTTCAAAGATCTTTGTGGCATCATTAAGAGAGAGCTCATAAAGATAGTCAATCTTAGAGACATTCGACACATGAAAGTTTGAAAGAGAAGAGGAAGATGGAGATGAATTTAAGAGTAACAAGTGCATTGAGAGTTTCAGGGTCATTCATGATGATGAGAAGACCTTCTTAGCATTGGATTCACCATTTAAGCACATGAAACTAACAAAGTTGCAAATGAAATCATGGCTTTGATATTAATGAGATGATTTATGCTTTGAACTAGGGAAGACTAAGTGGTTGAGGGATTCTACAACCTTTTACTCCTCAAGAATGTACTGAATCTTTCTATGCCAAATATCATAATCGTTACCATTCATCTTCTCACCCTTCTTTAGGTTAGCCACAATGGTCTTGCATGTTGAAACCATAATCAATTGCTACTAAACATTGACCTAATAAACATAGAATCAATAGTAGCACATTTTACACAGTAATGCACATATGAAATTTGCAGCAAAGACAAACTAAGTTAATGATAATTCAACAAAAGATACAAAAGTTCACTGTGTTCCTTTTGTATACTATTATAATACTATTATTAACTTGTTTAATTTGCATAAATTTTAAGTTCTATATGAGAATTTCTTCGAATTCTACCAACCTATAAATTCCCACTAGAAAAAATAATTACATGACTTCATATAATTATCATATTTTCAATTAAACATTAAAAAAAAAAGATGTAGCATGATATGAACCAATGTACAAAACAATCATGCAACAACTATAATCAAAAGTGAAATTCATAATATAATAAAAAAAGATCAAGGATCTCTAGCTGTTATTCAAGCTTGCTTGAAATTAGGAAATTGCTAGCACGTTAAATCATATACGTGTTATCATTTAACCAAGCTCTATACAACTTATATGTGATAATTTTCATGTAGGCTAACTTATGTATGTCCAAAACCATAGGGAAATACAGATTAGAAGGAATAATCAATGCACTTATACTCCAAAAATATGTAAATTTAGGGTTTCATATGTATTTTTATACTTGTAAAAAGTCTCAAACATATAAAACAACCATACCACAATGTAAAGCACTTTAATATGAATGCATTGACACCAAGCATGCTCCAAACGGAGCTAGCATGCGCCCACATGCCTTGCCTTTGTGGGAGGCGCATGTGGTGCACGCTCTAGCAAGCCAATGTGGCTCCTAGCCAGTCTGACCAATTAGACCAGTCCAATAGTCAATCGAGTTGGGTCATTGATGACATTAGCAAATTGGTTACCAGTGGTTTGCTAACGTCAGCATCATCACGTGACCATCACGCGTTGGCGTTCCCAGCCTTGAGATCATGTTCTGATGGGTCTTCCAATCAAGTCGTGCACTTTACGCATCGGGGAAGGAAAACAAATGTCAAATGTCAAAAGTTTATTAAAACAAGGCTCTTGATAAATTTCGGGAAGTGCACAATCTGAATTCGATGTGAGAGATCGACCCGACGAAGAAAGGTCAACAACAAAACAAAGCCACGATGTTTCCTCAATTTGGAGGTTTGTTCCAAAGCTATTCAACCTGGATGGCCAAGGAAACAAGACGTATATAACGCCAGGAAAAAAAAAAAAGGAGCGTCATATAAGGCATCTTCATCGTCTCAAAAGATCTACTTCATTTTCAGTCTAGAAGAAGGAAGAGGGCAGAAGAAAAGGCTATTCGATGGAGTCAACTTCATCCTCCGAGTCCAATCTCGCCACGGCCAAGGCGGTGCTCTCGGCCGCCGCATCCGTCACGGCCACCGTGATGCTCGCTCGCTCCATCACCCAGGACCTGCTCCCCGAAGACCTCAGGTACTACTTCTCCTCCGCCCTCCAGGGCTTCCTCGCCCGCTTCTCCTCCCAGCTCACCCTCGTCATCAAGGAGTACGACGGTCTGGTCAGCAACCAGATCTACGATGCCGCACAGACCTACCTGTCCGCCAAGACCTCCCCCACCACACGCCGTCTGCGGGTCGCAAAGCCCGAAGGCGAGGACAACCTCAACGTTTCGATGGAGCCGTGGGAAGAGATCGTTGACATGTTCGACGGCGTCAAGCTCAGGTGGGTCATGGCCTCGAGGAGGGTCGAGACTAGTGTCGGAGCCAACCAAGGGTGGTGGATGATGGAGGGCCCGGTTGCCATGGAGTCCGAAACCCGGTACTTCGAGCTCAGCTTCCACAAGAGGCACAAGGACATGGTCATGGGCACGTACCTGCCCCACGTGGTGGAGGAGGCCAAGTTGATGAAGCAGGAAAAGAAGACGCTGAAGCTGTTCACGCCGTGCTGGGAGAACATTTATCACGACAGCCTCTCCGATGCGTGGACCCCGGTTAACCTCGACCACCCTGCGACGTTCGAGACGCTCGCAATGGAGGCGGGGACCAAGGAGTTCATCATGGAGGACTTGATGAGGTTCGTCAAGAGGAGAGAGTTCTACAGGAAAGTAGGCAAGGCGTGGAAGAGGGGGTACTTGCTGTACGGACCGCCAGGGACGGGGAAGTCGAGCCTGATTGCGGCAATGGCGAATTACTTGAAGTTCGATATTTACGACCTCGAGCTGACGGAGCTGACCCGGAACTCGGAGCTGAGGAAGCTGCTGGTGGCAACGGCGAACCGGTCGATCTTGGTGGTGGAGGACATTGACTGCACCATCGAGTTCCACGACCGCATGGCTGAGGCCCGGGCGGCGTACCCCGCACCCCAAGGCAAGCAGGGGAACCAGGTTCATCTCTTCATACCTCGATTATTGAGGTTTTTTCTTTATCATTAGGTGGTTAAAAATATCTGTCCTGTACGTTAAGCAGTATAAGCGAATTACGGTTCATTTCACAAGTGTATGCATGTCATGATCCTGAGATTGTCAATAGAAAGAAAACTAGAACACCAAGCACAAGCATAGAATCTTACTCACACGACTCATAATTGAATTTGCCAGTGTTGGTGGTGATAGAGAGATTTAGAATTGGAGATTTTATCAGTAACTAGGTTTTCAAAAGGACATGAATCCTCTCACTTTATTTAGATAAATTGATCTAATTACTCTCAAACATATCAAAATTGATCCAATCTTTTGTTTAATTTAATGTCGTGCTCAGATGTTAAAGGGTGATTAAGTATGTGACATGGCAGGACATGGAAAAGGAACCCCGTCACATGGGTTAGAAAAAGAAAATATACACATCCAACTTACACTGACACTATGAAATTTTCAAATGGTTGAATTCGTCAGTCCAGATGTGATAAATAATACAGTTTTGGACAAAATAAATTATGCGTGGATCCATCTTGCGACCCACTTAGAAGCCAAACATTAACGGAGAATAATGAACCTTGGTTTTCAAGAGGAAAGCGTAATTTATTATCTAAAAATATTCTATCACTGACCCTAAAGCTTAAGTTGGGTTTTAATTTTGACTTAAAATTAAGCATAAAATTATATAATAAAAGAGACAAATTAAGGATTTCGAAATCATGTAAAATTTTGTGAGATTATTATTAACTATTACAAAAGCCTAAACTGTTAATTGAATACATGATTAGATATTTTAATATTTTAATATTTTAATATTTTAATATGACCCTTAATGAAGTCCAAACACGAAGATTGATTGTGGGACAGAGAATATATTTCGGTTTTAAATGGGTTTATTCACTATCGGGAAAATGACAAAATTGAAGTTGCAATGAGAGAAAAAGGATGAATAAACAATTTCTTGAAATCCTCATACCACATTTATTGGCTTGTACTTTTGGATTTTGAACGAACACATGCATCAATATGAAATTTACATTTTGAAAGTGCGGAAAGATAGTGCCAAGCAAATTGAATTCACGGCTAAAGCTGGAAATCAAAATTCAAATAGCGACAATCGAGTCAACGGCACAATTATAGTCCAAATCACCCTGTATAGACATAAACTTGTCTGATTTCTCTTTAAGTGAAATATATATATATATATATGTGTGTGTGTGTGTGTGTGTGTGTGTGTGTGTGTGTGTGTACTCTTTCTCTTTGCTCCAACTATTGATGATCATTGACTTTGGCATACCGCAGGTCATGTTGTCAAGTTTCCTCAATTTCATCGACGGATTGTATGTGTACCCTTTCTATTTGCTCCAATTGTTGATGATCATTGACTTTGGCATGCCGCAGGTCACATTGTCAGGCTTCCTCAATTTCATCGACGGACTCTGGTCGAGTTGTGGTGATGAGAGGATTATAGTATTCACCACGAATCACAAAGAAAAGCTTGACCCGGCACTTCTTCGGCCGGGCCGTATGGACGTCCATGTTCACATGTCTTATTGCACCCCATGTGGGTTTAGACTCTTGGCTTCAAATTACCTCGGGATCAAGGTTCACGTACTCTTTGAAGAGATCGAAGACTTGGTCTGCACCGCCGAGGTAACTCCAGCTGAAGTCGCAGAGCAGCTGATGAAGAGCGAGAAGCCCGAAGATGCATTGAGGGACGTGATTGAGTTCATGAAGGAGAAAATCAAGGAAAATGAGGAGCTCAAAGCCAAGAAGGCTGAGCAAGAATTGTTAGCAGAGAAAGAGGAAAAAGTGGAGGTGCGAGAGGTTCCAAATATTAATGTGGAGGAGGACAAATATGCAGATGATGAGGAAAATTAAAATCAATTTATAAGCTTTTTGTACTATAATTATCTCGAAAATTCAAATAATAATCATTGAGTCTTTCTTGCAGAGGAGACGTCTCAAATAAAATTTCTCATTTCATATCCTCTAGTAGTAACTTCTTCCATAAATCTCATGGACGCTGTTCCATGGCCACCGCTATCAACACATTTCACCACCGCTTTATTTGCAACGCTATTGTCACGCTTCGACATCGTCACTACATCACATCGACCACCACCGTCGACAGTATTCCACGACTCTATTTATTTGGGACAAATAAATCCCACGTCTTTTGCCGTTATATATGTTCACTTCACTTTGGCGGCAAGTCACGTTGATCGAAATATATTAAAATATAGTTACATCAGATTTTCCTGCAATCCAAATTGGTGATGGCAATCTAAATCGACAATGGCATTAAATTGATTATTTATTTATTTTTTTACCAAAATGGCATTGAAGTGAATGCTTGAAAAATTTTAACATTCAACTCAAAATCTATCACACTTTTAGTATCTTTTTTCCTATTCTTATAATTATTTATGTTCTGGATTAGTAACTTCCCAAATTGTTCTTGATCCAAAAATTTACACGTGACTCAAAATTCATGTTTGTGAATCTTATAGGATGAGACCCAGGACTTGCCATGGTACTCTATTTTATCTTGGACTTAGGACACAAATCATCCGATGGTCTCCCTTTTCGCTCATTCATAATTTCTTGTTATTTTGACTTCGTTTGTCTTACAAAAAATGAACAATTTGAAAAACATTTTTCTAAAATCAATTGCTTGTATCGCTTAAGAATAAATAAGAAATATTTTCATTGTTCATGAAAATATGTAAACATAAATTGATGTCGATAATAAAAACATTTTCTATTGACTAATTATTTAAAAAGATACAAGCAATCATTTTTTGAAAAAATATTTTTTAAATTATTTATTTTCGCAAGCTTTCATTTTGCTTTATAATTTCACTTCCACCATAGTTAGATTGGCCATGATCAATGTGTTTGAGGGGCGCAGTAATATGACACTGGAAGTGGTGCGTGCTCATAGCTAAAAATGGCTGTACAACGGAGGAGCTGCCAAGAAATGTTGAGGATAGCAACGGGCCGGTTAAGAACAAAGCGAAAAAGAGAATTATAGAGAGGGAAAAAAAAAAGGCATGAACTTAGAAATTTAGTATGCGACATGAAAGGAGTTTTAAAAATTAACAGTCAAGATATTACAAGAGTTAGACAATCTTGGCCACATCAAACTACAAAAGACGTACGTAACATGTGGCTTGTTCTCCTATGGGAGTTTCCTGGCAACTTCGATCGGGCAAAGGCGTGCATCTATTTGAGACCTCTTTCGAAAAATTCAACCATTAAAGTTTGATAATGGGCCGTGAATAGACCATGTAAACTTGTCAAATCACACCGATATATCATGCGATTTCTCTGAGTAGAATGTATGTGCCGTATAATCATTGCTTTTGGGATGTCACAGGCCACATTGTCAAGGCTTCCTCAACTGTATCGACTATGAACCACAAAGACAAAGAAAAGCTCGACCTGCCGCTTCCTGTTTGATCGTAGATGAGAATGCAATTCAAAAGTTTAAATTGATAGGTAATACATGAATTTATTGAGTATTTAAGACCCATTATCAAGCGATGAGGGACAATATAGACATCCATGTTCACATGTTTTATTGTACCCCACATGGGTTTAGGCTCCTGACTTCAAATTACCTTAGGGTCAAGGATCACGCGCTCTTTGGTGAGATCGAGGATTTGGTCTACACTGCCAAAGTCATTTCGGACGAAGTCACGGAGCATATGATGAAGCAAGCGAAGTGTTGGAGAAATCTTTCCAGAATATTTTGAAGCTGACAAAACATTTCTATCAGTCTAGTCTGGATGTCGACAGTTTAAAGTCTCAAGACTCAAGACTCAAGACTCAAGACTCAAGACTATTCTCACTGACAGTCTTTCTAATCCAGTGACGAAGGAAATCCGAAGCCTAAGTATATGGTTGAGGATTCGATCCTATCCTCTCGAAAAGATCCCTTGGTTGGATAATCATTTCGGATTCTTTGATTCTTATCTAAGATCAATTGAAGATCCAATGTTTGACGAAACATTCTTGGAATGTTCTATTCTTGAAACCAAGATCCTGATTGTATGGGCGAACAGATTGATGGGCTATCATCGATTCCTTAAATAGCTCGGATGATCTTCTTAATTGATTCCGTCCAACGGGTAGATTGGAGGAATTCCTTTGGTAAGTGCCAACGGCTATGAAGGCATAAAGGAGTATAAAAGGAAGACGTTCTAGTTGATTTAAGTGTGTGATTGATAGAAAAATTCCAGAGTCTGAAGAACCTTGATTGTTAGTCGATACAGTTTGAGCGAAATTGTATACACAGAGAGTGTTTATACTTGGTGATACCTTGAGCGAGTGTAGTAGATCATCTACATCGAGAAATCAAGGAAGATCAACACCGTAACATCTCTTTGTTCATAGTGGAATCCAGCCAATCGGCTGTCGGTGCGAAAGAGTGGACGTAGGCTTGCATCAAGCCGAACCACTATAAACCGCGTGTTCAATTCTCTCTTTCCTTTACTCGCCTCTTACGATTGATTTTTTTTTTTTTTAATCCTTCATCTGTCTAAGTATTGTGAAATCTTCAAGAAATTTTTATAAACCTATTCACCCCCCTCTAGGTACTCGTACTAGCAATATCAATTGGTATCAGAGCTCGTGTTCTTACTTTATTTGAAGTGTTTTACTTCAAAGTAAAAGATCCATGGCTAATATGCTAGCACCAGGGCTGGTGGAAGGGCAAAGCAATACCAGACCACCCTACTTTGATGGAAATGATTACAACATCTGGAAAAACAAGATGAAAGCTTTTCTACGGTCAAAGGATCCTCTGGAATGGGATGTGGTGGAAAGAGGAATTATTCCTACTGCTGCATCAGTATCCGAAAGAGGGAAAGAAACCTGTGATATCAAAGGAATGTCTCAAGAAGAGATAAACAAGAGACAAGCACTCGATGCAAAAGCAATTTACTCTTTATATTGTGCTTTATCACCAACCGAGTATAACAGAATATCTTCTTGTGTCACAAAGAAAAGAAGTCCGGGACAGATTACATATCACTTATGAAGGGACAGACGAGTGAAGGAGACCAGAATTAACATTCTCCTTGGTCAATATGAAGCCTTCAAAATGAAACCAGGAGAATCTATAACTCGACATGTTTAGCCGTTTTTACGATATTGTCAATGGCCTTGAAAATCAAGGACAGAAAATTTCTGATCCTATGAAGGTGAACAAACCGCTGCGTGGACTCTCCAAGGATTGGAATCATATAAAGACTTCAATAAGAGAGACGCAAAGAATTATGACATTATCTGTAGACGAGCTGATTGGGACTCTTCAGTCTTACGAAGTGGAACGAATTAATGAAGACGAAGATCCAAGAGGTAAGAAATCCATTGCATTAAAATCTAACGATGATTCTGATGATACAGACTCTGAAGAAGATCTGGACGATGAGGAGCTTGCTCTAATGATTAGAAAGTTCGAAAAGCTGAATAGAAAAGGAAGAAGGTTCAACTCAAGAAAACAAAGTCTTCGAAAACAGCAAAAACCAAGTTTGTTGATAATGAGGAACCAAACAAAGATGTAGTTTGCTTCGAATGTAAGAAAAAGGGACACATCGTAGACCAAATTGTCCTCTCCCCGAAGAAGAAGAGAGGAAAAGCTGAAAAGTCTCGAAAAGCTCTCAAAGTCGAAACTTGGAGCGATACGAGTGTGAAGATAGTGATGAGGAATATGCCAATCAGTGTCGATGGCACAATCGACTCGGACTGGATCGACTCGGACAGTGAATTTGAGGTAAGTGATTATAAAATCCTGTCAAAGTCTCTAAATACATTGATGAACTATGTTTTAGTCTTAAGACTTCTCTCAAAAAGATTTCCGAACTTAAAAGGAAAACTCAGTTTTAAAACAAAAGGAAAATATTTTAGAAGAAAAAGTGAAAAGTTTAGACCTGAATGTTTCTACTCTTAAGGAGAATGAAGATAAACTTTCAAAAGAAAATGCTTTCTTAAAAACTGACTTATCAAATATTTCAAAGAAATTTTCAATAGGGTCTGAAAACTTGAAAAGTTCTTTCAGTCCAAAGACCTTACTTCAATAAGTCTGGTTTAGGTATGACAGCGAAAACAATTCCTTTGATTGATTTTCCAAAAATAAAAGAAAGAATTAAGAAAAGACCGTCAAAAGAGGGGCTTACAAAAATCATTTCGAGAAAGTCTTTGTAAAGTCTCGTAGGTCGAAATGCTCTAAGGTGTTCAAAGTGTAACGGTCGGGATCATTTTGAAAAAGAGTGTTCTATGGTTTGGAAGCTGTTAAAAAGTATGGCCTAGTAATGCTCATTCTACTAACGCCAAAGGACCCAAGAAAATTTGGGTACCAAAGAAAGCTTGAGACTCTCTTTTAATGCAGGTCTCTGTCAAAAGAAAGTTAAGTGGTATCTTGACAAATGATGTTCAAGACACATGACAGAGACTCAAACTGCTTTATAAAGATTGTTCAAGTAAATGGTGGAAAAGTTTCATTTGGAGGAAACAGCAAAGGAAGCATTGTGGGATTTGGAACTGTGAAAATTGGAAATCTCACAATAAACAATGTCTCTCTAGTGGAAGGACTCAACTACAATCTTCTAAGCATTAGCCAATTATGTGATACCGGTTTCAAGATCTCCTTTCAAGAAGGCATATGTTCTGAATTAGCAAAGACTCAACTCGTCTTTCATGGGTCGAAGGCATGGAAATATCTACCTCCTTAATGTAAAACCAAATGAAGTACAATGCCTAATCTCAATTCAAGAAGAAGCAGTATTATGGCACAGAAAGCTTGGCCATGTCAACATGAAACAATTAGCCAAAATCTCATCAAAGAAGCTTGTTCGAGGTCTACCTAAATTGCCATACCAAAAGTCCGATTCATGCACTCCATGCATTCGGGAAAGCGAGTAAGAAATTCATTTAAGCCAATAAATCATGTCTCTACTAATCATGTACTACGGTTGCTTCATATGGATCTCTTCGGACCGACCGGAACCCGAGCATTGGAGGTAAGAAATATTGCCTAGTAATTGTGGATGATTATTCCCGCTTCACTTGGGTATATTTCCTTGCAAGTAAGTCAGAAACCTTTTCGTATTTTGAAAAATTTGCCAAAAAGGTTCAAAATGAAAAATGATGTGCAATCTCAAGCATAAGAACAGATCATGGAAGTGAATTTGAAAATCAAGATTTTACGAAATTTTGTGATAAATCTGGTTTTAATCATATGTTTTCCTCTCCATATACTCCAGAGCAAAATGGAGTTGTGGAAAGAAAGAATAGATCTCTTCAAGAAATGGCTAGAACACTTATAATTGAAAGCAAAATTTCTTCACGATTTTGGGCTGAAGCTGTTTTAACAGCTTGCTATATTATAAATAGAGTCTTTTAAGACCTATTTTAGAGAAAACCCCTATGAATTGTTCAAAGGTAAGAAGCCTATTGTTTCATACTTTCATGTATTTGGTTGCAAATGCTTTATTTTGAAAAATGCAAATGATCGAGTTGGTAAGTTTGAAGAAAGATCGGATGAAGGCATCTTCCTTGGATATTCTACATCAAGCAAAGCCTACGAGTCTATAACAAGAAAAGCCGGTCGGTGGAGGAATCAATGAATGTCAAATTCCAAGACTCAATGCAAGATGAATCCGGTCAGGACTCGGTATGAAGAGTCGAACCCACTTCGACCTTCCAACGCTTACAACTCAAGAAGCATCTCAGTCTCTGGAAGTCCAACATCAAGAATCTCATGAAGAATCAAATAAAGAAAGAGATCATCAACCAGGCAGATCAACCAGTAACTGGAAGCATAAATCCAGTCATCCCAAAGATCTCATTATTGGTGAAATCAATGAAGGAATCCGCACCCATCAAAAAGGCGTGAAGAATCTAGTGCTATGGCTCTCATTTCTGAAATTGAACCAAAAAGCATAGAAGAAGCTTTATCGATGAAAGTTGGATCGAAGCTATGCAAGAAGAACTCGAGACAGTTCAACATCAATGATGTCCGGGAATTGACATCTAAACCAAAAGGTAAAACTGTTATTGGAACCAAATGGGTATTCAGGAACAAGATGAATGAAGAAGGAAAAGTCGTACGAAACAAAGCAAGACTCGTGGCCAAAGGGTATACGCAAGAAGAAGGAATAGACTATGATGAGACTTACGCTCCAAAAGAGCAAGGTTAGAAGCTATTCGTCTATTACTTGCGTTTGCTTGTTATAAAAATTTCAGGTTATTCCAAATGGACGTCAAAAGTGCATTCCTAAATGGATTCATCCATGAGGAAGTTTATGTGGAACAACCACCGGTTTGAAGACCCAAAGAAGCCGACTCGGTCTTCGTACTAAAAAAGGCCTTGTATGGTTTAAAGCAAGCACCTCGAGCTTGGTACGACGACTAAGTAAGTTTTTATTACGTAATGGTTTTGTCAAAGGTAAAGTAGATACTACTTTGTTTATCAAAAAGGAAAACAAAAGCTTTTTACTTGCTCAAATATATGTGGACGATATTATTTTTGGATCACCAAATGAAAGTCTATGCAAGAAATTTTCTGAGTCTATGCAGGATGAGTTTGAAATGAGTATGATGGGAGAATTAACATTCTTTCTTGGACTACAAGTAAAACAAATGAAGGAAGGAACTTTTATTTATCAAGAAAATATGCTAATGATCTTGTCAAAAGGTTTGGATTGGAAAAGTGCAAAAAGACCGACATACCAATGTCATGTTCTCGAAGATAGACAAGGATGAAGAAGGGAAGAAAGTAGATCAAAAGCTGTACAGAGCATGATCAGTTCACTTCTTTATCTTACTGCTTCTAGACCTGATATTTTGTTGAGTGTTTGCATTTGTGCTAGGTTTCAATCAGATCCTCCCATCTCAGTGCTGCAAAACGTATTGTCAAATACGTTGCCTCATCTTCAAGCATCGGTCTCTAGTATCCCAAGAAGGGAGACTTTAATCTTCTAGGATACTCAGATGCAGATCTGGCCGGTTGCAGAGTCGATAGAAAAAGCACTTCTGGAACTTGTCAACTGCTTGGAAACAGGACAGTGTCTTGGTTCTCGAGGAAGCAAAGCACTGTAGCTCTCTCAACGACAGAAGCAGAGTATGTAGCTCTTGGAAGCTGCTGTTCGCAAATTCTATGGATAAAACAACAGCTACAAGACTTTGGGATTGAAGACTCATGCACAAAAATCAAATGTGACAACACCAGTGCGATCAATCTCACCAAAAATCCAATCCTTCATTCAAGAGCAAAGCATATTGAGATTCGACATCACTTCATTAGAGATCATATTCAAAATGGAGAAATCTCGATTCAATTTGTTGATTCAAAGAGTCAACTAGCGGATATATTCACAAAGCCTTTGGAGAAAAATCAATTCGATTTCATCCGTTCAAGACTCAACATTTTGAAGCTTGAAGAAGTTAAAGTCTAGAGACTCACCAACTCTAAGACTCTAATCTTTCAGACTTTAAATCCTCAAACTCAGACATTCGTGGCTATAGACTGTAAGTTGTAAAGGTACAAATTTTCGTTTAGTTATTTTATCTAAACTCGAAGAGGTACGATCTTTCGTAATAATTTTGGCAGTTATTGATTTTGAAAAGAAGTGTTAGTACACTTTCCTTGCACCGATTGAACTTCCCTTTTCAAAACTGAGTTATATATATATACGTTTTTCTTTTCCCAATCTTCAAAACCCTAAAGGCTCTCTCCTCCCGATACTGTTTGTCGTCGAGAAAGTGGTCATTTTTCTTGGGAAAGCGAGTGAAGGAATCTTCCATTCGACAAAGAAAGATGTCTTCTTCGAGGAAATCATCAAGAATCGCAAGCAGGGGACCACAAAGAATGAAGAAGGGACCAACTCACTTCGATCTCACTGAGGAAGAAGACTTAACAAGTCAGCGACAAAGTCCGATTCGCTCTCATCCACGTCATTCAACGCCTCCTGCCCCACAAGATGCAAGTAATCTTCTGGAAGAAGAGATAATCGAGGATGCCGACCCAGTAAGAGTCCAAAAACCCTCCTTTATCTATAAACTTTATCGTGCGTTGAAAAGCACCGGTACTCCATTGCAATATATAGATGACTTCCTTAAGGACAAAAATTATGGAAATGAGTATCGTTTTCTGAAGAAAATGGAGGTTTTGGGAATTGCCCCGAAAGGAAAAGCAGAGGACGCACTTGCGAACATTCCAAGTGATCCTCGTATGCCGACAAAATTTAATTGAAGGGAACGATGATGATAGAATGTTCCTTGAATTTCAACCGAAAATGGGAGTGGCAGCAAAGGTGAAAGGAAATCGGATGGATTTGTTCAAATCCAAGGATCAGGAAAAAGTGTATTTCAGGCTGTTGAAAAGAGGGGTGATAAACCCTAGAAGTGTCGATTTTGACTTCCTGGACGCCATCAACATGAACTTGAGAGAAAAGTTGAATTTGTTTCAACTTGAGAATTTTTGCTCTGACTCTCCGACGGGTATGCTCATCCGACCGCTTATTTCTATTCAAATCTTAGCTTTTTGGATGCGAATAGAATTTCATTCGATGTACGAGACCAAGTCTACGTGGTAGATGTGAATATGTTGGCGACATAGTTGGAGTTGAACGAGGACGTTATCTACCAATCAAAGTCTCACCTACTCGTACTACTCGGAACTTGTCAAAGATAGGAACGCAGAGAAGAAAGTTACCTATTCCAGGATGAATGCCATCAACATTGTGCTTCATAAGATTGTAATCAACTGTCTAAGACCGAAGTCTACGTCAAAGACTTCCGTGTCTCTTTCTGAAGCAAAGTTGATGTACGCGATCAACTCAGGACGGAAGTTCTCTCTCCCGCACACTATTCTCTTCCATATGTACAGAGCAATGTTGAAAGACAAAGGATAATTGCCTTATCCCGGTCCGTGACCAAGATCTTCGACACATGAATATTGAACCGCCACAAACACTTTGTGTTCAACCGTGTGATAAGATGGTGGTAGGTTTGAAGATGTTAACAAAGATGCGTCTGCAAAGAACTTTCCAAGGCAATGGAGAAATTCGAGTGAAATCTCCGGTTCGATGCTTCAAAGAGAAAAGGAAAGGAGGCCATTGGTGCCCCATCGAAAAAGAAGAAAAGAACTCTCATTCTAGAGGATGAAGATGAAGAGGATGAAGATCCTACTATCCATGCACTGACAAGAACGAGACGTTCTGTGTCTCAGCCGACAGAACTTCAGAAGAAACAGAGAGAAGAAGAAGAGCAAACCAAGAGTAGAGAAGAAGAAGAGCATATAGAGAAGGAGAAAGAAGCTGAAGAAGAGAAAGAAAAGTCTACTGCTGAATCTGGAGAGAAGGGAAATCTTTAGCATGATCATCATTCTTCCCCTTTGAATGTCCTAGAGACAGGGGGAGTTGGCGAGCAAGAAAGGTCTACACCTCATGCTGCAGATAGTGAAGGTCCAAGACAATCTCCAGCAGACCCAGAAGAATTTCAGGCTTCTCAATTGCCTGAAGAAGGTGATACGTCGACACCCAATCTGCAAGACTATACAGAAGCACCATCGTCTCCATTTACTCCATCTGAGAAAACTCATGCCAGTACACAGACTGACAATTCTACAGATTTTCATCGCATCATGGATATTCTTCTGGAAATGCGTGGCCAGTTATATGCTCTGGAATGTGAAATTCAAGCCATGAAAAATGCTGGACAAGCATCTTCAGTCACCTTAGAGGACAAGATGAAAGACCTCGCTCTGCAACTTCAAGCCAATGCCAAAGGAGAGGAGGTAGCTCATCTAAGGGAGGACTTGAAGAGGCTAGAAGGCGTAGTCTAGTCAATGGGAGATTTCCAGATCGTGCGCCTTCCCAAGCAGACATGACTCCTTTCTCACCCTTTTTAATGATGACAAAAAGGGGAGAACCAATTTGAACCACCAACATCATTTTCAAAAACTTTGACTTTTGTGGTTATGTTTATTTTTGAGTATGACTTAAGAACTTGAACTTGGGTGTGAACTTGACTAATTGGCTGTGGATTTTGATGCTTGACTGGTTGCATTTATATCAAGTATTGTTATATGGTATTACTCATGAAAGACTAACCAATTTGTGTGGATGCAGAGTCTGGTTGTTTTATTAATCTTTATGAGTTAGCCATATTGCTTGAAAAATGTTTTTGCAGGTCAAAGTTGTTCAAATCTACAAGAAAGTTTTGTCACCATAAAAAATGGGGAGATTGTTGGAGAAATCTTTCCAGAATATTTTGAAGCTGACAAAACATTTCTATCAGTCTAGTCTGGATGTCGACAGTTTAAAGTCTCAAGACTCAAGACTCAAGACTATTCTCACTGACAGTCTTTCTAATCCAGTGACGAAGGAAATCCGAAGCCTAAGTATATGGTTGAGGATTCGATCCTATCCTCTGGAAAAGATCCCTTGGTTGGATAATCATTTCGGATTCTTTGATTCTTATCTAAGATCAATTGAAGATCCAATGTTTGACGAAACATTCTTGGAATGTTCTATTCTTGGAAACCAAGATCCCGATTGTATGGGCGAACGAGATTGATGGGCTATCATCGATTCCTTAAATAGCTCGGATGATCTTCTTAATTGATTCCGTCCAACGGGTAGATTGGAGGAATTCCTTTGGTAAGTGCCAACGGCTATGAAGGCATAAAGGAGTATAAAAGGAAGACGTTCTAGTTGATTTAAGTGTGTGATTGATAGAAAAATTCCAGTCCGAAGAACCTTGATTGTTAGTCGATACGGTTTGAGCGAAATTGTATACACGAGTGTTTATACTTGGTGATACCTTGAGCGAGTGTAGTAGATCATCTACATCGAGAAATCAAGGAAGATCAACACCGTAACATCTCTTTGTTCATAGTGGAATCCAGCCAATCGGCTGTCGGTGCGAAGAGTGGACGTAGGCTTGCATCAAGCCGAACCACTATAAACCGCGTGTTCAATTCTCTCTTTCCTTTACTCGTCTTACGATTGATTTTTTTTTTTAATCCTTCATCTGTCTAAGTATTGTGAAATCTTCAAGAAATTTTTATAAACCTATTCACCCCCCTCTAGGTACTCGTACTAGCAATATCACGAAGTCTAAAGATGCATTGGGTGACATGATTGGGTTCCTTATGTAAGAATTTTCCGAATGTAGGCTCCATTTATTGATATTATAATTTACCATTTCATGAGATTGGTCTAAGATGAGATAAAATGTTTCTTAATTAGTTTAATATGGAGCTGGTTAATATGGGCCAAGTTGAACCTGACTCATAATGAGAGAGTCTTGTTAGAAACTCTATATAAATAGTGTTTAAGTCTCTTTTCTAATCCTAATTCTCACAATTATCCTCACAATGGAGCGTTTACTTAGCGCTAAAGAATGAGAGGGCCATCTCATTAAATTAGTGGCATAGAGGGCAATAAATGAGAAGTTCTTGACTTTGGATCATCGCTATTCCACATCAGGAACGGTGGTCCAAATTAGGTGTGTAAATCCGTTTATATACGTGTTCTTATTTCTAGTTATGAAGACCTTGGGTTGCGCTTTTTGTGTCTTACACCTTAAGGTGAAGATTGAGGAAAATGAGGAGCTCAAAGCCAAGAATGAGCATAAAAAAATAGCAAAGAAAGAGGGGAAGATATCGGAGGGGGAATAAAGTAATGAATGTCAATGAGGAGGATGAAACACGATTATGATGAGAGTGAATAAAGTACCGAATGTCAATTTGGTATACTAACGGCGTAAAAAGATTATTAGACAAGTAGAATTAAAGCAATGACACGTATATCTTAGTAACTGCATCAATACCATTATTTGATTAAAATATCAAGTTTATATTTTCTTGCATGAAGTAGATATTTTACACAGACGGTATTTTTTTAATATAAAAACGATTATTTTGAACTCGCAAAAAACTTTTAACTTCCATCGAGATCGGTACCTTTGGCCATCGCTTGATTTGCACCACACACTTTACCTATCATCGTCGCATCAGCTTAAACGCCGTCGGCCGCTGCCCGCCCCCGTCAGCATGACCACCACTAATTCGCTATTCCACCATGGCCGGTTTCAGTGAATCCGCTTAACATTCTCGGTCTATATCTATTATGCACTATTTCAATCATCTATCTAAATTGCCAGATAGTCAATATCGGCACTCACTTAAATGATTTGCTTCAGAATTCCATCATGGTTCGTGGGAGAACCAGTTTTGATTGATTCAGATTTCAGAGGAAGACAAAAAGTCAAAACAAAAGGCGAGATGGACCCAAATTCAATTAGATCCATTTCTCTCCAATTTAGCATTTGCGAATGAATGGAATGGCTGCCTCGCGATTAACAAAAGATCTTCTTTAGAGGGTTAATTTTTTTCTTTTTTAGTTTATCGTTGGTTGCCATGTTTCCCTACACAAATTGTAGAATCAAAAGAAGTTTAATGGTAGCTAGAGAGAAAATGAATAGGCAATTAGAAATACGATTTAGATGAGAAAGAGAGGAGAGGGTGGGGTGGGGTGGAACCGGCAGCAATGATGGTTGCAACTCCTAGTGGTGAAGATTGTCATCACCAATCATTCGAGTGTTCTCGTTTGGGAGCACCCATGCATGCACGCGAGAGTATGTGTTTGTCCTTGGCAAATGAAGTCCGGCAAATTCAAAAGGGCACTTTGGCTAACTAGATCTTAGGCGAAAAATCGACTCGGGCACCTAAAAAAGGGTATTGTAACCCACCATGTAGACGTTGTTGGGGAAAACTCGGGTACAACAATTCACCAAGGCCAAACGCAATCCAAGATCAATTTCTCTCTCGAAACTAAATCAACTAAAAATCTTTTAACCCCTGACAACAACCAACAATGTAAAGCCTCACAATATGTAAGTATAATACCAAAATGATAAGTAAACAAAGCAAATAACAATACCAAAGATTTAACATGAAAAACGCGATGCAGGAAAAATCACAAACCGCCCAAAAACATCCACTAATCACCAAGAATAGTAAAATACACAAAGTATTCTTCTCTAATCACACACTAGAGGCTCAACATCAATATTACAATAATCTTTTTCTCACCATATAGGTAGTCAAATAAGTTTAGAGTAAGAAAATTTTAACTGCAATTGGAGAATTCGAAGTCGATTCTCGACAAATAAAAACCATCAACTTGTAACATTTGATCTCACGAACAATATACTGAAATTTGAGCAGATTTCGTCAATGTTTGGCTTTCGAATTGGAGCCACAAAGTTGCAGCTTTCTTCCTTTCTTCTCTTCTTCGTTGCTTCTGCAGTTTTTTTTTCTCTTGTTTTCTCTCTCTTCCTCACTTTTTGGACGCGCACATGCACGACCCCACTTCCACTTCTTTTTGTTCTTTTCTTTTCCTTTTGTTATGTTTTTTAATGCTAGATGGGCCCCACATGAAGGTGGAACCAACCAACAGACGTACACACAGACAATGATACCACATTCACACATACAAAAGGTCACCTGATAATTTTCTCCAAAGCATGGGAACATCAATCACAACAAGTTGGATGAATTAAGATAGGTCCATACTCAGGATGAGTATTTCTATAGTGTGATCCTAGGTCACGGGTATGAGATGCATACTATGATTTGAATTGCATGGACATTGGAACCCGTCAGGACTATGCGATCACGATTCCACTCACCGGATAGAGGCCATCCAAACCCGCCTTTAGCTAGCCCGTAGATTAGGATCCCCGGCAGGCCCGGAGTCTTAGTTTCAGTTCAGGGAATCGTCGTCGGTCTGCCTGGTTTACTTTCTAGAAACCTCAGTCAATGCCGTTTCGGTTGGACTAGGGAGTCTCGGAGAACGAGTCTACACAAGCCCATCCTAAAGTCTCGAACATGTCTCCCGGAAGCAGGAAAGTCTAGGATGCGTTTCCACACGTGTCGAACAGGATGTGGTTTCTCTTGATAGACGTGTTGATAATCCATTAGATGTGTGGACATTTCTCTGTCCTTTTCCCCGCTTTTTTATGTGGGTGGTCAGTTGGAATCTGTTGAATTATTGTTCCTTAGCCACTACTCGAGCAAGCTGGAATTAAATTGGACGACTAAAGGAAGAGCTTGAATCGTTCAAAAAGGGAAGAGCTTGAAGCTTCATTACCCACGAAGAGGAAAATTTAAAAAAGAAAAAATTGGCTACCGACATCAAAAAATTGTAAGACGCGTCCGCGGACATGTGTTACGAGTTTAATGATCTCGTTTATTTTAATAATAGGGGTACGATAAGTGCACATAAACTGGATGCACCAGATAACGCCTCCATCATGCCGAGTAGAGACGTTGGGGCGACCAGGGTTACTCGGAAAGCAGAAACACGAAATGAGATGCTAATTTGCTTCCTCTTTTCCCACCCCCAACCTAAAGTAAATTTGTTTGGCCAATTGGGGTGTCTTGCCAGTAGTTGAGAATCTGATTTTGTCATTATTCTTGTAATTGTTTATGTTATCGCTTTAGTAATTTCCCACGTTTTTCTTTATCCAATAACTCACCCATGACTCGAAATATCACGTTTGTGAATCATGAAAGGCGAGATCTAAGAGTTCTTGGTCAATAGTACTACATCGTTATCTCAAACTAGGACACAATGATCAAGCGGTCTCCTTTTCACTTATTCACAACTTCCACAGTGAAAGTTGCATAATATCGTATAACAGATCACATAATACAATGGAGATTATAATCATACTAAAGTTATTCAAAAATCCCCCGATGTTTTCTAATGGCTAATTACTCTTAATCTCTCGAAAGAATTCACAAATTTTACAATTTCAAAATACTTATATTTTCTTTAGAATGTAATTCACACGCGCGCCAGCCAAAGCTCATATTCTCATTGATGTGCGAAAACCAACACTCACCTCTTATGTATAGTTAAGAAATAATAATGCAAAAAAAAAAAAAAAAGAAAGAGAGAATGTGGAATTTTCTATATATTTTTATATGTATCAATAAAAAATATATGATCCTATTTAAAGTAACAAGATAAATTTAATACCGTATATAATCTAAAAGGTATACAGAAAATAACATAATATCCCTAGCTTGTCTAATAGTTCTATCTTAAATAAAAAAAATCTAGGAAACCTACTCAAAATTTTAAAACATAATTAGATTGAGTTCTCTTAATGGGATCAAACTCGAGTATTATTTTCGTCGGTAAAGCTCCGGCTAAAATAAAACAAAACAATAAAAGTAAACGAAAAGTCAACAACAAAATTCAAATTCGAGGCTCATTCAAAAGCTATTCAAGCTTGATGGCCACGGTTCGACCAAAAAAAAAGGAAAGAAAAAACTTGATGGCCAAGGAAACAAGACTTATATATACATATACATATACATATATATATATATATATATATATATATATGTATATATCCCCTAACAACCACACCCGAACCAGAAAAAGAAAAAGAAAGTTTTTATCCTCCAGATTAAGCCCAAAAGAAAAAGATATTCGATGGAGTCAACTTCATCGTCCGAGTCCAAGATCGCCACGGCCAAGGCGGTGTTCTCGGCCGCCGCATCCGTCACGGCCACGGTGATGCTTGCCCGCTCCATCGCCCAGGATCTGCTCCCCTACGACTTCCAGTACTACATCTCCTCCGCCGTCCACGGCTTCCTCGCCCGCTTCTCCTCCCAGCTCACCCTCGTCATCGAGGAGTACGACGGCCTCGTCAGCAACCAGATCTACGATGCTGCGCAGATCTACCTGTCCGCCAAGATCTCCCCCACCACTCGCCGTCTGCGGGTTGCCAAGCCCGAAGGCGAGGACAACCTCAATGTTTCGATGGAGCCCCACGAGGAGGTTGTAGACATATTCGGCGGTGCCAAGCTCAGGTGGGTCATGTCCTCGAGGAGGGTCGAGACAGGTTTCGGAGGTGGCCGAGGGAGGTGGAGGATGATGGACCCGGTCGCCACGGAGTCCGAGGCCCGCTTCTTCGAGCTCAGCTTCCACAAGAAGCACAAGGACATGGTGATGAGCACGTATCTGCCCCACGTGGTGGAGGAGGCCAAGTGGATGAGGCAGGACAAGAAGACGCTGAAGCTGTTCACGCCGTGCTGGGAGAACATGTATGGCGGCAGCCCCTCCGATGCGTGGACCCCGGTTAACCTCGACCACCCTGCGACGTTCGACACGCTCGCAATGGAGGCGGGGACCAAGGAGTTCATCATGGAGGACTTGATGAGGTTCGTCAAGAGGAGAGAGTTCTACAGGAAAGTAGGCAAGGCGTGGAAGAGGGGGTACTTGCTGTACGGACCGCCGGGGACAGGGAAGTCGAGCTTGATTGCAGCGATGGCGAATTACTTGAAGTTCGACATTTACGACCTTGAGCTGACGGAGCTGACCCGGAACTCGGAGTTGAGGAAGCTACTGGTGGCGACGGCAAACCGGTCAATCCTGGTGGTGGAGGACATCGACTGCACCATTGCGTTCCACGACCGCATGGCTGAGGCTCGGGCGGCAAGCCCCTCATCCGGCGGGGAACCGGAGAACCAGGTTTGTCTCTTCATACTTTGATTATTAGGTTTTTTTTTTTTTCCTTATTATTAGGTGACTATTTAATATACTCGTCCCATGATCTCGAGGCCTCTTACAAGCAGAACTTTGTTTTTTTTATAAATACGTTTTTTTTTTACCAAATTAACTGAAAATAGACTAGAACAGGAAACACAAACATAGAGCCTCACCCACACCGCTCATAATTGTGCCCGTCAACGTTGGTGGCGATGAAGAGAGAGATGCATAGAGAATTTGAGGGTTTTTATTAGTAACTAGGTTTTCAAAGGACATAACTTAGCGTTGTGTCCAGATATTAAAGGGGTAATTAAGTTAAAGGATCCAACTCTCTTTCTTAATATAGTGAATTACAAATCAAATGCAGCAAGGAAATCAGATAGAAAAATGCATGATCAGGCGAAATTAAGGATGTGACATGAAAGGAGAAGAAAATCGACCCCATCACATGGGTTAGAAACTGTCCACTGTAAATTTTCAATGACCCTTTGAAATTTTCAATAGTTTGAACTAATCCGTCAAGACACATTAAATTAGTCATTTTTGGCCAAAATAAACTATAAAGCAGTAGAGTACGTAACACGTGGCCTCTTCCTCTATGGAAGTTTCTTGGAAACTTCATTATTGGCCTTTGGCATGTGCCGTACACGTACTCTTTCTAAACTTCACATGTTAATGATCATTGCCCTCTGGGATGCCCAGGTGACATTATCAGGCTTCCTTAATTTCATCGACGGGCTTTGGTCAAGCTGCGGCGACGAGAGGATTATAATCTTTACCACGAATCATAAAGAAAAGCTTGATCCGGCACTTCTCCGACCGGGTCGTATGGATGTCCATATTCACATGTCTTACTGCACCCCGTCTGGGTTTAGACTCCTGGCTTCAAACTACATCGGCGTCAAGGATGACGTTCTTTTTGGAGAGATCGAGGATTTGATCCGCACAGCTGAAGTCACTCCTGCCGAAGTCGCGGAGCAAATGATGAAGAGCGAGAAGCCCCAAGATGCGTTGAGAGACGTGATTGAGTTCCTCAAGATAAAGATCAAGGAAAATGAGGAGCTCAAAGCCAAGGAGGCTGAGCAAAAATTGTTGGCAGAGAAAGAGGGAAAAGTGGAGGTACAAGAGGTACAAAATACGAATGCGAAGGGAGATGAATAAGCAGATGATGACGAAAATTAATGTCTATTTATTAGCCTTTTTGCACTATAATTATTCTGCAAATATAAATACTGATCATCGAGGAAAAAGCGAAGGGGTTTGTACTATAATTATGTCGAAAGTGGAGGTGCAAGAGGTACAAAATACGAATGAGAAGGGAGATGAATAAGCAGATGGTGACGAAAATTAATGTCTATTTATTAGCCTTTTTGTACTATAATTATCTTGCAAATATAAATACTAATAATCGAGAAAAAAGCAAAGGGGATTTTTTTTCAACACATTTATTTAATGGAAAATCTTTGTATTCACGAACGGCCTCGTTTATTGTTTGATCCGAAAGGCGTACGCTGAGTCTTTCTTGCACCGGTGATGTCTAAAATAAATTTCTTATTTTATACCTACTAGTAATTACTTCTTCTATAAATCCCGCAAGCACCACGCCATGGCCACCACCATCGGGACCTTTCACCAGTACTTTATTTGCAGAGGTTTTGCCGCGCTTCGACATCTTCACTGCATCACATCAACAACCACCGCCGCTGCTGCCGATGGTAGTTCACCATTTTACTGCTGCCAATCTCGATCAAACCATTGCAAATGCGTCTATTCTTATTATATCATGGCTCTCTTAACTTGAATTAATATGTAGTTTTTTACTTATACTATTCATTAAGTGCTATTTAGCTAAAGATGATCACGCGCAATTAAAAATCTTGGAAGTTATCATATGCCCTCTTATAAGCAAATGAATAACTAAAGCAAATGAATAAGTAAAAAGAAAATAGCAGAACAATCTAGATCCAAAATGTGCAAAATTCACAAGGACTTGACCATATATTGGGCCTGGCCCATTCATGTCCAAAACGGGCCGGGCCGGGCCACCCTTTCCCCTTCTCACGTCCTCCGTCTCCTTCTAGACCTGTTATGCTCTATTTCAATCATCTATCTAAAATGTCAAATAGTCATTACTGGCACTAACTTAAATGATTTGCTTTAAAATTACCTTTCGGTTCTTGGCTTAACCAGTGTTGAGTGATTCAGATTTCAGAGAAGACAAAAGGTTAAAAAAAAAAGGCCAGATGGACCCAAACTCAACTAGATCCATTTCTCTAAAAATTTAGCATTTGCGAATGTAATGGTCGCCCTATGATTAACAAAAGATCTTCTTCTTTAGAGGGTTCGATTTTTATTTTTTTATTTATTATGTTGAATTATCCTTGGTTGCCATGTTTCCCTACACAAATTGTAGAGTCAAAAGAAGGTGAACGGTAATTAGAGAGAAAATGAAAAGGAAATTAGAATATGAATCAGATGAGAAAGAGAGAACAAGGTTGGATGGCGGCGGCGGCGACAATGATTGCCAATCCTAATGATGAAGATTGTCATCCCCAGTCGCTCGAGTGTTATTGTTTGGGAGCACCCATGCATGCACGTGAGTAAGTACGTGTTTTTCCTTGACAGATGAAGTTTCGTAAGCCCATGTGGCGTGACCTGAAAAATGACAATTTAGCTAACTAGAGATCTTATGCGAAAAATCAACTCAGATAACTGAAAAAAAGTGTCACAACCCAACATGTAGATGCGCACAAAGAGATAATGATACCACATTACTAAGCACAAAAGGTTACATGATAGATTCTATTGAAAAATCAGGAATATCAATCAAAATAAGTCAAATGAACTAACATAGATTAACATAGATCTGTACACTCCATATTCACGAGAAGTATTTTTGTTGAGTGGCCCCGGGTCACAAGGGCATACTATAATTCAACTTGCATTGACATCAATGGAATCGGGCTGATCCAAAGATTAGAATCCGCCGGTCGGGCCTATGCGATCGGGACAACACGAAAATCCCCGTCAGAAAGTCTTGGTCGATGCTGACTCGGCTGACTTGGGGAGTGTCGGACAAGGAGTCTACAGAAGCTCATCCTAAAGTCTCGCACATGTCCTCGGGAAGCTGGAAAGCCTAGGATGCGTTTCCCCGTGCGTTCGTCGTGTCGACAATTCATTAGATGTTAAACATTTCTTCGTCCTTGTACCCCACTTTTTTATTTGGTTGGTGAGTTGGAATCTGTTGAACTATCAGTGTTTCTTGGCCGCTGCACAGGCAAGCTGGGATTAAAATAAAACGACCGAAGGAAGACCCAGAAGTTTTATTACCGACGGTGCGAAAGTTACATAAAAAAAGAAGAAAAAGAGTTGGTTACATTGAGGATACAACATTAGAAAATTATAAGATGCCATCTGCGGATGTGTGAACCGAGTCCTCATTCGTTTTAATAATGAGGGTGCGACAGGTGCACATAAGCCCGATGCAATGGATAATGCCTCCATTGCACCGACTAGAGACGTTGAGGCGATGAGTGTTACTCGAAAACCAAAAAGATAAAATGAGATTAGTCTTTCCTTTCCTCTCTTGCCACTCTTAACCTAAAGTAAATTACTTTGGTCATTTGAGGTAGCCTGCACTGTGGTTTTTTTCCTTCTTTATAATCAAAAGAAAATTATATTTATTGCTCAAAAGGTCAGATGAGAAGTACATAAATTTCATGGCGAAGCAAATCCAAAGAGAGTAAAGTTCAAAATACTGCAAAATAATGCCAAATCCAAAAAACAAGAAAATTAAATAGAACACTAGTGGGATTAAGCACACACTCCTTTTATAATAATGGATCTGTCAAGTAAAATAATTGATGGTCAATCACTAGATTTCATATCTTTGTCAATGATAAGCACAAGTTGGAAATTCCTTCGTTATCGGTTGGTGATGTGCGCTTAGGTTTGACTTCCTCTACACCATCGTTGTACGAAGATAATCGAAACAAGCTGAACAAACACAAATATATCATTTGAAAGAGCAAATTTTCATGGGTTAGTGAAATGTGCAAATTGCTATTGAAGCTAGAGGCAAAGAACTCGTATACAAATGGAGCCAGAAGGTATCGAATCCTCAAAAGTATAATTATTAAATTCTCAAATCTAGGTTGGAGAGTATAGCTCCCATATTTAGAATTAGATTGGAATAATAGAGATTCCAAATCTAAATCGAGAAAGAAGAAAAAAAAGAATAATAAAAGACAAACAAAATCAATAAGAGAGGGATGGGAGGGTGAACGCTTTAGTAACTTCCCACGTTGCTCTTCGTCCAAGAACTTTCACGTCGCTCTGAAAATTCTCGTTCTTGAATTATAAAGGATGAGGCCCAAGAGTTATTGATCAAATTACCATACTTCATCTCAAACGAGGGCGCAACCGTCCGGCAGTTTACTTTTCACTTATTCACGAGTTCCGTGAAGAAAGGAGCATGGTATTGTATGATGGACCAAAGCATCATATTAGAGATTACAACTATACTTGAATAACTCAAGAGTCCTCATCATTTCTCGGCTACCAATTAGTCTTAATTTCTCAAACGAATTCACGAATTATACAACTTCAAAATACTTGTCTTTTCTCTACGATGTAATTCACGACCACTCCATCATTACAATTAAAAGCTCATAATCTTATTGATCGGTAGAAATCGACACTCACATATTATGTATGATATTTGTATTGAGAAAAGTGTCCAAAAAGTCCTAAATATATTATATGGTAGCCAATTAAGTTATAAACATTTCAATTATATCAATTCAACCTAAACTTTCTATAACTTGTTAATTTAATCATAAACTTTGTATCAATTTACTAATTTAGTCATTTTAGCCAATTTTAGCTTAAAATGGTTAATATAGCAATTTAATCAACACCATCCATCTTACATGGCCTAGCTGGAGTTGATGTTGATAATTTTTACAATTTTTTTCTTTTCTTTCCTTTGCTTTTCTTTTCTTTTCTTTTTTCTTGTTCTCTGGTCATTGCCATGCCTCATCATGGCTAGCAAATGTTGCGGGCCTCAAGTGAGGGCTGCCATTGTCAAATCAAGGGTTGCCCTTGCCAGCCCAAGCATGAGCATTAAAAAAAAAAGATAAGGAAAAATAGAGAGAAAGCAATGGAAAAATAGAAAAAAAAAAAAAAAAGGAAAACAATCATAACATTAAGAATGATTTATAAAAATTATCTAGATTAGTGCTGGCTATACCACTTAAGACAGCTGAAACTGACTAAACTGTTATGTCAACAATTTGCAGGAAGAATTAAATTGATAAACCATTAAAAAAGTTTATGACTAAATTAATATAATTAAAAGATTTATAATTTAATTGTCAAGTTATCAAAATATTTAAAACTAAATTAGCACAATTAAAAGATTTAGAATTGAATTGACCATTTACAATAGATTTAAGATGTTTTGGACAAACAATCTTCTCTACTTGTATCTAAAATAAAAAATCTACTCAAATTAAGATATTACTCAAATGACAAAACATAATTGGTGCTTAACCAAAAAAAAAAAAAAATTATCTTCTATAGTTCAAACTCGAGTTACGTTTCTTCGTGAATTTTTTTAGGTTACTATCTGACTTCGATTTGAGAGGTAACCAGACAGAAGCGACGATGTTTCCTCAATTTCGAGGTTCATTCAAAAGCCATTCAACCTTGATGGCTGGGGAAACAAGACGTGGGTATAAATATATGTACAGCCCTAACACACACATACACAGGAACCAGAAAAAGTAAAAGCAAAATTTGCATCCTCCAGATCCAGCCTAAAAGAAAAGGCCATTCGATGGAGTCAACTTCGTCGTCCGAGTCCAAAATCGCCACGGCCAAGGCAGTGTTCGCGGCCGCCGCATCCTTCACGGCCACGGTGATGCTTGCCCGCTCCATCACCCAGGATCTGCTTCCCGACGACCTCCAGTACTACCTCTCCTCCGCCGTCCGCAGCTTCCTCACCCGCTTCTCCTCCCAGCTCACCCTCGTCATCGAGGAATACGATGGCCTCGTCAGCAACCAAATCTACGACGCAGCGCAGATCTACCTGTCCGCCAAGATCTCCCCCACCACTCGCCGTCTGCGGGTTGCCAAGCCCGCAGGCGAGGACAACCTCAACATTTCAATGGAGCCCTGCGAGGAGGTCGTGGACGTGTTCGGCGGTGCCAAGCTCAAGTGGGTCGTGGCCTCGAGGCCAGTCGAGACGGGTTTCGGAGCCAGCCGAGGGAGGGGGAGGGGGAGGAGGAGGACGATGGACCTGGTCCCCACGGAGTCCGAGGCCCGCTTCTTCATGCTCAGCTTCCACAACAAGCACAAGGACATGGTGTTGAGCACGTACCTGCCTCACGTGGTGGAGGAAGCCAAGGGGAAGAGGCAGGAGAAGAAGACGCTGAAGCTGTTCACGCCGTGCTATGATCGCATGTATCACAGCAGCCTCTCCGATGTGTGGACCCCGATTAACCTCGACCACCCAGCAACGTTCGAGACGCTCGCGATGGAGGCAGCGACCAAGCAGTTCATCATGGATGACTTGAACAGGTTCGTCAAGAGGAGAGAGTATTATAGGAAAGTGGGCAAGGCGTGGAAGAGGGGGTACTTGCTGTACGGTCCGCCGGGAACAGGGAAGTCGAGCCTGATCGCGGCCATGGCGAATTACTTGAAGTTCGACATCTACGACCTCGAGCTGACCGAGGTGACCCAGAACTCAGCATTGAGGAAGCTGCTGGTGGCGACGGCGAACCGGTCGATCCTGGTGGTGGAGGACATCGACTGCACCATCGAGTTCCACGACCGCATGGCTGAGGCCCGGGCGGCGAGCTCCGACTGTAGCGAACCCGAGAACCAGGTCTGTCTCTTCAAACTTTGATTATTCAGGTCTCTTCTTTATTGTTAGGTGACTAAATAAATATACTTGCGTCATGATCTCGAGGTCACTTATAAAATGAAAACTTTATTGCTTATAAAAACACTTTTTTCTTTTTTTTACATAATTAACTGAAAATAGATTAGAACAGGAAGCACAAGCATAGAGCTTCCCTCAGGCCACTCATAGTTTGTACCTGTTAGCGTTGGTGGCGATAGAGAGAGATGCAAAGAGAATTTGGGGGTTTTCATTAGTAACTAGGCTTTCAAAGGACATTAATCCTCTCAAGAATCCATATAATTTACTCTCCTCATATCAATTTCGTCCTTTTTAATTTAACCCAATGTTGTGTCCAGATATAATAAAAGGTAATTAAGTAAATAACAATGCTTAGCTAACCATACCGTTAGCTTGGAAAACCGACGGTCGATCTTCAACCATACATTTTGGATAAGAGAAGGAGATTTGTATCTTGCTTGGCAACTTCCTAGTGCTTGTTTTGAGAAAGGAAATTTTAGTGGACATCTTTTGATTGTCACACCATGAGATGGTGATGCCATCACTCTTAAGTTAAAGGTTTCGAGTCTCTTTCTTAATTTAGTAATCAAAAATTAATAGTAGTGAGAAAATCAGAGAGAAAAATGCATGATTTGGAGAAACTAAGGATGTGAACGCGAAAGGAGATGAAATTTAAACCCGTCGCATGGGTTAGAAACTGTACATCAGACATGTCCTACTTGCTCATGATGATACTCTAGAAAATTTTAATTGGTCGAACCAATCAGTCCAGATATAGTACATTAGTCAACTTAGGTCAAAATAAAATATAAATTATTAGAGTACATGAGACGTGGCTTCTTTTTCCACGAGAGTTTCTTGGAAATTTCATTATTGGCGCGTGCCATTGGATTTTGAATGAACACGTGCATCTATAAGAAGTTTACATTTTAAGATCACACAAATTACAATTCGAAAGTTACAACTTCCGAACAACAAACCTAATACCACTTTTTTACATGGGAATAATGACACAGACAATCTCTAAACTTTAGCCTAATGTACAATTTGGTCCCTAAAGTTTTAATTTGTTCAATGTACTACTTAAACTTTAACATAATGTATAATATAGTCTATGAACTTTTGGTACATGTTCAATAGAAACCCTAAACTGTATGAAAATATTCAATATAGTCATTCTACTAATTCAAGGCCAAAGACTATATTGAATATTTTCATACAATTCAAGAACTATATTGAATATGTACAAAAAATTCAGGAATTATTTTAAATAAATTAAAAGTTCGAGAACTAAATTGCATATTAGGCTAAAATTTGGAAATTATTTGTGTCATTTTTCCTTTTACACATGCAAATCACACACAAATCGAAGTTACGTTAAAATAGGGATAAAAAAAGCAAGACCATAATTACGTCAAAAAGCATGTTTGTAGTCAAAATCAAAATGACTATTACTTTGGGATGTCACAGGTCACCTTATCAGGCTTCCTCAATTTCATCGATGGGCTCTGGTCTAGCTGCGGTGATGAGCGAATCATAATCTTCACCACAAACCATAAAGAAAAGCTTGATCCGGCACTTCTCCGACCAGGTCGTATGGATGTTCATGTCCACATGTCTTATTGCACCCCATGTGGGTTTAAGCTTCTGGCTTCAAATTACCTTGGGGTCAAGGATCATGCGCTCTTTGGAGAGATCGACAATTTGATTTGCACTACCGAAGTCACTCCTGCCGAAGTCGCGGAGCAGATGATAAAGAGTGAGAAGCCCGAAGATGCATTGAAGGATATGATTCAGTTCCTCAAGATGAAGATTAAGGAAAACGAGGAGCTCAAATCCAAGAAGGTGGAGCAAGAATTGTTAGCAGAGAAGGAGGGGGGAAAGGAGGCGCAAGAGGGGTACAAAATATGAACGTGAAGGAAGACAACAAAGCGAATGATGACGAAAATCTTTTAATTGTGATAAAGTGACGGCCCACTCCCTTTTTTTTTTTCTTTTTCTACTTATAATAATTACTATAAATAAGCATTTTATGTGTTTTGTTTCTCAGCTTATTAAAGATAAGTGCATTCGGGGCCTCATTTGGAATGTTTTCTCTTTTTTTCTTTTTTCTTTTTCTTTTTTATCTCAAAAGCTCATTCTTAGTAAACTTTTTATTAATTTCATTAATCTAAATTACATATCAAGACCCTTTATTTGCTATATCAAAGAATTTATCTTTTTTTCCTTATTATACTGGTGAATACTTTTATACATGGTATATAAGATGTTAAAGGATTATATAGAAATAAACTAAATATATATATATATGCATAATGAAGTACCTTAATATTTTTCTACAAAAATTTTATCGGTGATATCAATTTTTGTCAATCCAAAATAACGATATTTCGTTGGTATTTTCAAAAAAAAAAAAAAATCTTGCTTTATGCAATTTTTTTAATTTAATTAAATTTCATCTACTATAACAACTTATCCATAAATATGATCAGCAACATGGAAAAGAAATAGATTTCTTGGAAATTTCTCTTTTCGACAAAACAAATTAGTATGGAAGTAATATCTAACAATAAAAAATAAAAATGGTGCCTTTAATGTACTTGGAAAATTAGCAATAAACAGAAACTAAATATATTAAATTATTTATTATGGTAAGTGGATCTTACAATAAATTTGGGAGCCCCAATTTAAATTACAATTGAATAACATAGGACAATTCTGTCTTCGTGGTAAAAAGTGAGCGAATTTAGTTATATAATGGATAGAAATAGTGCCACCATAAAATTAAACAAAACAACAAAAGTAAAAAAGAAATGTCGTCAACAAAACAAAGTTACGATGTTTCCTCGCTTTCGAGATTCATTCAAAAGCTATTCTTCCTTGATGGCCAAGGAAACAAGATGTGTGTGTATATATATATATGGTATATTCCGTCCATGATTAGGTCGTATAAGCAATCAGTTTTTAGAAAATAATTTTCAAACTACTCATTTTTTATGAGACGAACACATCATTAGTCTATGTCAATTCGGTTGACTTGGGAGTCTCGGTGAAGGAGTCTACACAGGCTCATCCTAAAGTCTCGAACATGTCTCTTTCTTAATTCAGTGAGTGACAAATTAAAAGTAGCAAGAAAACCAGTGAGAAAATGCATGATTTGGAGAAATTAAGGATGTGAACACGAAGGAAATCAAAATCAACCCCGTCGCATGGGTTAGAAACTGTACATTAGATAGGTCCTACTTACTCACAATGACACTTTAAAAAAATTTCGTTGGTTGAACCAATCAGTCAAGATATGTTGGATTAGTCAACTAAGGCCAAAATAAAATATAAATTATTAAAGTACATGACACGTGGCTTCTTTTTCCATGAGAGTTTCTTGGAAATTTCATTATTGGCGTGTGCTTTTGAATTTTGAATGAACACATGCATCTTTACACATTAAAATTTAAAAGTCACAACTTCCAAACAACAAACCTAATAGCACTTTTCACACGGAGATAATGACACAACCAACCCCTAAATTTTAGCCTAATGTATACTTTGGTTCACAAATTTCTAATTTGTTTAATGTGGTTCTTGAATTTTAGCCAAAAGTGCAATGTGGTCCTTGAAATTTTTATTTAATTAATGTAATTCCTAAACTTATGAAACATATTCAATACAATCCATGAACTGCATGAAAATGTTAAATATAATCATTCCATTAATTCAAAACTAGCAGTTACATTGAGCATTTTTATATAATTCAAGAACTGTATTGAACAAATTAAAATTCATGGATCACATTACTCATTGGGCTAAAGTTTAGGAATCACGTTGAACAAATTAAAAGTTTAGAAATAAAATTGTACATTGAGCCAAAGTTTAGGGATGATTTGTATCATTTTCCCTTTCACACATGCAAATCACACACAATTCGAAGTCACACTAAAGCTAGAGACCAAAAAAAAAAAAAAAAAAAAAAAAAGACCATAACTTAATCCAAAAGCACGTTTGTAGTCAAAACCAAGATGATTATTGCTTTGTGATGCTGCATGTCATATAATCAGGTGTATGAACATCCATGTTCACATGTATTACCAAACCTATTGTGAGTTTAGGCTTCTAGCTTCAAACTACCTCGAGATTAAGGATCATATGCTTTTTGGAGAGATTGGCGATTTCTTTTGCACTGCTGAAGTCACTTTGGCCAAGTCGTAGAGCAGATAATGGGCGTGTTTGATTCAACATTCCCAAGGAGCTTTTAGCCTCCAAAGCCTCTTGGGGAAATGCTAGACTGTTTGGCAACAATTTTGAAATAACTTTCAAGTAAAAGTCGGCATTAAGAAGATTGAAAGCCCAATATTAGTAGGGACTAACTTTGAGCTTCAATATTTGACCAAATGTTGAAGCTTAGTTTTTTCTTCCAAAACTATGCTCACTCATTCTTCAAATTTCTAATTTTGCCCTCATTATTATTTTTAAAATGCCAAAATAATGCTAAAAAAGCAAATATATATATATATATTCTAAAAAAAATAAAATATATTCTAGTCTTTTAAAAAAATTATTTATATATTTTATGTTTTTACATTATTGTCAAAATTTATATTTAAAAAGTTGCATACATTATTTTTTTTCAATTTTAAACAAATAAAAATTTAAAAATTCCGACGAAGGGTTTGGTCTTTAAAAAAAAAAAACATTATATGTATGTATGTATGTATGTATGTATGTATGTATGTATGTATGTATTTTTTCTTCTTAGCATTATTTTCAAATTTATATCTAAAAATTCGTATACATTTTTTTTTTTTTTAAATTTTAAAAAGTAAAATTAAAAAATTATATATATTATTTTTTTTAGTATTATTGTCAACTTTTATATTTAAAAAGTTGCATATATTATTTTTTTCAATTTTAAACAAATAAAAATTAATAAATTTCCACGAAGGATTTGGTCTTTTTTTTTTAATCATATATATGTATTTGATTTTTTTTAACATTACTATGAAAATTTATATTTAAAAAGTTGATTTTTTCAATTTTAAGCAAATAAAAATTTAAAAATTCCGATGAAGGGTTTGGTCTTTTTTTAAAAATATATATATGTATTCAATTTTTTTAGTATTATTGTCAAATTTATATTTAAAATGTTGCATACATTATTTTTTTTCAATTTTAAACAAATAAAATTTAAAAAACTAATATTAATCATCGAAAGAGCTTTTCAAATGTATTTTCTATCGAATAGCATTTCTATTTAAGTTGCTTCTTAAAGCATAGTTTACCAAACGGCCTTTGTATTTACCTAAAGTCCTTTAGGCTAAACTGCTTTACATTTTCCTAATGAGTTTTCAAAAAACTAAACCAAATGCACTCGATAAAAAGGGAAATGCCTGAAGATTCGTTGAACGACATGATTGAGTTCCTCAAGATGAAGATCAAGGAAAACGAGGAGCTCAAAGGCAAGAAGGTTGAGCTAGAACTGGTAGAGAAAGAGGGGAAAAAGATGGGGCAGTAGAAACAAAATGTCAACGTGAAGGAAGACAAACAAGCAGATGATGACGAAAATTAAGAATGATTTATTAGACTTTTTGTACTGTAATTATCTTAGAAATTCAAGTACTGATCATTGTTTGGAGGATGTAAAGGGGTTTACCAATAAATTTGCGCATCCCCCATATGGTTTTCTAATTTTTTTAAAAATATTAAAGTTATGAACAAAGTTTATATCCATAATAATAAAACGTTTGCAAGGGACTGTCTATATTGATATAATAGCTATAACTGTACATTTTTACACTTATGGCGTATGCGATAAGAATTCATAATTCATGCCCACTAATAGTTAATGCTTCCATAAATCTTGCATAGATACCACATTATGACCATTGCAATCAGCACCTTTCACCTAACTGTAATTCGCACCATTATTGTCGCTCTTCACCATCATCACGACATCACCTTAACCACCAGCACCACCACTGGCAGTGGTTTCAGCATTAATGATCTCGATCAAACCATTGCAATTGCGGCCCCATCTATGCATATCATGTAATGTCTCTCCCATCATATGCCCCGAAACTAAATTAAAAAGAGAGTAGTAGAACAATCTATTCCAATATGAGCAAATTCACAATGGCGTGAAAGCATCTATTGGGCCTGGCCGAGAACCGTTCATTGGGCCTAGCCCATTTATGTCTTAAAGCCTGCAAAAGCTCCGGTCCAACCCATATCATGACCCATTTTTAGTTAAATGGGTCATATATGGGTCAAGTAAAAGTTAAATATGGATAAGAAATGAGTCAGGTAAAAATTAAATATGGGCCAGAAATGGGTCAAGTAAAATTAAATATAGGTCAAAAATGGATTTAAGAAAATAAAACACAAAAAGAAATGAATCTAAATGGGTTATTAGGAAACCTACTTTAAAGTTTAAACCCATAGCACTTTTTAACTTTATAATTTTTTTATAAAAATTATAATTATAATTATTTTCATATTTCAATTTTTCATTTTCTTTTTTCTTTCATTTTCTTCCTTCCTTAGCCCGGGCTGGCTCGCCGACGACTGTGGCCGCCGTCGGTGACGAGGCTAGGCAAGGCTCGAGCCTCACCAGCTCCGACAAGACTTGAGCCTTGCCCAATGCTAGCGAGCTTGAGCCTCGCCAAAGTTGGCGAGACTCGAGCTCACCAGTGTCGGGTGAGGCCTCAACCTCGCCGGATCGGCGAGATCGAGCCCCACCCGATGTTGGCGAGCTCGATCTCTCCTGTGGCCGATCGCCGGCCGTTGTCGTGGTCGACGGTTGACCGAAGAAAGAAAAATAATAATTATTAAAAATTGAAAATTATATTTTTAAAAATAAAAATAATTAAAAAAATTATTTTTAAAAATTAAAAAAATTATACTTTAAAAAATTAAAATTTTGATTTTTTATAAATTCTTTAAAAATAATTATAAAAAATTTCCATTAAATTTGCATTGCATAAAAATTATGAAAAATTTTGTATTGCATAAAAATGTTTTAACAATACTTTTTTTAATAAAAAAATCATAAAAATGAGCTTTTTAGGTTTAATTAAAAAAATTTCATGTTACAGTTTTTAATTATTCAATGGTATGTTCACTTCAAATAAGAGAAGCATGTGCATAGTCTAATTTTTATAATATTTCAATTTATACATTTTTTAAACTTATTTATTATTTTTAATTTAATTTGAAGTTTTAATCCAATTAGCATATAGTAGAAATGAGTTTTCCTAAAATAATAATAGGTTTTACCAATACAGGTTGGGTTGGGTATGTATCGGGTCGGGTATGAATTACTAGATTTACACTACAAAAATATGGGTCAAAACGGGTTAAATGAATCAAATATGGGTTGACTCATTTTCAACCTGAGCCATACCCGACCCGACCCACTCATTTGCCACCCCTAATTGTGGGTTTAGGCTTCTAGCTTCAAACTACCTTGGGGATAAGGATCATGCGTTTTTTTTGGAGAGATTGATAATTTCATTTGCACTGCTGAAGTCACTTTGACCAAAGTCGAAGAGCAGATGATAAAGAGCGAAATGCCTGAAGATACATTGAAGGACATGATAGAGTTCCTCAAGATGAAGATCAAGGAAAACGAGGAGCTCAAGGGCAAGAAGGTTGAGCTAGAATTGTTAGCAGAGAAAGAGGGGAAAAAGGAGGGGCAGTAGGAACAAAATGTCAACGTGAAGGAAGACGAACAAGCAGATGATGACGAAAATTAAGAATGATTTATTAGACTTTTTTGTACTGTAATTATCTTGGAAATTCAAGTGCTGATCATTGTTTGGAGGATGTAAACCAATAAATTTGCGCATCCCTCGTGTGATTTTCTAATTTTTTTAAACATATTAAATTTATGAACAAAGTTTATATCTATGATAGTAAAAGAAATTTTGCAAGTGACTTTGTCTATACTGATATAATAATTGTAACTATACATTTTTACATTGAATGTCGTATGCTATAACAATTTATAATTCATGCCCACTAATAGTTAATGTTATCATAAATTGTGCATGAATACTACATCATGACCATTGCGATCAGCACCGTTCACCTAACTGTAATTTGCATCACTATTGTCTCTCTTCACCATCATCACAGCATCACCTCAACCACCAGCACCATCATTGGCAGTGGTTTTAACATTACCGATCTCGATCAAACCATTGCGATTGTGATCGCGATCCCATCTATGCATATCATATTATGTCTCTCCCATCATATACCCCGAAACTAAATTAAAAAGAGAGTCGTAGAGCAGTCTAAATTCCAATATGAGCAAATTCACAATGGCGTGAAACCATCTATTGGCCCATTGGGCCTTGGCCGAGAACCGTTCATTGGGCCTGGCCCATTTATGTCTTAAAGCCTGCAAACGCTCCGGTCCGACCCGGCCCGTTTTCCCGTGCCTCGCGTCGACAAGGTTTTCGAAATTCTACAGTTTTTCTTCCGCTCCGCCTTCGATCTCGAAACCTGTCGCAGGAACCAGCCGTCCCGATTCTAGCCCGATCCAGATCGCGCGGGTCAGTAGCGAGCACAACCCACCTCTGCTTTTCGAGGCTTCGTATGATCCTGCTCTCGATCTGTTCTTGCTTTTCTTGAATTTTCTCTTTTCCGGTTCTTCTGATTGGTGTCCCGATCGATTCAGGTTTTTCAGGGAGAGAAAGAGAGACAGGCGAAAATGGACCCTGATGCGGTTAAATCCACCCTCTCCAATTTGGCATTTGGGAATGTAATGGCTGCCGCCGCTCGCGATTATCAAAAGGTGCGTTTTTTAAACTTTTTTAGCATCTGGGTTCGTTTTCTTTTGCTCTTCTGTTCGTGTAATTTTCTGGGTATGTTGAGATTTTCGGTTCTGTGTTTCGAATTTGTGGAAAGCTGGGAAATTTGCAATGACGGTCTCTTGCTGTTGCTGGGATTGCTCCTTTTTGATATAGTGACTGTTGAGATTGGATTTGATAGCAGCAGCTCCTTTTCTGCTTCCTCTTTTTTTTTTTTTTCCCTTCATTCTTACTGTTTTTGTTAAAGGTTTTGAAGGTTTAAGTGTAAGCTTTAGCCTTTTGTACATTCTTGGTGTTGTGCTTGACCATCTACTGAATTTCATAGGAGGTACTGGCCCAGCAGAAAGCTCAAACTTCCACTTCTACCCACCAGGAGGTTGATCTTGATGAGTTGATGGATGTAAGTCTGTATCTTTTGTTATGATCTTTTACATGTAAATTCATAAGCATATGCTTGAACCGTTGTTTCTACTCTGTAGTTCTAATATCGCCTTACGATGACAGGATCCTGAACTGGAAAAATTGCATGCTGATCGGATTGCAGCCCTCAAGGTGAGAAATTTAACTAATCGTGAGTTGTAAATATGAAATTTCGGTGGTTGATTTGTCAGTTTCATTGTCCATTTTTCTTTTCTGCTTGAACAGAAAGAAGCTGAGAAGCGCCAAGCATTGAAGCGGCAGGGACATGGTGAATACAGGGAGATAACCGAGGGTGATTTCTTGGGCGAAGTCACCGGGAGTGAAAAAGTGATCTGTCACTTTTATCACCGAGAGTTTTACCGTTGCAAGTAATGTCATGAGAATATTCTTCCTCACTTGCAAGTTTCTTAGTGTTGGTTTTTGCTTGGTGCTCAATTGTGTATGTGTTTATACTCGGGTAATGCCTTCACAGAATAATGGATAAGCATTTGAAGACACTTGCTTCAAAGCATTTGGATACGAAGTTCACCAAGCTTGATGCAGAGGTTAGACATTCGCCTGTCAGATTGCTTCTTTGAAACTTTGGCGTAAAAGTTATCCCAAAAGCAATGAAACCAAAGTCCTAATATCTGCTGTTGGCTATGATGCAGAATGCGCCCTTTTTTGTGACCAAACTAGGAATCAAAACATTGCCTTGCGTCATACTTTTCAGGTCAGGGCTTAGCTATATATTTCTGCTATGTTTGTATTCAGTTATTCATTAGTGTGTGCTACTTGTTTGCCTCAATTTTGGATATTTACCGTTTCATTAGCCAGGCAGGGTCTGGCTACATCGAAGCTTGAGGTGATCCAGAGTCACTCTGTTCATGTTTACCCTAAAATGAAATGTTAAGCTCGAGATTTTCCTTCATTCTCATTTCAGGAAAGGGATCGCAGAAGATAGACTAGTGGGATTTCAAGATCTTGGAGGGAAAGATGATTTTTCTACAAGGGCACTGGAGGCTCTTCTTATAAAGAAAGGTCTCTCTTTCTCTCTCTCTCTGTCTCTGTCTGTCTCTCTCTCTCTCTCTCTACACGCACACACACAGGAGCGCACAAGCACATGCACAAGTTTGATACTAAATGCTTGTTGACATACAGGCATAGTTAGTGAGAAGAAGGACAATGAAGACAATGAAGATAGCGAATATCTGGAAAATAGGCACAGAAGTGTGAGATCTTCTGTGGATCCAGATTCCGATTCTGACTAAATGGAAAGCAAATGCAAGCTCTTTTCTCCAAGATTTTGTAGCTTTCACCGGCAACATGTTGTATAATTGTTCTCATATTTTTGTTTGCTATCATGTTTTCACCAATCAAATGCAGTTGATATGCATTTCCCGAAAGTCTGATGCTTGATGCTGTATAAGAGAAAACCAGATGCAGCTTTTTCTTGAAATATTGTTGCTTCCATACCACATGTTTGTATGACTATGTCACATTTGTTATGCTTTCGCCATTCAAATGCAATCACCTGCAACTGTTGCTCTAGTTATTGGATCACATACCTTAAGTGCCTGTGACACCTTCAATCGAGAGATTATGAATAGTGAAATGAGACTCGAACAAATTTTGCATCTCTAACTTAGCTGAGCAATGTACTTATATATAACTTGCATCGTTTGGTGTGTGCTTTGCTTGTTTACGTTTCCACCATAATTCTCGATTTGAGAACGAAAGACAGGATTAGCAAGAACGAACTCTTTTTTTTCGAGGAGTCCGAAGAAAGAAACTCTTTGCTCACTTCTTTTAGCACTAGAGAAAACATAATCAAAGGTTGCACTGGGGAATGCAAAGTCATTTTTCCAAAGATCATTGACCCGATGTGTATTCACCGAATGCAAATGGCATTTGGATCATTGACACTGAATCGAGCTTCGATTGGGTCAGCGACGACTGCAAATGTTTCGTTGGCATGGCGGTCGAGTGGCATGGGGTGGATATAGGGAGGCTCATTGGAGGAATGGGCTCGTTGGTATTGGTGGCTAGTTGAGCACGAGGGAGCGAAGGAGTTGATTGAGCTACGTCAAAGAACGGCGACCAGTGGCCATAAAGGCTGCTGCTTCGCGACTTCTCTTCTTCGTCCTCTTCACCGATCGTTGTGGCTGATCTTGTTGCTCCGATTTTTCATAGATGTCATGGCTGAGGCAATCGATTTGACTGGCTCGTTGGTATGGCGACGGTCCAGCGACGGGGTGTGGTTGAGCGGTGGAGGTGGGTGTGGTTAGGGGTGTCGACAGTTCGGTTCGGTTCGGTTTTTCGAAAAAATTGAACTGTTAAGAAAAATTTCCAAACTGAACCGAATGAGATCCGAACCGAACTAAAATTTTGGTTTGGTTCGGTTTTTCGGTTTTTTGTTTTTCAACTTTCAGTTTTCGGTCTTTGCATTTGTTTTTTTTTTTTTTTTTCTGTTGTATATATTTTTCATTTCCAAGAAATAAGCTTTTATTGGTTTGTTGATTTGGTTCTGTTTGGTTAACCGATAAAAACCGAACTGATAACAAAAATTTCGATTTTTAATGAGAACCGAACTGAATGAAAACCGAAAAAAAAAAAATCGAATCTTTTAGTTCGGTTCGGTTTTTGACACCCCTAGGTGTGGTCATAGACTTGCTGAACATGACAGGTGAGCAACAGGGGGTGGACGGGAGAGAGGAAGAGGACAGATTGTGTAACGTAAGGGTAGAACTAGAATTTAGATAATATAATGAAGGCAGTTTAAGAAGAAAAAAAGTCCATTAATCCTTAAACTTGCCTTTCTAAAATACTAAAAGCCGCGAAAATGTTAAAAACCAAAAACAAGTCTCTACCTATCTTATCCCACCTATCCTGACTTTTAGTTTTATCAAGTTTAGCATTTTCCCAACATGATTCCAATAAATAGCGTTTGGAAAAAGAGTTCCAAACACACCCATGAATATAATAAAGAACAATAGATCCTCGTTCAAGAAGAATTGACTTCTTACTAAACTTGGTTCTTTTAATAATGAAATAGCTAGGTAATATGCCTGTCTTTCTCTCATTTTCTATTAGTAGAGTCTCGATCTTTTCATTTAAAATTTCTTCGTTCGTACCGAACCACTAGCAGAATCAAATCCCGTTCAACAAGATCCTATATTAGCTATACATCCGCCTAGCTCAGATGTCACCGCCTGGGGCTTTGAATGGTTCCGAGCATTTTACAACAGAAAGGTTGATGACAAATAGCGATCCGCCAATAAGATATGCTAAAGTAACGAATAACATTTTTTGAGATTATTGTTTGGCCGGCATAAAAGAGGAGGGCAAGGGTTTAATCTTCCTTGGTGAGTTCCACGAAACCAAAGCAATGCTTTTGCAAGAAACAAAGAATTTTCTAGACCATTCAAAACTGAGGGGAGTCAAGGTCACGACTCGAGATAGAGGGAACGAACTTTCCCGGGAAAATTTGGTAGGACGTTGATGGAGTCGTTCGGCTTTCCCATGATGTCATAGATGTGTCAAAGATGTGTCTTGAACGAATTTGCCTTCGAATTCGCATGACGCTCGCGCGAACTCGGAAAGTCTGCATGTTCCTGTCTGTTGAAACGCACGTCATGTCCGAAAACCGCTCCCCTCCACTGGACAATCGTGAGGCTATGCTCTCCCTTCTTCCTCAAAACCCTCTTGCCTCTCCAAGAGCACCAGCCCCTCCAAAAAAAGAGCAAAGAAAGAATCATTACACATTCCCCACCTGCTTCCTGTTCTTACCCTTTTGGATTAGGTGCGCAATCTTCAGCTATGAATTTCATTTGATTCGTATGCTTTCATCTTTGATATCGGATTTGGGTTTTGAATCGCGCGATTTGTATCGGGGTGGCTTCGATTCGAGCTAGGATTCTTGTTGCACATAGGACCGACAATTTGTGATGGCGGCAACGCCTTTGCGAATATCATCCAATGCAATCCCTCAATTTTGTGTTTCGGGTAGTTGTTGAAGTTTTGCAGATTTGTTTTCCCTTCGTAATTTGTTTCTTTGGGACGTATGCAGATAATTTATAAGGCATTCAAGGTCCTGGCATCGGATTTTATTGAGGCGAAATAGAAATGAGCGGTACCATGTCGGGACCACTATCTCCCAAACCAGGTAATGCTTTCCGCTACGATTCGCGACTTTATTTATTTGTGGTCGCATTAATGTATTGGCATTCAAGATTCGAGAGATTAGTATGGCCGGCAATATTCCAACATATATAAGAACTGCTAGCGTATTGATCCATACCTAGAAAGAAAAGACAGTGCTGAAAGCTGATTGAAGTACTGTTGCCGTCGTAACTCGTCACATGAAATCTTGGTGCACTTTTGGGCAAGCTACATCTTGCATATTGCGGGAAATATCCTGACCGTTGTTACGGACTCAGAATGGGATTTCTGATGGTTTTCTGCTCCTATTGTTTTCAATATGCAGCTGATGAGAGACATGATGAGAAGAACAAGATTTCATCTTTCAAGAAGAAAGCTATCAATGCGTCCAACAAGTTCAGGCATTCTTTGACCAAGAAGGGTAGGAGGAGCAGCAAAGTCATGTCTATTGACATCGAGGATGAGCACGATGCTGAGGAGTTGAAAGCTGTCGATGCTTTCCGTCAAGCTCTGATACTGGAGGAACTCCTGCCATCAAAGCATGACGATTACCACATGATGCTCCGGTACCTGATATTCATTTCAGCTTGTGAATGCATGAGTTACTGACTTAGCTATCGTGCGAGGAGCAAAAACATGAGTTTGTTTTAACTAATATTTTGTGTCGTGTCGTGTTGTGTATGCTTGATATATGACAGCATGTATTACATATTTACCTTACTAGGGATGTCTATTATTTTCCACTGTTGCTTATGCCAAAAGTGTCTATGATTGTGCTGACCAGTCACTGCATTCGGTGTGCTAAGATTTCGCTATTCTAATTGTTGGTTACTTGACAGTGGTCCCTGTTAGCAATTAGTACCGAGTCATCAGCAAGCAAACTCTGATAGATTCATGTAGAAAAACTTGAAAGAGCGGAAGTGATTTTCCTATTTTCTAAATCACAGATAGAACACGGCTAAATTTATGGAGAAATGTGCTTTACCTAACAATTTAGACCCTGATACTGTAGGTTCTTGAAGGCCAGGAAGTTTGACATCGAGAAATCGAAGCAAATGTGGGCCAATATGATCCAGTGGAGGGAAGAATTTGGCTCTGACACCATCCTAGAGGTAATTGTCGCAGGAAATGTTGTTGAAACTAAAGAGTCTCTCTATGAGTGATGCCTCGATGTCGACCCACACTCTGTTTTATCACGAGTCTGGTTTCCTGTCATGAGAGTCAGCATATCCTTGAGTTGCACTGTATTTATGCTAATTCCTGTTTGTTTGTAAGGAATTCGAATTCGAAGAGATTAATGAAGTCCTCAAGTATTACCCCCAAGGGCATCATGGGGTAGATAAGGAAGGTCGACCCGTGTATATTGAGAGACTCGGTCAAGTGGATGCCACAAAGCTGATGCAAGTCACAACCATGGAGCGTTATGTGAAATACCATGTTCGGGAGTTTGAGAGGATCTTTGCCGTAAAATTCCCAGCTTGTTCCATAGCAGCAAAGAAGCACATTGATCAAAGCACCACAATCCTGGATGTGCAGGGAGTGGTAAGCCAAAAAGCGATGATAAACAAAGGTTTTCATGTTACTGATATGAAAAGAAAATTAGTTGCTTGTCACAAGTACAAGATGTACAAGAACAAACCAGATTAGGGCCTTCTCTTAGAATTCGTTAAATCCGCAGGGGCTTAAAAACTTCAATAAAGCTGCCAGGGACCTTGTCACTCGCCTTCAGAAGATTGACGGTGACAATTACCCCGAGGTACTACATCACTCTCACCTTATCTCAAGGCAACTAGCTATCGAGCATCAGTTGTTAGTCTTTACTAGCTATCAGTTCTTTAACTTCACTTGATGCGACATGTTTCGTCTCCACTGCAGACCTTGAACCGGATGTTCATCATCAATGCGGGTTCCGGCTTTAGAATGTTGTGGAACACTGTTAAGTCTTTCCTTGATCCAAAGACCACGGCTAAGATTCATGTAAGCGCGTGCAATGTGCATCATATATATTTGAGCTACTAGACTTACATTGAAGACTTGAATTAACAATAGTACGTACTCATGCCAGGTCCTCGGTAACAAGTACCAGAGCAAGTTGCTTGAAATAATTGATGCAAGGTAAGCCTATAATTGTACTTTCTCTTTTTGTTTTGTCACACATTATCCTAATCTTTAGGGTCCTGATCATTTTTTTCTTCGATCATTCGGCAGCGAGTTGCCAGAATTCTTGGGAGGCGCTTGCACTTGTTCTGACCAGGGTGGCTGTATGCTTTCTGACAAAGGCCCATGGAAGGACCAAGAGATAATGAAGGTCCCCCAGAACAACCCACTTTTCGAGTCTTTGCTGTTCATTAGTGTTGGTTTGTTGAATTCTTTAGCTTCAGTCTTCGACTTAATCTCACTTAACCACCTGCTTTGCAGATGGTTCAAAATGGCGATCACATGTGCCGAAAGAAATCAACGCCTGGATTTGATGGGAAGACAACTTCTGAGGATGAGATGGCAAATGTCAAGGTTCGCCTTCTTTCTTAATCTCATTATTTGCTTTGTCTAATCATGTATATGCATTTTCTTTTTTGTGGCATCGTGGGTACCATGGTAACTTCTTTCTAGTTGTCGGGTCATTTTTTGCAGTCTTTACTTCATTTGTTTCCTTGCTGAGATTTGTTGCTAACTTCTACAGGGATGTGATCACCCCAATGCTGATGCTTTGGACGCACGACCTCAACCTCCCCATCTTTCTCCTATTGTTGAAGAAGTACGTACAGCTAGCTTCTTAACCTTCAGACAGAATAGATTAGCGAGTAGAAGGCACACGAGAGTGTTATCATATCTTAGCAACCACTTTCTTGCTTACAGCCGTGTTCTTGTTTCAGTCCATTCATAAAACTAAGAAGCAAAGCAAGAAACTACGATGGCCCGCGTGATGTTTCAAAGTCTTTTTCGACTCTACAAGATTCGTTTGTTTAGACAAAAAGCTTTAAGGAAGCATGCGCTTTTTCTATTTCTATTTTTTTGCTCCCCTAATGCACACAAATTAGATTGGCGAGGCTATCTGTAATCACTTCCTCGCCTCCAAATATTAATTCCATTGGTCTCTTTTAGCCAGAAAATTGTTCATTTTATTCCTTTCATTTTCCATAGTATCCACATTTATCAGATTTTGCTATTTCCTGCGTTCCTAAAGAAGAGTTTTTGCAGGGCTACAATAGCCAAAATTGCAAGAAATCTTTCAGGAGAGAGGATTTTGCACCAGTGGTCGATAAAAACGTCATCATGGCTTGGGAAAAGTTTGCACATGATGATAAATTGGCACTTCCAAAAGGTACATTATGTCTTTTATTTTTCTGCCCGCCTCCTGACATACCATGTTCTTTATTAAGTTAGTTACTTAACTGCCTCTTGATCAAAGATAAGTCTTCAATAGTTACTTAACTGCCTCTTGATCAAAGACGAGTCTTCAATTGTTTGTGCATAGAACCCTCCAATTTCTGTCCTACCGGTTAGGCATAGTATGTTGCGCCAATATATCTCCAAGCTTTCTTAGAAATGAAGTGATCCATGTACTATTCTTTTTATTTGTTCTTGTCCCCCTGATCTGTGTTTTCTTCATGCTGCATCAGGAAATCACTTTGCCATGGCTGATCATCACAAGGCCCCCCAATCTGAAGGCTTTAGCTCTCATCTTTTCTCCGGCCTAATGACAGTGGTCATGGGCGTGGCCACCGTCATTAGAATGACACGCAACATGCCCAAGAAGGTCACTGATGCTACCTTGTACTCTAGCTCAGCATACTATTCCGACAACATGGTTAAGAGCCAGATGCACGAGTTCGCTCCGGCCCCCATCTCTTCTTCTGACTACTTCATGATGCTGAAGCGCATGGCTGAGTTGGAGGAGAAGGTCACTGTCCTGAACATGAAGCCCGCTGCCATGCCAGTGGAGAAGCAGGAATTGTTGGATGCTGCGATAAGCAGGGTCAGCACATTGGAGCAAGAGCTTACGGCAACCAAGAAGGTTAGTACATTTGTCACAGTGGCCAAACGGTCAATGCAGCACCTCATCAGAACAGCTTTAACTTGCACCTCCCATGCACAATGATTGGAGTTTGAACTTGAAAATGAGGTTTCATCTATTTGATGTGTTAACATCCATCCAAATGTATCACTGTCTAAGCATCCTGGCTTTGCCCCTAAGTGAGGGTTCTTCAAAAAAGAGATTTTTCTGAAAAGTTCACGGTCATAATGAGCAGCAAGATTCGAATAGCCATGTAAATTCTTGAAATTAGTTCATTGATTTATATTTATCTAGCTGGATGGGCAATTTCAATTGTAAGCTGTCAAAAAGATAACCACATGTCTTGTTGCTTGTCCAGGCTCTGGATGATACGATTAGCCGACAGCAGGAGCTCCTGGACTACATGGAGAAAAAGAAGAAGAAGAAATCGCTGGTAAGACCGACCGCTTCTTTTTCTCTTCCTCCATTTTTGCATAATTTTAAGTCCCACAGAGTGAAGGTGCTTCACAATCTGAATCCTCTTTGCTTTATTTTTTTCTCTGATGCAGTTTGGCTGGTAAGGGAGAGACACTGAATGCCCACCAAGGGAGATTGCTGGTGATCCCAAAAAGTGGTGGTTGGGTTATGTTCAGAGTTTTCAAGGCCATCCTGAAATTCCCAGTCTTTTTCCTAAAACAGTTTCCTATAAACTCGTTCTACAAACTATTAAACATTGCAAGGGCTTTCACTATCTGGTGTATATATGATGTGGAAGATCTGTTTTGCGCTCGCTTTCCCGGCGACGGACCGCGCCAACTCCGCAGTTATTTTATTGGATACTAAACAATCATCTCCGCCTTCGTCGTGTGAGGGAGAGATTCGAGAGAGCAAGAGTTACGAATTGAACTACTGACTTTATCATTGCCACAATGAGATCATGCATCTTAAAGGCTGTATTTTCGTGGGTATGAGTGAAGTGAGAGAGGAAATAAATAGGCTGCAAATCAGGAGAAATGAAGGGAAACCGTTGCCTCTGAATCCACGGAGTCGACTACCAGTTGAAACTTTCTGTCTAGCCATAATTTCCCTCAATTTGATTTTCAAAGGCGAATAATACGACGAAGGATATGTCGGTACGTCGGCTAATGTCCATAAGTCGAGAAGTTATGGGCACCGTACCTTCTAGTTTCCCATGCCAATGATTTGGAAAACTTATATTCTCCTATGGTACTTGTCAACATCTCCCAATAATTTCACTAATTAAGCCCCGATCTCACCAAAAAAAGCTTTGACATAAAAGGACATTATTGAAAATGAATTAACGGTACGTTTTGTCTAACTTGAAACATCATCTCGTGTAAGAACATGATTGAAAAAGTCTCTCGCTTTCGGCTAGAAAAAATTAAGGAAGCGTTTAGTTCAAATCAGCTTTCCAAGATATTTGGCAAGTTTTCTCAGGTAGTTTTAGGTCAACAACATTTGCGTTTCCTCAAGCCTCATTTGCAAAGCCAAACCAAATTCATCCTAAGCCGCATTTGTTACTAGAAAATTCGAAGTGAAACGTATCATTTTGTATAAATTGGAATTTATTGAACACACAGTGGCTGTAGTTTAGTGGTTAGAATTCCACGTTGTGGCCGTGGAGACCTGGGCTCGAATCCCAGCAGCCACATTTCCGATCTTTTTTTGCCGTTCTGTCACATCCACTTTTGCTTCAATTTGCACATGCATCGGCTGCTTTCTTAGAAGTATATGCATGTGAAATCGTCGAATGTAGTTGCAACTCTATGATAATTAACTACATGATAATGAAGTTTATTTCATTTTCCATTTTCATTTTTTTTTATGTTAGATTGATCATCTCTTATGTACTAGTCATGAAAGAGAGAGAATGTTACGAGTTCGCATCAATTAAAAATGGGTTTCCAGTTTGCTGACTTTGGATTAAATCCTATTCTCTAAAGATAGTGAGTGACGGATTACTAATGATATTACTTTTCGGCGACATCCCACTATCCGAAAGAGGGCAACACTATCCGAAAAGGGCGATTGAGCAAACTTGATCATATTTTTCACAACAAGAGGATCGCCACCATCAAATATGTCATTTGCATTGCACGGATGGTTTTGTCCTCTAGACAATATCCGACAAGATCATGCAAGTGGTGAGCCTTTTTTTGCTTTCATTTCGCGAGTGATGAAGGGTGGAAAGTGGCAAGAGCATTCCGGAATTGCCCTTTAAAGTGAGGAGCCAATCTTAGTAGGGGCATGAAGATAAAATATCCAAATGGATACGGATGGCGACACGAGTGAAATGGCTGCGTCAAAGCATTTGCCAACGTGCGTATAAACATGTGGGTGGGAGCATGTCGAAAAGTCAAGGAAGGTGGGTTGCTAATTTGCTTTCGGATTTCATCCGAAGTTGAAAATAAAACTTTCGAGCCCTCCCTCATCCGAATCTCCAGTATCTTTCCATATTGCAAATGTAATAACATGTCATGAAATAGTAACGTACGGTCTCTTTCGACGCTTAGGAGGAAAGGATAAGCGGTATGACGACCGCATGAACAAGTTATCGCCAAGTCGAACCATGTAAACTCGGGATTGCTCGACAGCTAGCCACACGAAAAGGGTTCGGAACAAAACCGAGTACATCGGATTTCGCAGACCCACTTTGAATTAATTGCGTGTCTCATTAGCTTTCTTCCTATTAATAAATCCGCTAAGCTGGCCCTCTTGTGTATATGATCAGCATCATTTCTTTTCTTCCATCTTTTCCTCTGAGAGAGAGAGAGAGAGAGAGAGAGAGAGAGAGAGAGAGAAATTTGTCTTTTCTTAGGATATAGAAGATAATTAGAAGGAAGGAAGAAAGAGGGTCTTCTCTTAGGGGCGGTTGGCAATTTCCGCATTCTTCTGTGGAGAACAATCAGTGGGCTTCAATCATCATCCTAGAGCCGACATCTTGTAGACAAGAGATGGTGTCTCTTATTAACTTATTAAAAGATGCAATCTTTGTATGCAGCCTTACCCCAAAAAAATTATAATGATAGGATATGATTCTTCTCTTACTTTTGTGGGCAGCCTTTTAGAAAAATTATTTTCTATATGGGCTTTGTGCTTACTAATTCATTTTATGTCCTAAAATTAGCCTTTTCTAGTGATATATATATATATATATATATATATATATATATATATATAATTACCTGTTTAGCCTTTACAATTATCTTGACATGAGATTATTGTTATTTGCGTGATTAATAATAGTAAATGAACTGCAAAATGTCCCATTTCTGGACCAATGATGATCGCTTGTCGAAACCCATATAAGATCCATCATTATTGACAATAGAGATTGCGTCGGTTTATCAAGATTTGAACAGAAATTGTACAAAAAAAGGAGGGTTGGGGACTTCACAGAAGCTTCCCTAAAGCTATTCATGTTCAACTTCACCAAAAAGGAAAAAAGGAAGGCAATTCAATGTATGCATATATTAGATAACTAGAGCAGCAGCCAAGTATTAGATAGCTGATAAATGTGGGAGCATAGGAAAGCACTAATTATAAGCACATGCTCATATCATTCACCCACCACTTAGCTATTACTTTAGTTTTCATTGCCCGTGGCATTTGTGGCCGTGGTTGTTGAATGAACCGTTTTATGTTCATTGGGGGATGTATTCAAGAACTTTGACCCTCTTTGTCTATCTATCTATAATATATATACATATATATTATTTGATTGAATGAAACTTGCCAAAACTTCAACTCTTTGGCCAATAAAAGGGGGGCGAAAGGAAAATTAAAAAGCTTAAATTTTAAATTGAGCACGTGCTAGTGATTTCACTTTCTATCCTTTAAATTTGCACCTTTAGGCAAAGAAGGGTCCATGTGACGGAACAAGACTGTAAAGTTGAAACAATGATTCAATTCAATTCAACCCCAGTGGGCTGCTTTTCTATCGCTTTTGCAATGAATATTCAATGTGATGAGATAGGATTCAACCCAAAGTCTTTTTCTTTACAATGTTTGCAACCGAGCTAAGGCACCGTGAGAAAGTGCCCTAGGCACCATGATCTTGACATCACATGTCACGTTGAGGGTCGACATATTCCCCCATGCCTGTCCAAGGGCCATCATTGAATATGTTGTCTTGCCTACTCGATCACATACTGCTATCAACATAACCGATTATCAATAATTGTGATGGTTGCTCCCCCCCTTCCCTCTTGTGATAAACTAATGCTAGGCATGCGATGTTTTTCTTTAAAGGTGGCAAAATGGGTCTTAGACTCATTTAAATTATAAATAAGCCATATATGGGTCACTTATTTTTTGAAGAAATTAGTTATATGAGTTTAACAATTAAAGACTTAAGATAAATGAGTCTTAAGTGGGTCTTAAATGAATTGGATTTAGAACCCATTTTCAACCAAAATCTCACAATATCTCTCTTTCCTCTTTAACTTTACAAAAATATTATTTTATAAAAATCAAAATTATAATTATTTTTATTTTATTTTATTTTATTTTATTTTTCTTTCCTTATTTTTCTTTCTTCTTCCTCCTTCCGATGGCCGGCACAACGATGGTCGATGACCATCCAGTGAGCCTAGAGCTTGTTGGATCTAACGAGACTTGAACTCACCAACATTGGGCGAGGCTTGAGCCTTGCCGATCCGGTGAGCCTCGAGCTCGCAGGCATTGGCCGTCGAGCAAGCTTGAGCTTACCGGATCTTGCAAGGCGGAGGCCTCGCCAACGTCCGATGAGGCTTGAACTCATCGACGTCAAGCGAGGCTTGGGCCTCGCCGAGATCCAGCCGGGGCGAGCTCGAGCCTCGCCGAGCCTCGAGTACACCGGCGTTGGGCGAGCTTGAGACTTGCCAGTAGCCGGTTGCCGGCTGTCGTCGTGGCCAACGACCGGTGGCTGGCCAACGGAGAAGAAGAAGAACAAAAAGAAAAAGAAAATTAAAAATTATATACTTAAATAATAAAAATAAAAATAATTAAAATTCGATTTTTTAAAATAATTATTTTAAAAATTATAAAAATTGTCCATTAAATTTGTGTTGTATAAAAATATTTTAGCAATACCATTTTTAAAATATATATATGCTTTCTTAGGTTTAGTTAAATGGGTCAGGTATAGGTAAAAAAATTTACATTGCAATAAATGGATCGATTTGAGTTAGACCAATTATGACTCCAACCCGACCCACATGTTTAATAGATCTATTTCTCCAGATTTTCTATTATAAAAAGAGCGAGTGAGGTAGTAAAAGGTGGTCACGCCTAAGTATCTAAATGTATTAAGGTCGTTATCCAATGCTATTCTTACTTAATAATCAAGCTACCGCTTCATACATAGATAGAGCTACGGCACATTCTCATTCTTGCCTCATTCGTCCATATGTGACTGAACACTGAGTAACGATAAATCAGGAGAGTTTCATCCGATGTATCTACGATGCCCTTGTCCTTAATACGTCTCTTGTCAGATTGGACACAGGAAAAATCATAATTTGGATTTGCTTACATAAAGAAAAGATAACGAGAAAAGGGAGGGAGAGCACGAAACCGTGCACTGATTCCCTTCCTTATCATTTGTTTTGTGAAGTAAGCAAGTGGTTTTCTTGATGGACTTTCCATCATCCACTTGCAATTGCGAACCCAATTGGGTTCGAAGGAGTTTACATCTCTGACCCTGGTGGTAAAACCCTCAACAAAGGTCGCTTTTTAGGAGTCGTGCTGGACTTCGCGTTCCCTTACGTGCTTTCTTCTTCTACCTGATTTTGACTTAATTATATACAAAAAAAAAAAATAGGTCGAATAATCTTGTGAACCAAGTCGCTATTAAGATCACTCAACCATGAGGTCAGCGTACCTGGTTGGAGTCATTGAAAGATTTCCAACTCATGGATTGGAGTCATCTAATCAAACCTCATAAACTATGAGCAAATATGTATGAATTTGGCCTCCTTTATAAACCAAAGATCTTGATTTAACCCATTCATGTGGCTTGGAGGGTATTCCATGAATTTTCTGATAGCTGAGTCTCGACAGTCATGTTTCAATTATCATAATAGAAATACATTATAGTGGGAATGCTCTATCATACGTAGACAACCTAACCATAAAAAACACTCAAAGTCAATACTTATAGTGCCCTACGTAAGCCACAAAAACAAAAAGGGTTATGGAGTTTTAGAATATGCTTGTCAATGTAAATCGTTTGGCTTTCTAAATCGTGCATTGGTGGGAGGTGATTTTTCTTTTCAAGCTTTTGATATTTGCATCATTATTCATATTTCCATCAATAATTACATCATAATTGGTGTGAGATGTATTTACTTAAGTGGCATATTTTACTTTATTTGTCATGGAGTGTTCACAAGGAAAGTTTTATTTTCTTTGCATCAAAATATTAATTTAATGAAAGTAAAAATCTATTAGAGAGACATCTATATGGGATCCTACATCCTAGTCACTTTCAATTGATAAAAAAAAATGGCCAGAAAAAGAAAGAAAGAAAGATGATTTCACTGGTATAACAACCCACCTTCTTAGAAAGATAAAAGAAAACGAGAAGGGTGCACCTAAGTTGTGACACCATCATGTGGAAAGATAACCAAAGGCTAATATTTTAACAAAGTACATCGAAATGCTTGGGCACTATAGCACTCAGCACGTCCTTTTCCTGACGTTAGGACTCTAGGAAGTGGTAGAATTCATGATCTGCAACTTGTGTCGATAGCAATGCGTACGCAAGAGTTCCAATAAAGCGTTGAAATACTCCACATTAATTGTTCACGGAGTTTCAACGGGCCTCATATTCATTTAGCACATCTTCATTCACCACTAAAAAATTTCGGATTTGGTTTTCTAATATCAAAATTGTTATCGAGCACTATCTAACGAATGTAAAGATCTTTCTTGCCCAGCAACTATGGCACTGATCTTCACTGTGATAGCTCAAGGTCACTATCACTCGAAGGGTTGGCACACAAAGCAATCGGTTCATTAATTTATATGAAATTTTGAGACGAGTGGACCAAGATCAATATTGAGTTCATGTCCTCCTTTCGTTATTTTAAGGCAGAAACCCAAATTGTTGGAGTGCGTATAAAGCAAATTATATGAACTAGAATGAAGCATGATAAAAGGGACAAATTGTACAAATGACTCATAAACTCTATCTTAATATGCAATGCAGTCCTTGAACTTTTAATTTGTTCATTACGGTCCTTGATAATCTACAATCTTCATAAATTTTTAATTTGTTTAATATGATCTCTAAAATTTTAATAAATGTTCAATCTAATTCCTATGTTATATGAAAATATTCATTGTCATCCTTTAATTAATTCAAATTTAGGGACAATAATGAACATTTTCATATAGTCTAGTATCAAAGTTCAGGGATCATATCAAACAAAATAAAAGTTCAAGCGTGATATTACACATTGAATTAAAGTTTAGAAACATCACTGAATAAGTTAAAAGTTCAGGGATTACATTACACATTAGGCTAAAATTTATAGACCATATGTATCAATTTCCCCATAATAAAGTGTAACCCTGATATTCTTCATCATGATAGAAGGTTGCAAAGATGATTGAAAAATGTCTTGAAAGTGCAAACTTAATGTAGGGCAAAAGAATGATTGAGATCTAAGATGTATGTTAAAAGAAATTACGAATTACATTAATCACCGTTTATCGACTCTACTAATATATATACAACCATACCAAGATTATTAATTTTATTTTTCATTTCAAGAGGCTTGATTTATTCAATAAAATTATGTAACTTCACATTTGAGATGCAAACATGATCATTTCCCAAATGAATGCACGCACCATTAGTTAATCCTTGCCATTGGATTTGATGAATTATAAGCCTACATATGTAACAACTTATATAGTCATGTGACACGTGCACCCACTTCACACAAAATTATATTGTCCACATTCCACACGCCAATAAATTTTTGTTTTTTGTAGAAGTTCGAGATTGATGGGACTACACATTATAGTCATCAAATTATATGCAAACAACCATACGGCACGCATGATTATGACCAACCATGATTCATGAGATGTCCAACATAATCATGTTTTAAAGAAGTAATTACCCTCATATGAGTAACTATCTCGTGGAAAACAACAATAGAAAAAAGCAAAGATCATTGAAATAAAAAATAAAATAAAAAATCAACCGGATCCACGTCCCTAATTGGAAATTCACATTATGAACGGCTCAGATCGGATCCAGATTCGAATCCGGACAACATTTCCTGGCCCCGGCCAGTGCGGTGGGTCGCGGCGCACTGACCGGGCCCCACCTGCTCGCGAGACCCGACGCCCCGCACGTGCCGTCGTACGGCGAACGCTTTTACCGCGGATTTTCCAGACGGTACGGTTTTCCTTCATCGCGAGTTACCAAAGCATTCCAACGACTCTCATTGGTCCTCGCTCCCACATAGGCCAACCGGCTCCCGCCACGTGGAACCTCAACTTCTTTATTTCCACTTTTGCCCCCGGTAAAAGCGCGCGGTTAACTGCCGAACGGTAACTCCACTCGCGCACGTCTGGCGGTTAAAAAATGTGCACACGGAGTTTCTCATCGCGCCGCGTGCACCGGCACGCAAAACTGTACTGCGGAAATCAAGATTCTCATTGGTCTACACTTCTTTTAAATAAAAATTACTTTGTCAACACTTTCTATTTTTCATCCAGAAAGGTTGAAAAAAGGGAAAAGTATTTTGAATTTCTCAAAACTACGAAGCAGTTAAATATAACTTTACGCTTCAATAAATTACACATTTTAAAAATTTTAAAGCTGTTCTCATAGTCTCTAACCAGTAACCAATAATCAAGTGAATCACGTGATTTCTCAAAATGATAAAGAAAAAAAAAAAAAGATTCCCTAGTTGGCTTAAATTTGTACTTAAAACACATCCTACCATGTTCACTGACTTTATTCCTTAAACAACATTTTTTTCCTGATATATTACTTTTGTATAGATGAAAGGTACAATTATCCGACGTAAATACATGGGTAATAAAATTATTTTTCCTAAATGTGTTTATTTTATAAAAAAAAGTGAATGATTTGAAAAATATTTTTTTTTTAAAATGATCGTTTAAATCATTCGCAAAAATGAATAAACGAAAAATATTTTTATCGCCCAAGAAATTATTTAAACATAAGTTATTATCGATAATAAAAATATTATTTATTTACTAATTATTTCAAATAATATAAGTGATCATTTTCTGAAAATTTCAAATTTAACAAAGGAAGCCTAATTACGAAAATAGCCTCGTCACAACACCAATTTAATGGTGAAAAAATTTGGATGCTTTTTCTTGCGTTTCATCATCGTGGCTTTGAAGTTTATTAATTAAAATGTTTTATAATGGCGAAAATAAAACAAAAATGAAAACAATTTCCTCAGAAAAAAGAAAAGAAAAAGGCACCCTCTCTGTCTCAGCTCAATGATATATGGCGCCCAACTTCTTCCTCAGCCCTCCATTAAACAATTATTTCCCTCTTTCTCTAAAAATAAAATAAAAAAGATTCCTCCAGAGCTTTTCAGCTTTTTCCATTTGTTTATCATTCCTGAATTCAGCAGCCACCAAAGTTTCTCCGTCATTTTTCCACCATCTCCCCTTATAAATTCCACGCTCCATTCCTTCAGAAAACCTCTTCTCCTTCTCCTTCTACCTTCTACCTTCTTTCCCTCTGGTTTTGCCTTCTCCTCCTTCCTTCCTTCTTCTCCTTCCTCTGCTCCTTCCCGTTGCTCTGTCCCCGCGCTTCTCGCCCTTTTCCTCTCCTCCCTTCCCTCGCCCCTCGCAGAACCCGAGACCTCCCGGTCCCCTCCGCCCCGTTTTCATGTTTTCCCACGAGACGCCGCGGCTCTTGATGCTGCGAGACTCATGACGTCTCCCGTTCTCAGCGAGATCCTGCTTCTGCATTTTATGGTCAACTCCGCCCTCCGCCGCAGGACACACCTCGTTCAATCCTTCTCCGTCGTCTTCCTCTACTGGTTCTACGTTTTCTCATGAACGCCCTCCTCCGCTCCTCTTCCTAATCCTAGCGTCCCGTAGAACTCCCCCTTGTAGTCTTTCCTGCGTGCTTTTTCCTAGGTTCTGGGCTGTAGCTTTGTTGTTTCTTTTCGTTTTCTGGTCGCCGGTGTTGTGCTATTTGTACCGTGGTCATGGCTTCTTCCAGTACGGGAGCATCTTCGGGTTCGTCCTCCTTGGCACTCCAGAACTCGGCCTCCGGCTCCGAGGGGTGTGCGCAGGAGCAGAACCAGATCATGGACCAGCGGAAGCGGAAGCGGATGATCTCGAACCGCGAGTCCGCCCGCCGCTCGCGGATGAGGAAGCAGAAGCACCTGGGCGACCTGATGGCCCAGGTGGAGCAGCTCAGGGGCCAGAACGCCCAGATCGCGCACGGCCTCAACGTGACGACCGAGCTCTACCTGAACATCGAAGCCGAAAACTCCATCCTCAGCGCCCAGGCGGCGGAGCTGAGCAACAGATTGCAGTCGCTCAACGAGATCATCAGTTATATGAGTTCCGCGAGCCTGCTCTTCGAGAGCGACGAGCAAGTGCCGGTGCTCGGCGGGGACGATGGATTCATGAACTCGTGGAACGCCTCGGCGGCGTGGATGAACCCGCCCGCCATGGCTCCGGCCGATATCTTGATGTACTGATGGAAAATGGGCGTGGTTGACCGAAGATCAAGAGATATTTTAGCTGCTGGATGGCTCCTTTTCTTTGACGTTTTTCCCTCTTTTTCTCTTCTGATGTTCAAAACAAATTTGGCTCCTGGGAATTTTTTAGGCCTGTAAGATGGACGGTCATTAAGTTAATCATGTGTCATTAGATCATGTGTCGTCAGATGCAAGTGGGTCCCCGCTGTAATTCCCTGTTGATTAAATGAAAATTTGTTTTATTATTCTAACAAGGTGTTGCTCTCAGCCTCTTGCCGATAAAATAATCCTCGTTGCGAAAAATAGACCATATGTCAAACCATCAGCGAGTTTATTCCCTTTGGCTCTACTCTTATTCATAAGATCCTATATTCAAAACTGAAGAATACCGTCCTATTCAAGCATTACGTGCGTCGTTGTACTCTTCTTGATGGACTAAACTCATAATATAAAAAAAGTCATGTAGGTAGGGGTGAACTGAGTCAAGCAACTCGCGGGTCACTCAAGCTTCGGATCAATGATTACTCGGATATCAACTTGTTTGAATTCTACTGGAAGCTCGAGCTACCCTGACGTTTGGTTTGGTCGGGTTTCTACTCATTGAATCTTAGTTCGGTCGCTCACGAGCATATCCTCAACCTCCGCCGCTCGTCGATGCCATAGATTCTCCTATGCTCATGTCAGCTAGTCCACAAGCCCCTAACCCGAATCCCTCTCTTGATCTCCTTTCTCCTCTCCATCCAACCCCGCACGGTTCCGGTTAGGGCTCACAACGCCCTATCCTACGTTGCTGAGCCTAACCCTGTCCTCACTAAGCTCGGGCGACACGATATTTGGCATAGCTCAGCCATAGGCAACCGACCCTCCTCCTGTGACATCGATGTAGAGGATGCAATGTTAAAGTCGGAGTAGCTTGGCAAGCAAAGCGATAACAATAGGGAGGCACGGCGGCGAAGGGACAGCATTCAATTAAGTTGCAACGGGGACGGAGGGCAAGGGACGACATTCAATTAAGTTGCAATGGCGATGCAAGCAGGCAGCAGCTCGATGGTGCCGACTACAACTAGCAAAGCTCCACTAAGAGAGGAGGGAGGCGAAAGTTTGCTTGGGATGTGTGGTTTGTTGTGTAAGTACCATATTTTGGCAGCAAGGTAACTTTATCAGGTAAATTCGCCTTTTCTAATCAAAGGGAATCCTAAATCCTAATCAAAATAGAGACAACATCGATATCATGCGCGCGTAGCACCATGTTTCATTTAATAGTCATGGGTAGTGTTGACATCCGATTCAACAAAACCCAAAACAATTTCACAGTTTTAATAATGCCTTTGTGGAAAACCCTTTTAGAGAAGGGAAAAAAAAAAGAGGAAAAAAAAGAAAAGAAAGGGACATACGAGATCACTAACCATGTTCTCTAACTTTTTCTTAAGCTTTAATTGCATGATGTTAGATCGAGATTAGATGTGAACCGAGCATGACTAAAGCATGTGGCCAGCCATCAACACCAAGGCTAAGCAATATAATAAAATCGACGCGGAGGTGGTCTAAATTTCAAGGGAATGCATTGGTCTATAGTGGAATCCTGCGGCTTTTGTCCTTCATGTGGGCATAGAACAAAGCTGTGCCGATGATGTCATCGAAGTGAAAATGTATTAGGTATCATGCAATACCCACTTTGACAATTTTTAAGTAACCTATCTAAAGGATATTTAATTATTTAATTAGCTTTGTTAGGCGATTTGGACCCCATTGATTGCGTCATCTGAAAACCCATTATTAAGTGAGCATTATTCGACGTGCCGATTGTGTGGAGGGGAAGGAGAGCTGATCGCCGCAGAAACATTATACTTCAATTCCCGTGCCAAACCTTTATATTCTTCTTCGTGAAAATTTTAAAAATACATTTGGGCTATTTTTTTCCTAATTTATCACCTAATAGATCCAGAAAAATCATGGACGGTAGCATAGTCAAAATTGGATAAAAAGTCCGAACCCGACGCAATCAGTAGCGATCCCAAGCTAGAAATTTATACATCGATCATGACTAAACAAATTAGTTGATTAGATAAGGTTAATGGGTAAGACAATCGGCGGCATTCTTTACTTGAATTCAATAATCGTGCTTAATCGTGGCCGTATGGGATTCTACGACTGATCTCAAGCTGGCCTACTTTAACTTTCTTTTCCCCCTGTTTTATACTCCCCCCTATTATTATTGAACGAAGAAAAGATTGAGGATAGAAGGCATGTTCGTCGGTCAAAAAAAATTTCTTTTATAATTTATGATTTTTAAATAAAAAGACGCAACTGTGCCTTCGAATCAAAGAAATGCCGTGATTGGTTTGATATGTGTGTCGTGCAACTTTTTTTTAACTCCTTTTTTTCCTTTTCCTTTAGGGAAAAATAGTAGCTTTATTATTATTATTATTATTTTTTATCTTTTTGCTCTACCGTATTTAATAATATATAAAGCTTAGGATACAAGGAAAATGGTGTGGCAAGGCACTCATAATTATTATTTTTTGAGGTTAGGGTTTTTGGATGCTTTTTGCCTTCTCTTTGATTTCATTAGGAGAACACCAATGGAAGCACGAAACGTTGGACTATTACATATGCAATAGTGGTGATTGCATCACATGAATTATGAATAAATGTGAGATTTTCTTACAAAGGATAATTTTAATTAAATGCCCAAGTTTCATCCTGTCCCTCTCGATGTGGCCATCAAAATTCACACACTAATTGACGATTCTATGCTACAATAAAGTGATTCTAATGACACGAAATTCGGGGTTAAATTCCTCTTAGGTAATTACACATTGGTAGTGAGAGAGACCACCTAATGATATCGAAATTTTCCCCGGGTCCTGAAGATACCACCCAAGCATCTGGCGTGAGGTTTGGCAGTACGAGGCTGCATTTTAATTAATATTGTACACATATTAATACTGCAAAACACAGATGAAAAAGTTACTCGTCAGTATTTTTTTGTCAAAATCCCAAACACCATTGTCGTTTAGAGTAACAATATTAAACAAGCATAGATCTAACACTTAAGAGATTGCCTTTACTTGACAAGAATGAAATGAGTTCTATTTATAACTAACCTCCTGAATATTGCACGAGTCCGGAATTCGATATTGAGGGCACCTACGGTGCTCGGTGGGACGTTTTGGGAGTTCGATCGTACTCCCGATGGGCACGTCCAGACAAGGACAAAGTCTCTGGGCCTTCGAATGAGGCCGGACTTTTCGGATGGGCTTGGGCCCTAATTGGTTTGGAAGATGGATTTTCGTCTTTATCTAGTTGGTCTCATCCGTGTGCGATTGTTGTATTGCACCGTGCATAACCCAAGGCCCGGTCCACATCACGACGGTAATCAGGGATCAATCCGGGTACTTTACGGGATGTAAGCCCCTCGTCATAATTAATAATAAAAAAGTGGATTGTCGGTCAGCTAATGACTAGATGAAGATGTTGATTTTGGACAAACTGCATGGTGGGGTTTTTTCCCCCAAGACATCACTGAAGTACCCTCGCCTTACCCAGTACAATGAGAATCTCTTTTCATTTGATTTACTCTTTATGTATAGAATAATTACGCTATCGTTCAAGAAGAGTTACAACTTGCACTGAGCTGATACGTTGTAAGTAGATGTGCTCAAAGAGCTTGCGATAGATTCTTTAAATTGAGAGAATCCACTTCTAAGGAGCGATTTGAGCTTCCTTGAAGAAAGGATGAAGAGAGTCTTAGTCTAAGATTCTAACAAGGAGTGTTAAATAAAGCCAACCCCTTTCTTTGCCAGAATAGAACAATTATATGGAGAAAAGCAACTAGCGTGGATCATCCAACCAGACCGATCTGAAATCGATACGGTAGTCGCTAGACTTACCACAATCAGTTTACAAAATTGGTTTATAGAGCGATGTGTCGGGCTTGTTATTGATTCCGGAATAACTAGTGGACCAAATTTGCCAATCCATTCTTAGTAGGTCTAGCGATGCTCAATCGATAGGGAAACGAAAGCAAAGTTTTCTTAGGTTTTACTTAAATCAGGTGGCAGCATTGAGCCAATTTTTTTTTGTGCCCACTGCCCGTAGTTTTCATACAGCCTAGCCCAAGCATAGCTCGGTACCGATCAGGTTTGATTCTCGAGTTGGATCATTTTAGCGGCTATATCAACCTCTCGGACTGGCTCGGTTAGCACCCGGGTTCCGATTCAAAGTTTGGAAGCAAGGAACTTAAAAACTTATCGAGAGTCGGATGCTCATAGTGTGCTTGAATTCTTCAAAAGAAGGGAGAAAGAAGCGGATCCTGATCTCCAGGGAATACGAACGATTGGTTCGCTCGTTGAATGAATCGACGTGACTTCCAACAGCACCACGCGTCTCATCCCGGACTCCCCGCCCCCGCGCTCGCTGTTTACTCGCCCGACCAAGATCAAGATCGTTGCGAACCTAGTCAGATGGATAAAAATCTTATCCTCTTCCTCGGACATCCATCCACGTAGCTTGCCCGTTCGTTTTTGTCTGTTTCCCGGCAATTTTTTCGGTTTGTGGAGCCGTGTCTCATTCATTCGCCTTTAGGATATTATGGAATCTGCCCGATATACGTGAATTTCACGGGAGTCTTATATCATCTAAAGATGTTCGAATAAATTGTGATCATCCCGCGAAATGAAACTGATCCGATATTGATATTATCCGGTACGTGAATGAGAAAGCTGTATTAATCTAGAAAAGAAATCGTCTCAACATTTAGTGCATCAGTTCCAATATGCCGACAAGACTTTTCATACACAGATAAGAAAAAAGCAATCGACAAGGCATTAATATCATTGATTGTGCAAGTTGACAACGTACGTAGGGAACCTATCGACGTACGACGTGTGTAATAACATGTGGAGCAGTTTCTGTGATTCACGAACGAGTCCTCTCCATTGCCGACATGAACTCCAACAGCTCCCGTAACGCGGTGAAGTGCCTCCGTGACCGTTAAAGCTCTTACGGTGGAGCTTAGCGACAACCCCGCCGACCCTCATCCACACGCAGCCGACACTACCGGACACCTCTCCCCTCCCACAACCGGACACGTGTCCTCATCCGAAGGAAGTGGGCGTGGCATGCACGTGTCGCGTGGCCGAGCCACGCACTTGGAGGCTCGCACGGTCTCCCGCTGCCTTGCGGGGCTCCCTATAAAGACCCCTCGGAGTCGGATAGATCGATCATCAATCTCCAAACAGAAAGAGACATTCAGTGCGAAAGAGCGTGATTTCTTGGTCCTTAGTTATTTGCACGGTCACTTTGCGTAGAGACGTTTGAGAGAGGAAATGGCAGGATACGGCGGGCAGTATGGTGACTCTGACAGGCGTCGCTCTGGCGACGAGTTCGGCAACACGATCCGCCCGACGGACGGGTTCGGAGACCAGGTCCAGCAGACTGGATATGGAACTGGCGGTTACGGTGCTGGAACTGGTGGTCATGGCGCTGGAACTGGTGGTTACGGTGCCGGAACTGGTGGTCATGGCGCTGGAACTGGTGGTTACGGTGCCGGAACTGGTGGTTATGGCGCTGGAACTGACAGCTACGGCTCCGGAACCGGCGGTGTAGCTGGAGCGACTGGTGGCCTCGGTTATGGCGGAGACCAGCAGCAGCAGATGAGAGGCGAACGTCGTGGAGGTGGTGGCGGTGGCGGAATGCTCCAGCGATCCGGAAGCTCCGGTTCTAGCTCCGTCAGTCTCTAACCCTACTTCATTTTTAATTTCCTTCCTTTCCCTTTTGTAATCTGAACTTTCAGCGACATTTAATTTCACGAATGCACGTAAATTACTCGTCAGTTGTCCACAAATTCTGTCAAAGCTTTGAGAATGTCACGGCACATGCTTCAATTCATAGGAAAGCCATGCAAGTGAATCTCAACTGTTCTTTAAAAAACAATTCTTCTGTTATGGGTGCAGTCGGAGGATGATGGCCAAGGCGGGAGGAGGAAGAAGGGGATCAAGGACAAGATAAAGGAGAAGATTCCAGGGATGGGCGGGGACGATGAGCAGCAGCAGCAGCAGCAGGGGGTCGTACCCATATTCCACCGCCGGGAGCGGAGGAGGCTATGGGGCGGAGATGGGGCAGCAGCAGGAGAAGAAGGGGATGATGGACAAGATCATGGATAAGCTGCCCGGACATCATTAGATACAATTATTGCATAAGTCCCTCGATAAGTACTAGATATCTAAGCGGGGGTACGTATTTGTCGTTCTGTCTCTCTGTATATGAGAGGGACTTCGAGTTTTGAGTCTTCCAAATAAGTGCAAGAAGGCCGCTACTTGTCTACTTCCCCTTCCCTGGGAAGCTTGCACCTGAAAGTTGCTGTTTTGTGTTTGTGTACTGAGATCCTTTGCAGTTTTAAATATATATATGTTGAAAGTTTTTGTATTCACAAGTTAAAAGTGATGTGTTTTGGATATTGCGATTGACCATTTAAATACGCGGGTCTCTGTATAATTGATTTCGCAAACCGGTTCTTACGATGAATGCAGAGCTGCCTAGCGGCGGCAAACCGGCCGGGCTTCTAGGGACCATTGCTCCTGATGGCCTTGCCTTGCATCCTACAATTCGTGCAAACGAGGTTTGCTCCACGTTGCACAACCTGAGAGCTGAGGACAGCGACAGGAGCTGCGTAAATATCTGCAAGGAGAGAGAGACAGGAGAGACAGGATATTCTTCCGTTCCAATATTTCTATTTATATTTTTTCATGAGTGTGCTTTTGAAAGGGTTTAACTCGAGTCTCTTCCACAGCCATACGATTTAACTTGAAGACAAGTGACTAACCCATTGGAAAACATCTTTATGGATACATTTTTCCGGGCCCGATTCTCTTAAGAAGCACTCATTTTAACTAGATCTTTTTCCCTATAAAAAGCACTTAATAAAGGTCTCAGTTTTAATTAAAAAAATTATCTCATAAAAGGCACTAAATTTTAGTTAACACCCAAATCTGACCCCTTCAAGTTTCTGTCCAATCAACAAGTAAACGTGGAATAACGTGTTGCATCTTCAACGTCGAAACTTGATAGGGCCAATTTTTGGTACCGACTGAAAATTGGTGCATCTTTTTTAAGACAATGAAATATTTAGATTAAAATGGGATGCAACCTAGAATTTGCGCTTTTTATGATGAATAAATAATTTGGGCTTGATATTGAGATCTAACCTAAAATTTGCACTTTGGGGGGTTTAGGCCTATTTTAAAATAGGCATTTGGAATCTCAACACTAAATTCTTGAGTGTGTTGTCAACATGGGATAGTTTCACAAATGATTCTCGAACTTTGGTTTAATGTGCAATTCTACGAATGATTCTTGAACTTTGGCTCAATATGTTATATCTTTCCTAAACTTTAAAATTTTTATAATGTGATCTCTGAATTTTTATATATGTGCAATGTTGCTCATGAACTTTTAATATGTTCAACGAGATTCATAGGCTTTTGATACATATTTAATCTATTTCTTGAACTATATAACAATATTTAATGTTATCTCTAAACTTGAATTAGTTGAATGACAATATTGAATATTTTTATATAATTCAGAGACTAGATTGAACATGTATAAAAAGTTTAGATATCACATAAAAAATAATTAAAAGCTTATAGACGATATTGCGTATTGGACTAAAGTTTGGAGACTAAATGAACAAATTAAAAGTTCAAGGATGACATTGCACCATAAGGAAAAATTCAAGGATTATTTATGTCACTTTCCCAATTAATAATATAAGTTTTTTTCAACAGAGAGGACAAGTGTTGTATTGCTTGCTATAAAGTGTACATGGGGTACCTGAAAAATTGCTAGAATTGCCATCTCAAGAATTGCTAGAAAAGTGTATATGGGGAATTTATGTTGCGCGCAGGGCTCAAGTCAAATGGGGACTTTTGGCTTTCTTTCTTTCTTTTTTTTTTTTTTTTTTGAACAGGAGACTTTTGGCTTTCTTTTACCAGTCAAAAGATAACGGGATCACTAGGTGATCTCTGATTTGCATAGATAGCTGTAATTACCAATTCCAAAAGGTCCGAGGATTGTTTCATGCTCCTTTTCTTTTATATTGACAACATAGGTCGGAATGACAAGGATAGTTTGGTGCTCCCATCTTTATACATTGACGGCTTAGACCAAAAATGACAAGAATTATTCCACTAATCAATAATTGTTCCCCAACTTTGAGATGAAGGTGATAGAGTTATACGTTTAATAGAGGAAAATAATGTTTGAGAGTATAAATAATTTATTTTGGGTAGACACTTCCCAGTAGATCACCCATTCCGTCATGTTAAAGCAAACAATATCGCTTTTATTGCTGCTAATGGCATATATGTAATTTCCATCATAATTATGAATGCCCTAAACTCCTGCTATATATAGGGCCAATATCTTTTATAGTTTTAATACTAAAACTTGTAACCCTAGAGCTTATAACATTGATATCGATAGTGAAGAGATTGCACTATAGTTTTTCTCTCCCTGATTTTGGGAAGAGTTTTTCACGTAAAAATTTTCGCTCATTTGTATCTCTATTTTTCTCTTCATATATTCACGTTCTTAACAACTAATATCAAAGCTTGGTTTTGGCGAAATAGTGGGAGCGAATATGGACAAAGGGAAGGTCAAGATTAATTGGTTCGATAGCAAGGACTTTAGTTTATGGAAGATGCAGATCAAGGATATGTTGTAATAGAAGAATTGCATCAACCTTTGTCTAGAGAGAAACTAGATTCTATGAAGCAAGGAGTGGGAATTGTTAGATCAGCAAGCTCTACGTTTGATTTGTCTTACATTGGCGTGGAACATTGCTTTCAACATTACCAATGAGGCGACAACGGTGGATTTGATGGCGGCATTGTCTAAGATGTACAAGAAGCCTTTTACATCAAATAAGGAATATTTGATGTGTCGTCTTTTCAATTTGAAGATGAACGAGGGTGCTTGTGTCAGATCACATCAACGAATTCAACATGATCACGACTTAGTTAAGTTTGGTGGATATCAAATTCGATGGCAAGGTAAAGGCTTTAATTTTATTATCTTCTCTACTTAAAAGTTGGAGTACAACTGTGATTGCAGTGAGTAGTTTTTCTCGTAAAAAAAAGTTGAAACTTCAAACTATCCGAGATTTGATTCTTAGTAAGGATATTCACAGAAGAAAATCGGGTGAATTTTCAAGTGCTACCTTAGATATTGAAGGCAAAGGAGGAGTAATCAACGAGTGTGAACCCAATACCGTGGTAGATCAAAGTCCAAAGAGAGAAGTAAATCAAGACCTCATGGAGAAATAATTTGTTGGAATTGTGAAAAGAAAGGCAATATGAAATGAAATTATAGAGCCACAAAAAAGAAAATTCAATATCAAGATCGAAATCAAGAGGAAGAAAAATCTGCCAATATAACTCTTGAAGCATGATACCGATGCTTTAATTTTGAGTATTGACAGTCCAATTGAGTCTTGGATACTTGACTTAGGTTTGTCGTTTCACTCTATTTTGTATAAAGAATTAGTACACAACTTTGTTGCTAGAAACTTTGGAAAGGTTTATCTTGCTGATGATTAACCTTTGGATATTATGGAAAGGGGTGATGTTTACATTTAATCCGCTAGTAGATATCAATGGAAGTTGCATGATGTTAGATACATTCTAGCACTTAAGAGAAATCTAATCTCTATAAATAAATTATATGGCACAAGATATAGAACTATTTTTGGGGATAGCTCTTGGAAAATAGTTAAAAGTGCTCTAGATGTGTACATGATATAACCATATGGTTTCTAGTTCTTGGAAAAGAAAATTATGTTTGCAAACTACAGAAAAGTTTGTATGTCTTGAAATAGACTCCAAGACAATGATACAAGAAATTTGACACTTTTATTTTTATTAAGGAGTTTAGTAGAAGTGAAATGGATCACTATTTTTACTTCAAGAAATTTGATGACTACCATATTTTTTTGTTGTTGTATGTGAATGATATGCTCATTGGAAGATCTAGCATAAGGGAGATCAACATATTGAAGCAGCAATTGTCAAAAGAGTTTAAGATGAAGGACTTGGGTGTAGCGAATTAGATTCTTGGGATGAGGATCACATAGGATAGATCCAAAGGAATTCTAAAATTATCTCAAGAAAAGTACATTGAAAAGATGCTAGACAAATTCAGAGTTCAAAATGCAAAGCCCAAAAGTACCCCTTCAAGAAATCACTTCAAGCTTTCAAAGAAGTAGTTACTTCAAGTCAAGGTGCCTTATGCATAAGCTATTGGCAATTTAATGTACCTTATGGTATATGCTTGACTAGACATAGCTTACACAGTAAGAGTTATGAGCAGATACATGGCAAATCCAGTAATAAAGTATTAGAAAGCTGTAAAGTGGTTATTAAGATACCCGAGAACACTAGGTATGTCATTATGTTTTATGAAAAAACGATGTAACTTTAAAAGGCTTTCTTGATGCAAATCTTGATGGTGGCTTGGATAATATGAAGAGCACCTCAGGTTATGTTTTTACCTTAGGTAGGATTGCAATAGTTGGATATCTAGACTTCAGATGTGTATATTTCTTTCAACCACTGAGGCAGAGTACGTTGCTATATCTAAAGCTGGTAAGGAAATGATTTAGCTGAAATTTTTTTTTGAAAGAAATAGGTAATGGGCAGGATAATAGTGTTTTTTTTTTTTTTTTTTTTTTTTTTTTTGTGACAATTAGAGTGCTATTTATTTTACAAAGAATCCTATATTTCATTCAAGGACAACATACATTGAGTTAAAGTATCATCAAATTTGTTAGTTGATAGATGATGGGACTTTGTCATTAAAGAAGATTCTCAGTGCAGAAGGTCTAGCAGATATGTTAATAAAAGTTGTCACTTGTTTAGAAACTAAGGTTGTGCGTTACCTCAATTGGCTTCTAGGGTAAGTGATGAGGGGGGCCGCTGCACTTGGACAATTTAGGCTACAAAGATAAAGACTATGAAAGATTATTGTTATTTTTTTGAAGATCAACCTCCAAGTAAGAGATTAATGGACTATAGGAAAATAATGTTCAAGTGCAGAAACCATTTATTTTGGATAGGCACTTCTAGTAAGTTACCCATCCTATCATGTTAAAGCTCCTTTTGGGTAGGCACTTCCCAGTAGATCACCCATCCTATCATGTTAAAGCAGACAATAGGGCTTTTATTATTATTAATGGCATACATGTAATTTTCATCATAATTATGTATGCCTTAGATTCTTGCTATACTTTTATAGTTCTAATGCTGAAGCTTGTAACATTGATACTCATAGTGGAGAGATTGCCTAGTGTAGCGCCACCGTTTTCGCATCTTGATTTTGAGAAGGGATTTCACATAAAAATTCTTGTTCATTTTTTTTTTTATTTTTCTCTTTATATATTCACATTCCTAATATAAGGATGTGGTTGAAGTTAGCTATGTGCAGTGTGCCAAGATCGCCGGACATAAATTTAATGAATTTCTTAGTTTATCTCAAGAAATTTATGTCAAGAAGTTGCTTGAACGATACTTCCAAATGCACAATTGTAAACCGAAAAGAATGTAGGACTAGAACCACTGTGATTCGCCCTAGTGGCCACCCTTCCAATATGGAAGGGGAATGTGAGGGGTTCAAATCCCCACCTTCTTTATGGAGGGATGGGGTGGGGACGCGTAAGTTTCAAGAGTGGGTTTCGACTCCCACGCCCGCAATGAGTGTACTCCGACAAAAAAAAAATGTAGGACTAGGCCAATCAAGGATATGACTTTCCAAATGTCTCAGTTATTACTCCATCCGTTTTGGAATCCTTCACCACTTCCCTAGTTTATTTCGCGCGCAAATCAAGAAGAGAAGAAATTATTGCGGGATTTATAGACCAAACAGATCAAAATCATCTAAATCATTAATCACGTGAGTCCATAGTAGACGCCGCACGATTGGATAAATGTTAATCCTTCATCGTAAGTCTATAACTATCATTTGATTTGCCAATTAAATTATGGTACAAAACTTGATTTGGCTGGGGTTGACTCGGAACAGACTATAAAAAAGAGAATAGTTTTCCAATTCAAAATGTGAGAAAACTTAAAACATTTCGTAAGCTTTATGTATAAATGGACGCTCATAATGTATTTGAATTCGTCAAAAGAAAAGAGAAAGAAGTGGATCGTGATTTCCCCGAAATACGAGCGATTGGTTCGCTTGATACTTTCCTTCCCGTGATCAACGAATGAATCGAGATTGTTACGAACCAGGTCAGATGAATCTTATCCTCTTCCTTGGACATCCGTCCACGCAGCTCAACCCTTCCTTTTAGTCTATTTCCAAACGACATGTCTTCATAACACTGCATAGAACTTTTTCCTTTTTTTCTTTTTCCTGTCAGTGAAGGCGGGTCTCATCTCGATTTGGATCATTTGAATCTCGCATAAGTCCTACATCGTCCAAAAATGCTGACTGGGATCATCTCAATTGTTTTTTTTTTTCATCCCTAGAAAGAAGCTGAGCTAAATCCAACGAGATCGATTAGCCAAATTAGCATATTAACTTATCTGTTATTTGCACAAGCTTTTATGTGAATGAGTGAGATGTATTAATCAAAAATAGGGAATCATGTCACTACTCAGTACATCACTTTTAACGGGAAAATTACTAAAACAATCCACAACCAATTGTAACTTTTTCAATTCAGTTTTAATTTTTTTTTTATCAAATCAGTCCTAAACTTTTTGCAATCATGTCAATATAGTTTATCTAGCCATTTTTTTATAAGCCAGCACTGAAGTGGACACTAGCTAGCCGACCAATACCAACATAGACAATTGTTTAATAACATTTTATTTTTCAAAATTTTTATTAATTTTTTTCTTTTTTTTTTTTCACTTCCTTCTCCTTCCTCCGGTTGATTGCCACCGGCGACCGCCGAGGCGGCAAGGCCAATGAAGGACCTCACTAGCCTCGAGGAAGCCTAGCCGTGGTTGCGTGACCTTGCCCAAGCTGCCAGCTACGCTGGCAAGGCTCACCCTCATCAAATCTAACAAGGGTCAAGCCTCGAAGCCATGGGCGAGGCCCAACCTTGTCGAAGGCCACAAGGTCGGAGGCCACGACCTTGTGCAGCCTCTAGTGAGGGTTGCTAATCGATGGGTGAGGCTAGCACTCACTAGATTTGATGAGTCGAGTCTCACTAATCATGGACAAAGCTTGGCCTCGCCAAAGGCCACGACCTCGCATAGCCTCTGGCAATTGCTGCGGTGGCTAGGCGAGGCTCGCCCTCACTAGCCATGGTGATGCCCGACCTCGCAAGATTTGGTGAGGCTTAACCTCACTTAGCCATGGCAAGCCGTAACTTGCCGATGGCCGACAAGGCTAACATTGTCAATGCTCACCTCTAGCCAGGTGGCTAGAGGAAGGAGGGAGGAGGAATGACATACCACGAAGACCACTCATGGGCCATTCAGAACAAAGGATGCTCCTTGAAGGTTAACGGAATTCCGTATCCTGTCAGCATTAGGTGGTGGTAGGATTGTTGGCTTTTTTGGAAGGGCAGGATCGCATCTTAATTCTATTGGAGCGCGTTTGGAATCATTTTTGATTTAACACCATCCTATCCCTTAAGCTTTTCTCTTCTTTTTTTTAATTCTTTTTTTAATGTCTTTGGCTTGTGATTGTAAGAATCTTCTTCTTTTGTTTCCTCTTTTATGTTAGAATAAATAAACATTAAGTCACGTCTTGATTTAAAAATTTAAATTTTTTAAATAATTAACAATAATTCCACAAAATTTTACATTGTATTAAAACAGTAGGTCCCGAGTTCAAATTTTTTCACACCCCTATTTGAATCACTTTTTTGAGAGTGAGAGGTGTGCCACTTTGACAAGATCACTCGGTCCCCTTTTCCCCCTTTCAAATCCCTCCCTTGTCTCTTCCAAGAGTGCATGAAGTACCCTTGAAATTCTTTTAGACTAGGCATTTGGGTCAAAGAAGTACTGGGATTAGTGAGCGTATTAATGGACAGCGAGAAAACCCATATTGGCCGGCCTTAATGGGCTAAAGTGGTCCCAAATGGCTGGCGTTGATGGGCTTACGTGGGCCGGTTAATGACCGGCCCAAGCTCTCCTCAGTCGAAATTTTGGTCGTTGGACCCGAGGCTTCGAAATTATGATGTCCTTAGTTTGAAAATGCAGAAGAAACCTAGTAATGCGGGGTTTATATGAAATCATTGTTTATATCAAGGGTTGAATTTCATTATTATTGGCGAATTCGATCTCTCAGATTTTTTTGAAAATGTAGATATATGATTGATCCATCGGCAAAATTTGAATGTTGGTAGGTATTCAGTAGTCTTTTGTATTTATATCAACTTCCACGCTCAGAGTAACCTATGCTAAGATTTGCGCCAAAAGTTGAGTGTAAATATAAATGCTGTAGTTGTTTTTCTCCTTACAAAGCTGTAGGTTTTTATTGTGGAACTCCTCGTGAGTTAGACCCGGCAATTTGACCTCACATGGGCCCTAAATATAAGGTTCACATGAACATCACGAGATGGGCTAAGTCCGTGGATGCAAATTTAGACGAGTTTTTCGATGCCTCGAGACAGGGGGAGGAGTAGGTGACTTGTTTGCGTTAAATAAAGAGAAAAAAAAAAATCACGAGATGGGCCAAGTCCGTGGATGCAAATCTAGACGAGTTTTTCAATGCCTCGAGACAGGGGCAGGAGTAGGTGACTTGTTTTTTTTTTTGGTAAAGGAAGTAGGTGACTTGTTTGCGTTAAATAAAGAGAAAAAAATGTACGGTGGCCGATGACCGTGTCGCCTTCTGCTCACGAATTCAAACGAAAAGGATATAACAAAAATGGTTAATATCCTGAAAATCATAAACTAGTATACTTGTAATAAATTTATCCTAAACTATTTTTTTACCACCAAAAACTCCAAATTGATATATTTTTTACAAATTTACCCCAAACCGGTACATTTGTGATAAATTTACCCTCTATTAGTTTTTGTTAAATTTTATTCTCAAATTATTAAGTTAAATGACACGTGACAATTGACTCCAGATACCAATTTAGGATTTTACGCTCTGTTTGTCACATTTTACAATTCTTGTGATTTTTTTGTGGCATTAATCTAATTTAGCATATAGTATATTTGTCACAAATTTATCATTTTGGGGTTTTTTGTAGTGAATAAATTAGTTTGAGGTAAATTTATGTCTACCGGTTTATGGTTTTTTATAATTAGTCGGAGTAAATTTATCACAAATATACCAGTTTTGGGTTTTTCATGATAAAAAATAGTTTGGGGTAAATTTGTCACAAGTGTATCAATTTGGAGTTTTTAAGGTATTAATCCTAACAAAAAAAAAAAAAAAGAAGAACTAGAAAGAAATATTAGAAGGCGTTGAATTGTCCACCAAAGGATGGCGCGCTCCTGAAAGTCAACTGTCAACTGTCGACATCTTTTCGCAAGCACTGGTTTCAGTTCGGTGAATTTTCGTGCAAATATTCTATATTCGATTCTGCATACATAGGTTGTAGTACTACTACTAGTAGGTGAGAAAGAGAGGGAGGGAGAGAGACTGCTTCTGCCATTCAATATTATTTTCTTTCAGAGATGTCAAATACATCCAAGTTGCAGACTCCAGATTCATGAACCTGTCCCGGGTTAAGTGAGCTGCCTTTTTCCGCCATCGAAACGCCTCCCACCAATATTGAACGACAAGGAGACGCGCACGTTCAAGTTGAATTTAATTATCTTCAGAAAAGAGAGAGACATAATTTCCTCGAAGTCGGCGTGAAGAAGTCTCCGCTAAATGTCTTTTGAACATAGATACAAATAGCCTCTTGATCAAAGCTTCTACACCACATATCAACAAGACAGGATCCATGCCTTCTCATCAATGGCAGTACGACGTCTTCGTGAGTTTCAGAGGCAAGGACGTTAGGAAGAACTTCATATCACACCTCTTCCCCAAGCTGACCGAAGCGGGGATTAACTACTACAGTGACGAAGACAGAGAGGACGCTGGGGAGGAGATCAAGGACAAGCTCTTCAGAGCGATCGGGCATGCGAGGTTCGCCCTCGTCGTGTTCTCTCCGAGCTATGCTGACTCCAAGTGGTGCCTGAATGAACTGGTAGAGATCCTCGAGTGCAGAAGGCAGCTCAAGAACCAGGGCCACGTGGTTGTTCCCATTTTTCATGGCGTGGCCGCGGCTGATGTTTCGAATTTGACGAGCGGAACCAAGTTCTCGCAAGGTTTCGAGAGGTTGTGTATGATCCAGAAAGATGTTAAGCAGATGAACACATGGAAAAATGCTCTAATAGAGGCTAAGAAAATTTTCGGCTTGGATTTGCAGAACGACGCCAATGGGTAAGTACCTGTGATTCTTACTCCATGTCGAAACTTAGTATCGCCTTCTGTGAATTTTCCTTTTTTGATTGCCATTTTTTGGGTTTGTCTGCTTTGTAGATGGAAATTGTGTATAATCGACGAAATTGGTTTTCTTAAGGGAATGGAATAAGTAGAAGTGTTGTTCCACTTTCCTGAAAATTCTTATTGCCATCTTTTGAAGGATTACGACTGAACCCTCATTGCATCTCTCTTTCTCACAATGCTCTCGGCATCTCCCTCTTCTCGGGCATGGTCGGTGTCAAACTCGACTCAGATCTGTCGAGTTCGAGTTGGATCTGTCCCGGGTGTATGGTGACAGCGTGGCGGTTGTCGAGGGGAGGGCCTGAGCATTGGGTGGGCGGATGGGTTAGGGTTTTGGGCAAGTGAGTTTTCATTGTTGGTGAATTTGAAATGGTGGGAGGGACAAAATTGAAACGGAAATGACAAATTCGTAAATAGGATTAGATGTAAATATAATTGGAATGCTAATTATAGAGTTGCATAACTCAAGGTACAAATTGAGCCTAGTCAATCACCCTTCTCTGCCGTAGGAATTTTCGTTACACATGCCAATGTCTCTGTTGATTCGGTCAAGCTCGATTTCTTCTCTTCACAAACCGTAGAAATTTGAGTATAATGTTCATCGTATTTTGTCTCTTGGGGTATATGTGTGTGTCTATTTTCTCATACATATTGCTCATATAAATTTGGTACCAACATTTAACGTCAGCAATGAGGCGAAGCTCATAGAACACATTGTCAAGTACCTTGCCGAGAAGATACGTCCAACACGGCCTCTCTACCCGACGAAAAAAGCAATTGGAGTAGCTCATTTAGCAGAAGATGTGATTGCCTTGCTAGGAAATGGTGGAGAGGAAGATGTGCGCATGATAGGCATATGTGGTACGGAAGGAATAGGGAAGACAACAGTGGCTGCGGTTGCTTGTGATAAGATTCTTGCTGAATTCGAGTGTTTTGTCTTTCTCGAAAATATTGGAGAAGTGAATCGAGACCTTCTCGGCCTGCAGAAGAAGTTACTCCAAAATCTCATGAAGGTAAAAGGATTGAAGTTGTATGATGACATTCACACCAACATCAATGAGATAAAAAGTAACATATGTCGTAAAAAGATACTTCTTCTCCTTGATGGTGTTACTGGGAAAAAACAAATGGACTATTTCGGCGCTGGAGAGCGAAAATCGTTTCACCCGGGGAGTAGAATCTTGATCACAGCAAGAGATCCAAATTTGCTGAAAGTTCTCAAGGTCGATGACAAGTACATTGTCAAAGGATTGAGTCCAGACAAAGCACTTCAACTCTTCTGTCATCATGCCTTCGATAGAGAAGAACCTAAACAAGGTTATGAAGAGCTGTCTGAAAGTCTAATTCATTATGCAGGGGGTCATCCATTGACCCTTAAAAGATTAGGTTCCTACCTTAGTGATGTGTCTAAAGATCATTGGCATAAACTATTGGACAAGTTGGGGAGAAGCCCTTATCTTGATTGCATCGATGGAGTTTGTAGTTCACCCACCCTCCCATTGCAATCCGTTGGGCCGTATGGAGGTCAAGGTGGTGGTGCTTATGATGATGGAACATACACAGGCATAAGGCAAATCAGTGTCCTCATTATGTCGGTTATTGATTCCATCACCATCGATTATGATCAAGAGGGCTGTTTGGTACGTTCTTTCAAGCACGGCAGACATCCTGATGGTAACATTTTTACGGTCAGTATATTGTTACTCTTAAAAGTTTCATTGAACAATAAATATTTAGCATTTGAATTACCATGATCAAGAGATGGGTAGAAGTAATCATGTGCTTAAATAATACACATTATTAGCAATGAAGCAATGACCCGTGATATGATTAATAATAAACCTTCAAATAGTTTTGTTGAAAAGAAGTCCACCTAGATTAAAGAACAGATCAAAGGGACGGAAAAAAAGTAAGAAAGTTAGGTTGCATGGGTGTGTATATAGGAGAACAGTGACACTTGAACAAATTCTTGCACTTGTTACAGGTCAAATTAGATTATCCAAATGAATACCTGACTTCGATCTCAGGCCATATAAGAGACTACCAAATTCCTATTGTTATTCAATCTCTCAAATTCCATACCAACAGAAAGACATACGGACCATTTGGCTTTGAAAGAGGGCAATTTTTTCATTTTCCAAAAGTTGATGGCGGAAGAATTATTGGGTTTCATGGAAAATGTGGCAGTCATCTTGATTCAATTGGAGCCCACTTTGGGCCAATTTCTCATGCATATCCTTTTGAAGCTTTTGGACCATTTGGGGTGATAAAGGTGAGGACATTTGGGATGATGGGAGATATACAGATGTGAGAGAAATCGTTGTAGGATTCGATTCAACAATCAATTTTATCTCTGTTCTATACGACAAGTATGGATGTCCAGTTGGTCCCTTCACGCATGGCGCAAAAAGAGGAAGCAAAACATACAGGGTAAGTCATTCTCTCTCTCTCTCTCTCTCTCTCTCTCCCCCCCCTCCTCCAACCCCCTCTTTCTCTCGGGATTGTATAGCTGAGTTGAGTTCCGCTCATTTAAGCTATTGGAAAATAGATAGGGCCGAAAAGAGTTAAAAGAAAAATCAGAAGAATTGAGATGTCATAAAACCAAGAAGTGAACATAACAATTTTCCTTCATTCTCGTCTCTTGAATCTGTTTCTTGCTTTCGTCACTTCTTCTCAAATTTTGATTTTTTTCCCCTCAGATTAAGCTTGACCATCCAAGTGAGTACTTGGCTTCCATCTCAGGCTACATTGGAGAAGTTTCTAAAAACACTATTCTTCAATCATTAACAATCGAGACTAATCTGAAGTGTTATATGCCATTTGGAACCGCAAAAGGAAGGTATTTTTCATTTCCATACAGCGGCGGCAAAATTATTGGGTTTCATGGGAGGTGTGATGGCCCTCGTCTCGAGTCCATTGGAGCTTATTATGAACCGATTCCTCATACGTATCCCATTAAGGTCTTTGGGCCTTTTGGAGGTGCAGGTGGAGATTCCTGGGATGATGGACAATATGTCCATATAAGCAGAATCGCCGTTCGGTATGGAACGGTCATTGATTCTATCGCTTTTGATTACATCGACACCAACGGCTCCAAACGGTCGATTAGGCATGGTGGAAATAGCGGGGAGAATATTTGCGAGGTTGTTTCTAAGACTCTTTCTTTTTCTCTTTCTCCTTTCCTACTTGAATGTAATAACGTAACCTTCCTAGTTTATAGATCAGAATCATATTTCAAAAAGATCTACAAATTATTTTGTTCATGGAATGATGCAACATATAGTCACTCATGTCAAATATGTGTTTTTGTGGCCTGTTTGCAGGTTAAATTGGCATACCCGGATGAGTACATAACTTCTTTTTCTGGATATATCAATTCAAACAATAGTCACGGTCTAATCAACTCGCTCACATTTCGAACCAACAAAAGAATATGGGGACCGATTGGAAAAGAGGAAGGGAAGTATTTTTCCTTGCCATCAGAAGCTGGGAAACTTGTTGGATTTTTTGGTAGAAGTGGTACTTTACTTGATTCTATAGGAGCACACATTGAGCTCTTCTCGAACAAGCTGTATCCCTTCAAATCAGTGGGGTTATTTGGGGGTTCAGGTGGTTCATCTTGGGATGACGGCAACCACCATGCTAACGTGAGAAAAATCATAATTGTATTCGAACCAAGTAGAGAACCGATTATCGAGTCAATCACATTTCAATATGAAGAGGAGGATGGAGATCTAAGGTTATGTGAAAGACATGGTGGCACAGATCAAGGCGAGATCCATGTGGTAAGTCCCCGTATATATTCCTCATAGAAATTTTGCATGTGTTTCTGATCATGAGTTTGATATAGTCGCACCCCACTAATCTATGCAGATTGATCTGTATGATTCGGATGAGTATCTAACTTCGATATCAGGGTACATAAGAAGTTCTAGTTCTTGTCCCACTGTCATTCGCTCGCTCACCTTTCAAAGTAACAAACGGACAATTGGACCAGTTGGTGATGAAAAGGGAGTCTACTTCTCGTCGCCTACAACGGGTGGCAAAATAATCGGATTTTATGGAAGAAGCGGTGACCATCTTGATGCGATCGGAGTATATTTTGAGCCAATTTCTCATCTTTACCCGATCAAATCAATTGGACCATTTGGAGGCCTAGGTGGGAATGCTTGGGATGATGGTAAGTTCAGCGGTGTGAGGGAGATTGAGATCATGCACGATGATATGATCCATTACATTTTCTTTTGTTATGACAAGAATGGTGAACCGGTTTGCTCCTATAGACGGGGTGCTGGCACCAGAAATGGTAAGGCCAAAGTCACCAAGGTTAGTTTTTTCCACTTCACTTTTCTCGCTAAGTACACTGTCAGTTGTTTGTTCATATGTTTGACTGATTGGTGACGATCTAGACTGTTTCGAGTTCCTCGAGAGTACCTTAGTTACTGGTCCCGCATATGGGTTAGCGCAAGTCCCTTGTGAAATCGTGTAGTTTTATATAAAGGTTCTGTATCTTCACTGTTTTCACTGCCCCGTTAAATATATCACTTCGGTTCTGCCGAGCCAAACTTTATGAGAGAGAAATTGCGTGCAGGTTCGATTGGATTATCCACGAGAGTACTTGACATCAATCTCTGGCTACAAGCGAGAGACTGACAAACCCATCGTTGACTCGCTCACATTTTATAGCAATAAAGGAAGATATGGTCCCTTTGGCAAAGAAATAGGAAGGTACTTCGGGTATCCATCGACCGGAAGCAAAATCATCGGCTTTTATGGAAGATCCGGTTCAAATCTCGATTCTATTGGAGTATATGCAGAACCAATATCACACTTGTACCCTTTCAAGTCCCTCGGACCGTTCGGAGGTGAAGGTGGAGATCCTTGGGATGATGGAGTACATACCGATGTGAGAGGATTTGATATTGTGGTTGGATCTGTGATTGATTCCATCAGAGTTGAATATGATTATAATGGTTCCTCGGTTCAATGCTCTAAACACGGTGGAGATAGTGGAGACAGGCATGAGGTGAGTTCCTGGATTCACATTTAAAGGTGTTAGAAATTCACATAATTGGAGGAGTTTTGGGTATTTATCTTTAAAAGAAAAAGTCAAATCTCAAATCTAATATACATATATAATAATAGTGGGTAATGCTCGCATGAGGTTGAACCACGCGGCACACTCAAATATGAACTTTCCCAGCAGTTTAATTTTCCTCGTCACTTTGGCAAATTCCTCTCCCCAATAAATCTCTAAATCTAGATTGCTAATTCTTATGCATATTTTGGTAATAATTATATGTCTATATATGGATTTCGTTTGGAGATACATGTATATTATATGTTCAAAAAAAAAATTATAAAGAGGCTTAGAAAGAGTTTAACAATTTAGGGATATCTATCTCATATTAACTCATATTTTAAAAAATAAGATCAATCTGATATAGGGCCAATATTTGATGAATAAATACTATTTAAATTATATTTGAGAAATAATAAAAAATTTAAATGAATCTCATAATCAACTCATATTTGAAAAATATATTATATTAAAAGAATAATGAAAAAATCCATCATTGCAAAAAATTATGTGATAAAAAGTATCAAATGAATGTAATGAAATGATCCTTCAGAAGGTAAATATATATAATAGTATGCCAACATGTATTATAAGTGATGATTGTTACAATTGAAAAGTTGTATGATGAATTTAGAGGATTTGTGTTGCAGAGAGTGCAATAAGTACATAAAGGAGATGTTTGGAGGAGAAAAAAAAATAGGAGAACAATTAGAGAATTATAAGTTTAGGCTGACATGTGGACAAATTTGGTCCCCGCAACTATATCTAAATACATGTCACTCATTCAACGATAAATGTGTAAACAGTTGTTTAATTAGCACTGAACATAATAAAAGCTCCGAAAGAGGTGTTATAGGATTAGGAGAGAAATACTAAGGTTGGCAGAAGATTTTGTTGTCTGGGCTAATATTCCAGCGACAAGTAGAAGCAGAAAAGTAAAAGCCAGCTAAAAGAGGAAAAGGTATGACCCCACCCAACGCACTACCTGAGATAGTTAACGAATCGTCACATATTTCATTAGTGCTGTTGGCAAGTGAAAATTGAAAGGACCTTGAATTGGCTAATTATGCAGGTCAAGCTAGACTATCCCAAGGAGCGTTTGATTTCCATATCAGGTTACATAAGAGAAAGCGGAGGCTCTCCACCCACCGTTATCCAATCTCTGAAAATACATACCACTAGAGGCATCTATGGACCGTTTGGCAAGGCAAAGGGCAAGAAATTTTGTATTCCATCAGATGCTATTGGTGGCAGGATCATCGGGTTTTATGGACGGTCTGGATCACATCTTGACTCAATTGGAGCACGTTTGGAACCATATAGTTAGGTATTAGTGATTATCGTTTCAATGGCATTTCTGTGAAATAATCACAAGCAGTTGCGTTGCATTGCAATGGTTCATTCAGTTTAACGTTGTGAAACCATGTCTCACATAAAGCCAAAGAAATTTGATCCCCGGTTTCTTTTTATCTGCTTGCTTTATGCATCTTAAATCATGTTTCATAATAACTTTAGAAAACTATACCTTATGATGCAAGAAAAGCATAAATGACGAGTATATATACTTGGCGTCTCATTTTAATGTCTTCTCTTCCTTTTGTGAAGAAAAGATGAAAATTTCACTTTTTCTTTTCCTTCATTTTCAGAATCATCTCTCATTTTGTGGATTTGGATTCTTAAAATTTTGGTTCTTTTCTTACAGAATAGAACACTCTTGTTTAAAGTGTTTTTTCTTGGCCAATAAAACTTGAGATGCCCTTCAACCTGGGCCATGTCTTCTGCGACAATCCTGTTTTTTCACTTTAAGATGAGACTCAGCGTGTTTCAATTTGGAAAGAGAATTTTCAAAGAAAACCTGTTATCTTCTTAGCGTTCAGTGCCAACCTATGTAGCACGGATGCGGCGACACGGACACGCGATACGACACGACACGCGACACGTCATTTCTAAAAAAAAGTAGAGAATTTCGACATGTTCCGACACGTTAAATATTAAATAAATATTTTTATTTTTAATTAATTTGATTCAAATTCACAAATAAATAAATAAATAAAGAGTTTATAATGAATTTATACTAATAATATTAATAAATCTTACACTTTTTTTTTATTTCATTATCCCAAATTTACATTTATTTTTCGAAATCCCCCTCTCCCTAAATTTACTTTTATTTTTTAATCTCATTTATTTATTTTTCTAATTAAAAAAATTCCCATTAGAGTCCACCCAACTCTCTTCTTTTCCTTATCCATTTCCCCCATCCCCAAATTTATTTTCCTTTCCCTCCCCAATCCCCACCATCGTCCAATCCCCCACCCAAATTTATTTTTTTTCTTTTCCTCCCACAATCGTCCATTTCCCCCATCTGTCCGTCACTTTCCCTCCCCCAAAATAGGTACCCATAGACCCCAACTTTTTAATTACTTTTGAGTTTCTCATAAACCCTAGCTCCTTTACTCCTCCTCCTCGCCGCTCGCGACCCTTCCCCTTCTCCTCCTCCCTCCTTGCCGCCGCACGACCTCCTTCCTCGCCGGCCGCCGCTCCGCCGCCGCTGCTCCTCGCTGCACGCACAACCCCTTCCTTGCCGCTCGCCGCACGACTGCCTTCCTCTCATCTTCCTCTCACCTTTGGTCCTTTCTCCCTCGCAGCTGCAGCCTTGTCGGATCCGTCGCAGCATCACAGGGTCGGCCCTCACCTCAGTCTATGCTCGGCCGTCTCTCACCATCGCTCGCGGTCTACTCCCTCCCGGACACGCGTGTCAAAACGTGTCGAGCAAGGTTGACCACGTGTCGGAAAACCCGACACACGTTGACACAGCGTGTCCGACCGTGTCCGAGCGTGTCGATGTGTCCGACACACTCCGACACGTGTCGGACACGACACGGAAGCACAGACAACGTGCTTCATAGGTGCCAACATATATATGCATTTCTTGTGGTGTATTGTTTCAACTGAAAAATATATGTAATGGCATTTTTTCTTATTTCCATTTTTATTTCAATGAAGAGAAAGTTGAATTATGGCAGTAAAACAACCACTTGCGAGTACAAGCATTTTTGTCACGGGCCATTATATTTACAACAACTATATGTTCTATGCTCAAAAAGTCGAAGTAAACCTTAACTCCTCTAGCAAGACTTCAACTCCTTCAGTGAGGCTTCAACTCCTCCATACCTACAATTCTTAAATAAATAAATAAATAAAACTGGGGTGAGTCATAGACTCAGTAAGTAAAACCCATAATTCTCTATTAGGATGACATCTCATCATCAAAATCCTACAGAGACAACACTCGCAATACAATGTCAATAACAAATCAATAACAAAGTTAATATTATCTTCGACTCTATGCAGATGTCCATCACAACATGCTTCAATGCATACTTACATTTAACTTATCAAAAAAACATATTGACCTATCATACTTATGCATAACTAACACTCATGCAAATTTATTTACCATCGTCTTGGCTCGACCGAGACTTCCAACCTCTTGCTAGTTTTCATAACTCAACTAAAGCATCCCGACTCAACCAATGCATCCTGGCGCTAGCTCTACAAGGTATCCTGGCTCAACCCAGGCATCCTAGCTCAACCAAAGCATCCTAGAGTTAGCTTACCCAACGCCTCCAAGCTCAAACTCAAGCATCCTAGCTAAATTAGGGCATCTCGTTCAATGAACGAGGCATCGCCGCCAACGCTATGTGGTGACTAGCGGTTTTTCCTCTTTAAGTGCATCATAAAAGTGCATCACACAAGCTAGTTCTTACTTTTCTTCTTAATCCACTCATACATAGCCCGAAGGCATGCTCATTCAAGTGAGTGTGCCATGGTTCTTAATATCATACTATTACGATATGTTGGGCATGATTCTTGATTCATGGCTTGAGCTACACACCTAGGTTGATATCTGCACAAAGCAAGACTTGGAACCGGCATGGTTCAATGCCAATCTAAGGCCTCACGACTTAGGCCATCACAACTTGACATCAATTCCAAGCTAAGCGAACCTCAACCTCGTCCTAGGATGTGAACACATTCAAGCATGTAAACATGAGCAAACCATACAAAATGACATTACAACATACACATGGCTTACACGGGTGAGCACACCACTAAATTCAACAACGTAAGCTATTGCCTTAGCCAAGAGTTAGAGACTTCACTTACTTTTGATAAATCTCGATAAACTATAGGTGGTTTTTCCAAGAGATGGTCATCTTGTGAAGCGGTGGGCAAGCAAGACTTAGAGAGGGAAAGGGGGCGATGGTGAGAATGAGTGAAAGAAGAAGAGAGAATAAATGAGGGAGAAGAGATGGGGTGGTGTGTGCGCATGGTATGGAATTGGGGGGAGAATGCCTTTATTTATAGGCAAACCACTCATAATTTCTCTTCCAAGTCGACCAATCACATTTTTTTAGATGGACGACCTAAGATGAAGAGATGGCGAGCTAAAGAAATGGGTAACAAGTCTAGGTCCTAGAGGATGAGACTTAATTCTTCTCTTATTGAGCCATTTGGGGTTGAGTCATCTTTGTAATGATGAATATTAATCATGACTAAACCACCAGCCATGGTAGCTCCGCTGGGTAGGCTCCAATGAACCTTTGCGAGGAAGGTGCGGAGTTCGAAACCCCTAATGGGGGCTCTGGGGGAGTTGCTTGGCGACTTAAGTGTGTTGCCGGGGGTGGTGGGTCCTCCCGCTTACGTAGCACCTGAGGGTTTACGCTTCGGCTATCGGCTAAGGCGATTCCTCCAGCACAAAAAAAAAAAGAAAAAACAAACAAAGAAACAAAAAAACAAAAATATTAATCATGACTATATTAATTAGGGGACACCTGAGTCTTATGACTCAACCTAGTATTAATGCACTAAGGTCCAAAAGCATTTAATACATTCTTATTCCAATCTAAGAAGACTCTAGATGGACTTACTTGTCAAGTTGGGCATGGAACCGCTTCCTCTCCAGGTTTGGGGCATGTGACTCTCCATTCCTAGGCGAAACAGTTTTGAGCAACTTTTGAAATAAATATCATTACCCTATCAAATGGGCTCGAAAAATTATGAAATTTTAATATGTTGTAGAGAAGATAAATAATATATTTTTTTAAGGAAACCAAGTCCAATTCTTTTTGTGAAAAAGTAGAAAATCACTGAACACAACCCAACAATCTGCTCGTTGAACAAATCCAATGACCACAAAGAAAGACCCATTTCGAAATCCAAATCTTTACAAAAATCTTTAAAAATTTTATATGTTATAGACATGAATATCCTTTAAAAATTTCTTGAATGAAATATGTCCAAGTTCGAAATGGAAAATTTTATAAAAATTTGAGAAAGCAAACTTGTCACTGTTTTGGCTACATTGGGCATGTTCCAAACGGCAAATGATTGGGCCTTTTCTTGACCATTTCATCTTACAAAAATATGAGATTTAAGTATGTTATAGGTCAAAAAATTTGAACAACTTTTATGAAGGAAATTTCTCCAAATTTGAACCTCAAAGAGTTCTATAAAATTGAAAATAGGAAAGTCCAACAGTTTCCAAAAACTGGGAAGTCAAAATCTATGAAACTCAAGGTGGCAAGTCTACAGAGGAGAGGTGGCACCCCTAATGCTCTTCCAAGACCATCCTTCATTAATTCTTCTAGGCCAATGATTCACCAAACATTTAAGGTTAGGAAGAACTTGTCTTCCAAGTCTCAAAGTAGTGGAATCATAGCCTAAGTTCTTTAGGGACACGTGGACATGTGACTCACCTCATTCATTAATGGCCTATCATGATGACTATACACCTAAGTTTATGAGTCATCTTCTTTCACTAGTGGCTTGTCTTGATGACTATAACACCTAAACTTATGAGTCATCCCTTTCATTAATGGCTTGTCATTAATTACTAGCTTCCAAAAGTAATAACTACACCCATGAGAAAATATCTAAGTCGGATGGCCGTCTCATTGGGCAATCGAGTCTAACTGCAATCAACTACCTTATTTGGCACGAGGTTCATGCCTAAGCCATGATCAACAAAACCGGACGCAGCTAGGCTCAACAAGTGAGACAAAGTTTGGACTTCTCCTTTACCGTGTAAAAGGCTCATGATTGGGTCCAAAGGCCAGGCCTTGGGCCAGTTGGACAGTCCTCTACTTGGTCCGTTGGCCAATCGTCTGGCCGGCATTGTGGCTAGTCCTTGGTCTATAACTGACCCTCGGATCGATTCATGGCTTATTCCCACCATCGGCATACCAATCCTTAGCCTACTAGTCGGGACTAAAATAAGAATCGAAATAAAAGATGTTACAACTGTAAGAAAGGTTTTACCACTCAAGAAGATAACAGGATCCAAACAAATAGGTTGCTTAGTATTTCAATCAGAATGTGATCTTTGATTTGCATAGATAGTTGTGTTACCAATTCCACAGGGTCCAAAGGTTTGTTTCATGCTCCTTTTCTTTTGTATTGACAACATAGGTTGGAATGACAGGGATAGTTTCGTGTTATTTTCTTTATAACTTCATAGTGTATGCCGAAAATGACAAGAATTATTCCACTAATCAATAATTGTTCCCCAACTTTGAGATGAAGGACATGGTTGAAGTTAGCGATGTGCTGGCTGTCAAGATCATTGGAGATAAATTTAACGAGTTTTAGTTTATCTCAAGAAATTTACATCAAGAAGTTGCATTAATGATACCAAATGCACAATCATTAACCTATTGAGACTTCTGGAAATAAATGTCGGATTAAGTCAATATGAAGATGTAACTTTCCAAATTTCTCGATATTTACCCATTAGTTTTGGAATCCTTCACCGCTTCCATAGCATATTTTCGCGCACAAATCAAGAATAGTAAATTATTAGAGAGTTGATAGACCAAATAGATCGAAATCATATAAATCACTAATCACGTGGGTCCAATGTAGACGCCGCACAATCGGATAAATGTTAATCCCACATCATAAGTCTCTTTGTACATTGAACCTTAAAGAAATATATAACTTTTATTTGATTACATAATTAATATACAATATGTTAAACTAAGGTGCAAAACTTGATTTGTCTAACGTTGATTCGGAACAAACTGTGAAAGACACTATAGTTTTTCAATCCAAAATGTGAGAAAACTCAAAAACATTTCATAAGCTTTATGTGTACATCCTATTTTAGACGCTTGTAATGTATTAGAATTTGTCAAAAGAAAAGAGAAATAAGTGGATCGTGATTTTCACAAAATAGAGCAATTGGTTCGCTTGATATTTTCCTTCGCGTGATCAATGAATGAATCAAGATTGCTATGAACCAGGTCAGATGAATCTTATCCTCTTCCTCCGACGTCCGCCCACATGGCTCAGCCCTTCCTTTTTGTCTATTTCCCGACAGCCATGTCTTGATAACATTGCGTATAACTTTTTTTTTTCTTTTCTTTTTCTTTTCTTGTCAACAGAGCCAGGTGTCATCTCGATTTGTTCACCTCCTTAGACGATGTTATGAAAACAAACGATGTTAAGGAGACACCGTGACATGAATGACCAGCTGACTGCTTCACTTACGATGGAAGAGGTTCCGCAAGCAACTTTTTAGATGGGAACTACCAAAGCCCCTAGCCCTGATGGATTGAACGGTTTATTTTATCATAAACACTGGGAAGTTGTTAAAGACGACTTATTCCTTCTAGTACAGAATTTCCTGATGTCAGGGGTAATGCCTATGAGTCTAAGTCAGACTACTATAACGTTGATTCCCAAGACAACTCAACCTCAGAAGCTCGAGCAATATCGCCCCATCAGTCTATGCAATTTTGCATACAAAATTATCTCAAAGGTACTTGCTAACCGACTCAAACCTTGGTTGAATATTCTGATTTCTAATGAACAATCAGCTTTTGTGAAGGGAAGACAGATTCAGGATAATATTCTCATTGTTCAAGAAGTTCTTCATCACTTTAGATCGAGAAAGAGGACTTGTAGATTTAATGCAATACTAAAAACAGACATGACGAAGGCGTACGATAAAGTTGAATGGGATTTCCTCAATGATTACCTCCTTAAACTAGGATTCCATCCGAGATGGGTTAGCTGGATTATGCAGTGTATCACCACAGTAGCATTCAGCGTGAAGTTTAATGGGGAGCACTTGCCTTATTTCTACCCATCTCGTGGCCTACGCCATGGTGACCCCTTATCGCCATATATTTTTATCCTGCTGGTTAATGTTTTATCGACTCTTATTACACAAGCTGTCAGAATAGGACACATTAGAGGTATCCGATTAAACAGATGGTGTCCTAACATTTCCCATCTTTTTTTTACTGATGATGCGATCTTTTTCCTAACTAGTAGTATTCAAGAGAGCTAGAATCTAGCAAACATTTTAAACCTGTATTGTTCGACTACTGGACAACTTGTTAATCGCAACAAATCAAGCATGATTTTTAGCAAAACTTGCCCTCTAACTCTTCAGCAGAATATGTCTCGGGAACTTAGGACTCCTATCTTGCAATGCTATGGTAAATACTTAGGCATACCATCCGACTAGGGCTGCTCTAAGAAGGAGATGTTTTCGTGGATACTTGCAAGAGTCAACACCAAATTGGAGGAATGGAAAGAGAAATTTATTTCTAAGGGGGTAAGGAGATTCTCATATCTGTTATTGAGGCTATTCCACATTATGCCATGTCTATCTTTAAGTTGCCTCTTTCTATTTACAAAACTATTGAAACAAGAATTGCTCGCTTTTGGTGGAGAAATAATCAGAATAGAGTAGGAATCCACTGGAAAAAATGGGAGATTCTGAAAGATAGAAAAGATGACGGAGGAAAGGAATTCTGTGACCTTATTGCATTTAATAGAGCGATGCTTGGAAAACAAGCTTGGCATTTGTTACAGCAACCCCATTCTTTATGGAGTAAGTTACTTAAAGGTTTATATTTTCACTCGACGGATTTCCTGTCTGCTGTTAGGGGAACTCGACCGTCCTGGGGATGGTAGAGCATGCTTATGGGCAGAGATGCTATTCTACCTCATATTCGATGGTCAGTGGGTAATAGTAACAACATCAGAATCCGAGGAGATTGATCGTTACCAATGGGTATTATCCATGGACCTAACTCTAGAGAAGAACCTATTATGGTGGCAGATCTTATTGATCCCATCCACCACAACTGGAACCAATCTCTGATCTAACGGTTCTTCGGAGATCAAATTACTACCGAAATTCTCACTATCCCGGTAAGACCTCTTTATTCGGATGACAAAATCATTTGGTCAGCCACAACAAATGGAAAACATACTGTACGAAGTAACTATCACGTTGTCATGCAGTTGGTAAATGATCATAATAGTAACAGAGCATCGACATCTAACCATATCTCCATGGTATTATGGAAAAGTATCTAGGCCAGAAGACAAAACCGAAACTAAAGACTTTCCTATGGTCCGCCTGCCACAATGCCCTAGCATCTAGAGTGAATCTATTCCAGCGTTATATCATCACAAATCCTCTGCAATCTAAGTCAACAGCAAGTTCTTGAAACCCTAGAACATATCTTTTTACAATGTACATAGACTCGTGCTATTTGGTCTGACCCCCAAATCAATATACCGATTTCGACGCTCACAAGAAATCGCTTCGATTCTTGGCTTACAAAAAGGGTGGACTTACCTCGGCACTTACCTAGACTAGCACTTGTTGCTAACACTCTTTGGCAGATCTGTGGATGCGGAATAACTCCATCTTTCGCAATCAGCTTCGGATCCCTCCCTTGCAGTACAAACTGCTATGGCTCAAATGAAATCACACCAAATCTACTCTCCCGCGTCTCAACTAAGATCTGCTCTTTAGTCTATTGATCCGAAACATCTCTAGCGTCCTCCTGACATGGGTACCCTCAAATGTAATATCGATGCAAGCTTTAAGCCAGGTAGCACCGAAGGTTCCATAGCCTGTATTTGCAGAGATTATACCAAAAGACTTATTGATCTTTGCTCAAGTCGAGTCCCTGTGCATTCCGCTCTTGAAACAAAGAGTCAAGCTCTTCTTTTTCCCTTAAAACATCTGCTCAGGCAATGCCTCCATGAAGCTAATATGGAGGTGGAATCTGATTGCCTTGATCTTGTCGAAGTCGTGCAAGGTCTGCGATCGCCGCCGTGGTAACTCCGATCTATGATCAATGAAGCTATCTTTTTGCTTTCCAAGTTTCCTAACCTAACGATGCTCCACTGCCGACGAGAAGCTAACCTAGGTGCTGACTAGGCTGCAAAGGCCCACCTCTATGCTTCGGCCCAGAACTGATTCTATTTCCCCCGTACATTTTGCTTGATCTAGTTTATGCCGATGCTTTATCTTCAGGTTGTAATCTTACGTTATCTTGAATACAAGCTGTGTTTTTGACCAAAAAAAAAAAAAAAGGAGACACTCCTTACATCTATCTAGTATATTTAGGACTTTATATTTAAAAACATACTGGATCACGTGGGTTTCACATAAGTTCTACATCATCCAAAAACACTAACAATCATTCCCATGATATTTGTTTTTCCTTTTTTCATCCCCAGAAATGAAGGTGAGCTAGATCCAATGATATCATTGACACTCAATGTTGGCCATATCATCACATATCGATCACGATAATAGGAGATAACGTAATTTGGTGAAATCACATAAATATTACAAGAAAGGCATTGATATATGATCAATCATCGATAAGCCTAAAGATAAAGACTCAACAAGCGCCAGTAAGCAAGAAGCCACCATGTGTTCAATTGTTGAAATATAATGTTTGGTGGCTGCTTAAGTGATGTTGGAGGGTAAGTTTTGGATAAAGACATTTGAAATATTCAGGAAAGTGCCAAAGGTCTGTGTGGTTAAGGAGCAGTTGATATCTAAAGACCTAGCCATGAGATCGTTGTTGATAAGTTAGAAAGCACCAGGGCACAATCAAAGCAGTTACAAAGGAAATGGCAAGTTAATCGCAAAGAAAGAAGGATGTGCATGAGGTTTGAAGCGGTTATTAGAAGATGATAACTATATAGCAGTTACTAAGTTTCTCTATAAATACCACCAGTCATCCAACAGGAGCTATCCCTAACATATCAATCAATATGTTATTCTTTTATCTTTACATTCTATGTAATACACTTTAGTTTTCATTACTGTAGCTCTTAGATTCTTATCATCGATTAGATTCCAACGTATGTCTATATCATAGTGTTACGTTGTCAATTAAATTCCAACATTATATCATCTATCCTAGTCTAGCATCGTTGATTAGATTCCAGCGTTATATTATGTATCTTGATGCATTGTCGTCGATTAGAGTCCAACACTGTATCAAATTAACCTCAAATTGTGCTATCGATTAGATTCAGGAATAGTTGGAAATTATCCTCAGGGTTGGCCAGTTTGTTGTCAAGGTTGTACAGTGCCATTCGAAATTAGAAATTTAACATTCATATCACATTTGATATCTTTTGTCCAGAGTTAGCAAAGAACTTTCATCCTTTCTAAATAAAAACTGACAAACTATTCTTGGTGAAAGATATTTTGTTATGGGGAACAAAACTAACAAAACAAAGATCGATTAGCCAAATTAGCATATTAACTAATCTAATATCGTACCAGCTGGTATGTGAACGAGTGGGATGTATTCTTCTAAAATAAGGGATCATCTCATCATTTAGTACACCACTTCTAACATGATGAGGAAACTCATCTTACATGCCTCAAAGTAAAAAGCACTCAATAAATATATTAATTTCGTTGAATTATGTAAGCTAACAATCTAGATGCGAGCCTATTCACATGCGACGTGTGCACCGACGACTCCTATCCATTTCCGACACAAACTGCCAAAGCTCGGATTACGCGGTGAAGTGTCACCGTTGCCCCTAATATTTTCTCCTTATCCACACGCAGCCGACATTACGGGACACTTCCCCAGTCCCGCCCCAGCACACGTGTCCTCATCCTGTACGCGGGCGTGGCATGCACGTGTCCCGTCGCCGAGCCATGCACGTGGAGGCTTGCAGAGTCTCCGGCCACCCTACAGCTCCCTATAAAACCCCGCTCGGATTCAGATCGATCGACCATCCATCTCCAAACAGAAAAGAGACATTCAGTGTGAAGAGCGCGTTTCTTGGTCGTTGGTTGTCTGCACAGCTTCGCTTTGCGTAGAGACGTGTGAGAGGAAGTGAGGAAATGGCGGGATACGGTGGCCAGTATGGTGACTCCGACACGCGTCGCCAGAACGACGAGTACGGCAACACGATTCGCCAGACGGACGAGTTCGGGAACCCGGTCCCGCAGACCGGATACGGAACAGGTGTTTACAGTGCTGGAACCGGCGGTGCAGCTGGGGTGACCGGCGGCCTCGGTTATGGCGGAGACCAGCAGCAGCAGCAGAGAGGCGGACATCATGGAGGTGGCGGTGGTGGAGTGCTCCAGCGATCCGGAAGCTCCGGTTCTAGCTCCGTCAGTCTTTAAAACTACATTTTCTTCTCGTTTTTTCCCTTTCCGTGGTCCGAACTTTCAGCTACATTCAATTTCACGAAAGCGCGTAAACTAATTGTCAGTTGTCCACATATTTTGTCAAAGCTTTTGAGAATGTCACGGCACGTGCTTCAATTTATAGGAAAGCGGTGCAAATGAATTTCAACTGTTCTTTAAAAGACAACTCTTCTGTTATGGGTGCAGTCGGAAGATGATGGTCAAGGCGGGAGGAGGAAGAAGGGGATTAAGGAGAAGATAAAGGAGAAGATTCCGGGGATGGGCAGCAAGGACGAGCCGCAGCAGCAGCAGCAGCAGCAGGCGGGGTCGTACCCGACGTCCACCGCTGTGAGCGGAGGCTATGGGGCGGAGATGGGGCAGCAGCAGGAGAAGAAGGGGATGATGGACAAGATCAAGGAGAAGCTGCCCGGACATCATTAGATATTACATATGTTGATCAGTTACTTGATCGGTACTGGATATCTAAGTGGGTGCACGTAGTTGTCTTTTTGTCTTGTGTGTATGAGGGAGGGACTTGAATTTAGATGTGCCAAAATAAGTGCAAGGTCACTATGTCTACTTCCCCCTGGGGAGCTTGCACCTGAAAGTTGCTCTTTTGTGTTGTGTACTGAGTCCTTCGCAGTCAAAATATATGTGTTGAGTTTTTGTATTCAGTTGTTATAAGTGATGTACTTTGGATGTTTTGAGTGCTCATTTAAATAAGAAGGTCTTTAATAAATCAGTCTCGCAGCAGACTGGTTTTACGGCGTATGGGGTGCTGCCTAGCGGTGGCACACCGGCCGGGCCTCTGGGGACCGTTGTTCCTGATGGCCTTTTCTTGCATCCTACGTTTCGTGCGACCAAGGTTGATACTCCGTTGCACAACCTAAGAGCCGAGGACAGCAACAGGAGCTGCTTAAATTTCGGGAAGGAGGGGGAGAGAGAGAGAGAGAGAGAGAGAGAGAGAGAGAGAGGATATTCTTCTGTTTCAATGTTTTAAGGGTACTTTTGAGTTTGAGAGGTGAGGACTCCATTTGGATACGCTCAGCTGGTCATGCTTGTGGTCAAAGAGGGAGAAATGATCGAAATGCTTTGACTTGAGCATCTCCCACGGCCACACACTTGAGGACAAGTAATTAACAAAAGGAAAACATCTTTAATGGATACAATTTTTCTGGGCCCGATTTTCTGAAGTGCACTCATGTTAGCTCATGTTTTCATTCTTACTCGGAATTTATAATAATTTTTTCTAATAATGAGCATTGGGTCTCAATTTTAGTCTAATTTTTTTTATTGTCTCGTAAAAAAGGCACTTTTTTTTATTCACCAACAAGATTTGACCCCCATCAAGTTTTCTTCCATTGATGTTGAAGAAGCAACATGTCATTCCACATTTACTCGGCAACAAGATTTTACTCCCTACCTAATGTTTGTGCTTATGAGGTAAAATAGTTCGAGTCCAAATCGAAATTGGTCCTAAAGGTTGCACTTTTAAGAGAATAAGGCCTATTTTGCTGAATAGGCATAAAAAAAAAAAAAAATAGGCATCCGGAATCTCAACTCTAAATTCTTGAGCATGTTATTAATGAGGGATAATTACACAAATGATCATTAAAATTTGGTCGAATGTGCAGTATTATTTTTTAACTTTTAATTTGTTCAATGTCATTCCTAAATTTTAATTTTTTTTTAACATGATTTCTAAGACTTCTGCATGTTCAATCTAGTCCATAGACTATATAAAATATTCAATATTCAATATTCAATATTCAATAGATTCTTTTTTCAGGAGCGATTTATCCTTCCTGAATGTAGTATACAACTCTCTATTGATATGTGCTCTCCAAGTGCCCCCGGCCCCGCACCCCCCTTTTCTTACCATGGCAAGTTTTCGTGAAATAACTCCAATGAGAAGAAAAAAGAATGTGTTAAGAGACAAGAGATAAACAAATAGACACATCCCATTGCACTAATCAAGGGCATTCTTAGTGACTAAGGGTTCAATATATAGTGCAAGGATTAGATTGAATATATACCAAAAGTTCATAGACCACATTGAACAAATTAAAAATTTAGGGACGGTATTACATATTATGATAAAATTTAGGGAGCATATGAAACAAATTAAAAATTGAAGGAAGACATTGTACATTAAGCTAGAATTCGAAATCATTTTTGTCATTTTCCCTATTAACAATATAATTTTTTCTAACAAAGAGGATCAAGTGTTCTATTATTTCCACATCAAGTTTAGAAACATTCACATTTCCTTCTCAGCTCTTCAATTGCTTGATAGAAAGTGCACTTGGGGGTAAGGGAGAGTAAAAGAAATTGACCGGACCGGAAACCACCCAAATCGGCCTAACCTACTGGTTCAATCCGATTCTTGGGGCATTGGTCTAGTTCCTAATTCCATAAAATTGGAATCGGTGATTTCAATCCGATTCCAAATATGGAACCACCCCGACTAGACCAATTATTTTTTAAAGTTTTAATCTTATTTCTTCAAAATTATTAAAGAAATAATTTGAACTCTTAATTGTTAGGGATTTTCTCAATGTTGTTGAGATGCAAATATTTAGAAAAAAAGTCAATAAAGGTATGCTTTGCACATGTGCGTGACTTGGCTTTGATTCACAACCTCCCTTATGATCTTTGCGCGCCTGTTCGATGTGCGACTCTCAGGGTGTATTTGGGTCAACATTCCCAATGGGCTTTCCCTTCCAAAGTCTCTTAGGGAAATGCCGAACTATTTGATAACTATTAAAAGAAGCTTTCACTTGAAAGTCAGTATTGTAAAAGCTAAAAGCCCAATGCTAATAGGGACTTGTATTGGGCTTTCAGCATTTGACCCGATGCTGAACTCATTTTTTTCCTTCCAAAACTACCCTTACTAATTCTTTAAATTTTTTATTATGTCCCTTATTATTATTTTTTTTATTAAAAAGGACTAAACCCTTTGTCAGTCTAGCAAAAGGATATAGTCCCCGATGAGCTAGATCTAGTGCTAGCGATTGTCGATCAAGCGACCTAGGAGGGCGTGATCCAAGTGAGCTTGGTCGATGGTCACCGACGCCGAGACCTAGCTCACTGGCACCATAGCCCTTCGCCGATCTAGCAAAGGGTTTGGTCCTTTTCTTTAAATATATATATTTGATTTTTTTCAATTTTAAACAAATAAAAATTAAAAAATTAGTATTGATTACCAAAGGACTATTCAAATGTGTTTTCTGCCAAACGGCATTTCTCTCAAAGTTGTTTATCAAAGCGTAGTTTACCAAGCGACCTTTACACTTACCCAAAGCCCTTTACGCTAAATTGCTTTGCATTTGTCTAATGAGCTTTCAAAATACTGAACTAAATGCACTATCAACATGTCTAGCTTGTCTCTCTTACAATGTCTAGCCTTCCATGCAAATGCCTCTAATGTAGGACTAAACTTTTTTTTTTTTGGCCAATTTAGTCCTAAACATTTTATAATTGTGCCAATCTAGTCCATCCGGCCAAAATTGGCCGGCCGGCGCTAATGTGGACGCCGATGGGGGACATCCGGCCAACGACGCTAACGTGGCAATTTTTAATTTTTTTTTTTTTAAAAAATTCGAATTTTTTAATTTTTTAAAATAATTTTTAAATATTTTCTTTTTCTTTTTCTTTTTTTTTTCACACCTTCTCTTTCCTCTGCGACCAGCGCCGCCGAGGCGAGGGCCGGCGAGGTCGCCTCATTGGCCACCGGCGAGGCTCGCCCGCCGGCCGAGGCCGGCCGTCGCCCTCGCCGGCCGTTGAGGGCGAGGCCTCGCCAAATCCGGCGAGCTCGGCCCTCGCCAAGGCTGGGGTGGAGACGGGGAGGGAGAGAGAGACCTGGAAGAGAAGAAGCGGCGGAGCGAGGAGGCGGTCGACCAGGTGGGGAGAGGGAATCGGGGAGAGGTGGAGCCGAGCTAAGGAGACGACCAAACGCCCTCGCGCGCCGCAATGAAGAAGATGAGTCCCTCCGCCGAATTCCCCCGATTCGCCCCATCGGAACGAACAGCTCGGCTTGATTCCAACCGCCGCGAAGCTCTTAGATTCCGTCAACCGAACCTCGGCGTCAATGGCGGCGTCCGCTTGCAATCGAGCAATGCAGTGAGCTTCGACGTCCCTCAAACCGGCCCTCGACGGCGTCCGGTCGTCTCCTCGCTCGGCTTTGCCTCCCCGATTCCCTCTCCTCGCCCGGTCGACCGCCTCCCGCCTCTCGCCCTCACCAACGGCCTTGGTGAGGGCCGAGCCGCCGGATCCGCGGGGCCTCGCCCTCGCCGATCGGTGAGGTTGACCTCCGCCCTCCGCCGGCGGGGCGAGCCTCGCCAATGGCCGACGAGGTTGACCTTGCCAGCCCTCACCTCCGGCTCTGCGCCGGCTGGCCGAGGAAAGAGAATGTGTGAAAAAATAAATAAATAATAAAAATATTCAAAAAAAAATTTTAAAATTCGAAATTTTTTTAAAATTTTTAAAATTGCCACGTCAGCGTTTGACCTGGGTTGTCCCCTCGCCGACGTCCACATCGCCGGCCAGCCTATTTTGGCCGGATGGACTGAATTGGCACAATTATAAAAGGTTTAAAACTAAATTGGCTAAAAAAAAAGGTTTATGATTGAATTGGCACAATTGCAATAGGTTTATGACTTTTTTGGTAATTCTCCTTAGGACTCTTGACTTGTCTCTGTTATTGTATCAAGCCTTCCACGCGAATGCCGAGAGTCCTATGAACGAGCACGCAAAGACCGTAAAAGGATTTATGAATAAAAGCCAAGCCATGCTCCAACAAAAGTATATCTTTCTTGGCCTTTTGGCTAAGATTCAGTTAATGTGTGATGCTCACACGATTTTTGAAGCTTTTGATCTTCTTGCAAGTAAAGAGTAAATGCTTGATTTTAAAGGAGAGGGTAAACTAGTTTATTACTGTGATTCACCAGTTCCATTGGACCACCCAAGAACTAGATCGGCCCAATTTGCTTTCTGGTTCCACAACTAGTTCATCTGGTTCCCAGTCCTAGAAATGTGGAATTGGTCTTACTAGTCCAATTCCAGTTCCTTGGTGACACCAAATTTAACTGGGAACCAATCACCCTTACATGGGAAGTGAACATGGATCTAAGGTAAGACCAAAAACCGGACTGATCGAGCCATAGAAATTGGTCCATTCCAAATTCTGGCAGTTACCAATTCGATTCCCAATTCCAAAAAGGTTGAATTGGTATTGTGCAATTCGAAACCTGGTTCTAGGATAAGAATCAAATTAGGAACCGAAGAACCAAGCTAGGAATTGGGAACCGATGAACCATGGTTACATTTTGAACTTTTTATTGTTTATTTTATTTTACATGTTCATCTTTATATGGATTGTTTTTGTTGTTGCATTCACTTTCAATTTGCTTGAATAAAAATGAAACCCAAAAAATAATAATAATAATAATAATAATAATAATAATAATAATAATAATAATAATAATAATAATAATAATAATAATAATAATAATAATAATAATAATAATAATAATAATAATAATAATAATAATAATAATAATAATAATAATAATAATAATAATAATAAAGAAATTGGTCGACTCAAGTAAACCCTGTAACTGATTGACGGGATTGCTTCTAGATTTTAGGGTATGCAATGTAACTTCTATTGGAAGTTTGTTTGCAAAATAAACAAATAGTGTTTCTCCTTGTCCCACATGGGAAAGGTGGGAGGAGATGGGTCATTTAATAAGTGTGAGCGTTCTTTAATATGTTTAAAGAAGAAATATTAGGTGCAGGCTAGACTTTACAATACCGGCGTGTGTGTGCGCAAATAATTATGTGATTAATTTTTTTTTTTACTGAGGAACTGCCGGAGATCACCTTTTGGGGATCACACGACCCTCCAGTACCCAATGGCATTGTCGGGCCTCACCGCAAGCCGCTATTTAAATGTAAACCTCGGGGAATGCTAGCCTAGGACCTCCTCACTTTAGACACTTTAGCAACAAGAGGATTCGAACCCTCAACCTTTGCGATGAGGGAAAGAACTCACACCAACTACGCTGCCCGTGGTTGGGTTATTTTATTTTATTTTATTTTATTTCGTACAGTTACCCTATTAACCTTTATTTTTTTCAAATGTTGTTTTTTGTTCAATAAGTATTTTTTAGAAATTGTGAAAATTCGGAATTTTATTTATTAAAAAAATATTTTTTATTATGTTTATTCCTTTTCTTTGTTGCCTTAGTATGGCTATGTCATTCCTTTTATGAAACCGATGGAGCCACCAGACTTGCCTCAGGAGATCAAACAAAGGGAAGAAAGGAAGAGCTCGAACTCTATTTTCTACTTAGATATATACCTACATAGGGGAACTATTAACTAGTTGCTCAAATGAAGGAACTAATCTTAGCTCAAAACCTGCTTGCTTCGCATAGGCTCCACAAGCTTCGAACGCGGTACACGGAACACAAAGAAAATCTTGACGTATAAGCAAGGAAAAGAAAAGATTCGACTTCGGATTCTGAAAAGAATGACTAGCACCCGAGTCAAGTGTGAGTCTTGCTGAACCGATTGGTACCACAGACGCAGGAGACAAAAGAGAGTAACCTATTGGCAAAGAAGCCCCCTAACAAGAAAAAAAAAAAAAGAAAAGAGAAAACTCATATGTGTCTTTTCAAAACAACTTTTGAAAATTAGACTTATTCTATTTGCAACAATTTCCAAAAGGTTGCGTTTGTTCATTTTGCAGCTCCTTCCGAATGAACGGATATCCTTGTTTAATTTGCAACTTTTCACGAAGAGTTACATTTGTTCTTTAAGATCGATTTATATATGTCATTTTTTTTAATGAACAAGCATGAGATCATTTTCAAGTCTTCTTTCCAAAAACTACAACCGTTTTTCAATTGTTTTCTAGAAAGACCTTGGAGATACTAGAATTGGTATCCAGTAGTCTCGTTTGAAATTTTTTTATATCCCGTAAGATATTTGCTGGTGACCGTTAGCAACATTATAGGACAAATAAATTCTTAAAAAAAAAAAGTGATATCACGCCTCAAAGTCCGACTTGAATAATTTATTGATTTGAAGTCATATTTTCCAATAACTTCTAGGTTTCAAAAACTAAGAAACCATTTTTAACATAATAGGTTTAAGGGAAATCAAAATCAATCTTAAAACGGCCTACCCTGGTACCTGAAAAACACTATTTATCTCAGCAAGAATTGCAATTTCAAGTCCCTTATGGGTAGAGTTATGACGCCGTAAAATTAGCGGGAACATATGTCTAGTGCAGGGCTCGAGTCAAAATGAGGGGCCTTTGGGTTTTTCTTTTGCCTGTCAAAAAGACAGCAGGATCCAAACGATTAGGTGGAAGCTGAGTACTTTTAATCGGTCGGTGGTGTCTGATTTGTATATGACAGCTGTAATTAACAATTCCAGAAGGTCCAAGGGAACTTCCTGGCTGCTTTTTTCTTTTTTATTGAAAACGTAGGTTGGAATGACAAGGATAGCTTAGGCTCTTTTCTTTTTACCTTTAATGGCGTAGGCTGAAACTGACAGGGAATTATTTCATTATTTAATAATTGCCCTCTAACTTTGAGACAAAGGAAATGGATGAAGTTAACTATGTGCTCGGTGTCAAGATTATTGGGGATAAATTTAATAAATTTTCTTGATTAAGAAATCTACATCAAAAGCTACTTAAACAAAATTGATTGCGTAATTGTAAATCCATAGAGATTCCAATAGAGACTTGTGGAAAAAATTGTTGAACTAAGCCAATCTATGAGGTAATGACTTTCCTAATGTCTTGGCATTTAGCCCATTGGTTTTGGAATCTTTCATCACTTTCATAGTTTATTTTCCCGCCCAAATCAAAAGGAGAAGAAATTATTACATGATTTTTAAATAAAAAGATCGGAATCATTAATCACATGGCTTTACTATAAACCCCACAAGATTAAATAAATATGAATTCCCCATCGCAAGTCTCTTTATACATTGAAACTTAGAGATGCCGAGAATCTTCATTTGATTCGCCAATTAAGTTATAAGTATACATGCTATTAAATTAAGGTGCAAAACTTGACTTGGGTCGACTCGGAACGAACTGTGAAAAATAGTATAGTTCTTCAATTCAAACACTTGTCCAAATAGCATTTTCCTTAGAGGTAGTCGTGTAGTTGTGAACTGAGTTATGGTACCGAGAGAAGTAATTGCCCATGCGTTGTATTCTCATGTTTTAGATGCCTCAACTCGTTCTCGAATCAATGACTAAATTAGCCTCCCCCGCTTGAAGTCAATAACGTGGAGTTGTCTGCTGCTTTTATAATCGAATCTATAGAAAGCAACATTCGATCAAACTTACTTCTCGCCTTTAAGCAACATACGACATAAGATTCCCCCGTAGAGTTTTCGTGATGAGCAATCATATTTTATTTTCGTGATGAGCAATCGTATTTTACTTAGATCAATATAAGCATAAAGAGGAGATCAGATACTTATCCAACTCCCGAGACATCTCCGTAATTCTCTTTGCATTGGCAATTGCATATTCTAGGTAGATATAGCATTATTTTATGAAAATTTTCATTTATCTTTTGGACTATTGAACTATGCTTGAGCAAGCTTCAAAACCAAGAAGGAAATATGATGCCAAACCACTTGCGGCAAGGAAGAGTGTATTTATCTTTTGGACTAATTAAACTATGCTCGGGCAAACTTCAAAACCAAGAAGGAAATACGATGCTAAACCACTTGTGGCAAGGAAGAGCTCTCTCTCTCTCTCTCTCTCTCTCTCTCTCTTCATTTTTTGAAATAGATTCCTAAAGCAGACAACGTGGGATTTCTCTCTCTCTCTCTCTCTCTCTCTTCATTTTTTGAAATAGATTCCTAAAGCAGACAACGTGGGATTTCTTTTAATCGATTGCTTTACTCACCCTCTATGGAAAATCCTCCTAAAAGCTCATTACTCTCGAGACCCATCATTCAATGCATACCCTCACACCAGTCAACGATTGAGATGTCATCCAGGCTTTGTCAACAAAGCAGTTGAGCCTACTGCAATAAGATATTCCCCGCTTTTGTGGGTCCATCTATGGCGTGCTTTTTCAGACTCCAGGCTGCCTGTCGCATGTTTGTCACGGTCCGATCGACCAAGGTAAACGTTCCTCCTTATTCGAGTGATGTGGACCCAAAATTGCCTCGAGCAGAGAAGTGGATGTTGATACGTCTCCTGAAAATAATCTTGTCAAGGAGAAAAAGAGGGGAGCATCATAATGCATGCATTAATCGATGGTCCCTCCCTAATCCAATGAGCTTTTTAGTTATTATCATGACCTAAAAGCAGCAGGAATCAAAGAAAAATTAATAAAGATATCCAATTTTCTATGCATGGAACTTGACACGTGGTGACACTGGTGAGGCTTAGAGAGGCTGAGGGGCTAACAACTCCAATATGTTATGTGATCTTCTGTTAGCAGTAGCTAGTAGAGCTAATCAGCTACCCACTCCAGCTTTGTGTTTCCTTCAGCTGATCCGTCTCTCAAGGACTAGTTCAATAGAAAAAATCTATATAGACCCCTCTAAAGCACCCTATTTTCCTCATCACAAGCACCCAAAACATTTTCTCTTCACACTACAAGGGCTCTTCTGTAGAGATCATTCCTAAAAGAAAGAGGGGCAAGAATGAGGGCAAGAATGAGTCAATCCAAGAACTTCCTCATCATTTTCTGTGTTCTTGCTCTGGCTCCACTCGGTCTCTGTGCCAAGGCAGGTTATGGGGGTTACCTTTATCCACAATTCTACGACCATTCTTGCCCCAAGGCTCAAGAGATAGTGAAGTCGGTGGTGGCCAAGGCCGTTGCGAAAGATCCTCGCATGGCCGCTTCACTCCTCCGCTTACATTTCCACGATTGCTTCGTTAAGGTCAGCGGCTACGCAATTACTTGGAGTAAATAAGTTTCCACGTCTAATCTTTGGTTTCAAAAAGTTGCAAAAATAGTTTCTTATACATGTACTCTAAGTCAGCACTCTATGCGAAGAGTAAACAATCTTGTCGATCATTTTTCCTGGTTTAGAAGCTTTCTCGATGCTTCCAGTGCATTAACTGCTCGTCATAGCACAACAAAGCATTTCTTATCGCCACTGTCAGGAGTAATTTGTACTTACATTTTGCTTCCTATTAGAGCATGTTTATAATATGCTCTGTCTAAGTACCAACGTTGTCGATGTATGTGACAGGGCTGCGACGCATCCTTATTGCTGGACAGCAGCGGCACTATAATCAGTGAGAAGCGGTCCGTCCCTAACACGAACTCAGCCAGAGGCTTTGAAGTGCTTGATGAGATCAAATCTGCACTGGAGAAGGAGTGCCCTCAAACAGTGTCTTGTGCTGACCTGTTGGCCTTGGCTGCCAGAGACTCCACTGTTCTTGTAAGCATATGTACATACAGTAGTGCCCAACTTCTCTCAGAAAAAATTTCAACTTTTCACCCAAGAAAAAAACCAGGAAAAAAGAAAAGCAAAAAAAAAAAAAAAAGAAACTAATTTGAAATGCCTAACGAGCATAAATCAATGCTTGAATGTGTAAACAGACTGGTGGGCCTAGCTGGGTAGTGCCACTGGGAAGGAGGGACTCAACAGGAGCAAGCTTGAGTGGCTCTAACAACAACATTCCTGCTCCAAACAACACTTTCCAGACCATTCTCACCAAGTTCAAGCTTAAAGGACTTGATATTGTTGATCTTGTCGCCCTCTCCGGTAAAATAATTGGAATTTCTTGACCTTAGTTTTGATTATAGCATTCGAGTCCAAGTTAGGGAAAATAAAATTGTTGGAAATGTCCCGTTACACAGGAAGCCACACAATTGGAAATGCAAGATGCACCACCTTCAGGCAGAGGCTCTACAACCAGACAGGCAACGGGCAGCCCGACTTCACGCTCGACCAATCCTACGCCGCTCAGCTCCGCACCCGCTGCCCACGGTCCGGGGGCGACCAGAACCTCTTCTTCTTGGACTTTGTCAGCCCGATAAAGTTCGACAACAGCTACTTCAAGAACCTGCTGGCTAAGAAGGGGCTCTTGAGCTCCGACGAAGTCCTCGTGACGCAGAGCCAGGCCACGCTGCAGCTGGTGAAGCAGTATGCGGGGAACCAAGAGCTCTTCTTCGAGCAGTTCGCCAAGTCCATGGTCAAGATGGGCAACATCACCCCACTGACAGGGTCCAAGGGACAGATCAGGAAGCGTTGTAGGCAGGTCAATAAATAATTGGAATTACTTCTTCCATTTCCGGAATGAATCAGTCCGTGAGTCTTAATTTTCTTTGCTTTGTTCTACTCTGTTATGGCTGTTGTGTACTGGAATTGCCGAATCGCAATTTGTTGTTCTGTTCGAATGAAGTCAATAATTTTTCATTCATAACGTCTTGTTTTCTTCTTTGTTCATGAGTCAATTCCATATCGAATCAGGCAACGATAGGATTTATCGAATCTAAAATGCATTTTCATATCCAGATGAAGAGTAGAGCACTCTGCATCAAATTGTTGTGTCATCTTATTTCTCCACCTCGAGCGTTAATTTTTCTCAATTAACCATTAATTCAGTTGATGAATGGAAATGGAATCTCAGTTAACGAGTAAATCAAGTTAGGTATACATAACTAGATTGATTGTAAATCACAAGCTGTGCACGAATCAATGCAAAATATATGAACATTCAAATGAAATCAAGCATTTGAATTTACTTATTTCTCTGACGTAAAAAAAAAAAAATTACTTATTTCTCTCAGTAACTTCTTGTTCGAATGGGAACACTATGCTAAATACGAACAACAATTTGTTGCGATCACAAAACCTCCTGAAAATGGCATATGAACTGGCACCAGTAGTGAAAAATCCATCCAATGCTCCTTACATCGACCTCGCAACCACTGTTTTGAGGAATGCGGCAATGTTACCTCACAAACAGTGGAAAGAAGCCACCAGGTATGTGATAACAAGGTCAGTAAGCTAGATCCCTGGTCTGCTTTGTCCTACAGCAGGGTACAGATCTATAAGCACAAAACAAACTTGAGGTTGATGGGTATGAAAAAGCTCAACAGAGGCTGAACGTCTACTTTTTCCAAGTCTCATAAAAAAATTAAGCTGTTTGAACAAGGAAAGCTCCATGTTATGAGGAAATAACAGCAATCTCCAAGCTTGGCAATAACGTTGCCACCAATGGTATCGTTTAGAATCGCTTGCACCAAATATCTCCCACGGTTCCGCTGCTATTGCATTTTCACTTGCTTCAGTAAATCTGAAGAACGAAAACATGAAAAAGCGGGTCTTAGACAAAAGTGCGGATATATGGGGAAAGCATATCAAAGAGCATATTCGTCCTGTCGGCTGTCATATTCTCTGACAAAATTTGAGTGGGGGTCTATGACTGGACATATAAAGCTGCAATAATTAATGAGGGGGCAAGGAGAACACAGAAATAAGGCCTAAATACATCTTCCCGAGAATAATACACGAGATGCTCCCAACCAAAAACATACTTTTCAACCACAATTAAGCCAGCTCTCTTACCAAATGAATTATATCACAGAACAGTCAGAGCTAAAAACTCAAGCATCCCAAATACTAATTACACACAATTGAAAATTCCACGATGCTTTTTACCAAAAAAAAAAAAAAATTCCACGATGCTTGTTAGCCTCATCCCTACTGAAATTAGCTGGTTAGCCTCATCCCTACTGACACTTACCATAACACTCTTTCTGCTTTTGCTCCGTCTCACACATGCATAAAGAAAATTTCAAGGTCCATGTGCTCCGAAGGGACACAACCTTACGTTCTCAGTTGGCTAAGTCTTCTTGCCTTAACATATTGAATCCGGCGTGCTCCAGAAGGACACGACCTTACACTCTCAGTTGGCTAAGTCTTGTAGCCTTAACATGTCGAATCTTAGATGCCATTAAAAGCATCATCCTTGGTCTTGGTCTTAGTCTATTTCCCAGGAAAATCATCATGTATACTTAATCTCCCTAAATTGTAAAAAATTAACACAAAATGTTCATGCGAAGTAGAAGAAAAGCTCATACTTTGTAGAAAAAGCGATCATTTCAAAATTTCTTCACTTATTCCTGATACAATTAAATCAACAAAATCACCGGAGAACATTCTTTTCAATCAATAAAAAGAAAATATAAGCAACAAGCTGATCTGTGGGTTTTAAATTAAATCATCTTTTCACCCAAAAAAAAAAGCTTAAAGCTGAAGTTTCATCGCACTTGCTCAATGTTACAGTCCTACAGAAGTCCCCACAGTAAAAAATCAAAAATGAAGATCGGAAGATGATATGGTGCAATAACAAGTAGTTATAATGAAAGAAGTGTGCCCTCTTCCAATACATGTGCATCTTGCCATCTGTAAACATGGCGCAACATAACAACTGCCCCCACCTCCTTTCTTGCAATTAACACATAGATCCATTCCTGTACCACTGCAATTTTAAGATCCTTCAAATTGATGGGCTCAGATAGTTTGATCCTAGAAAACCCGGTTGGAGGGGTAAAGACATGAAGAGCTGTGGTTATGACAATTGATTGTTAAGACTGTGGAGCATAATATGCAGCGAAGGTCGTGACTTCGAATAAAGAGAAAAGCCAGTCTCTTAACAGCGGCAATGAACTCGCAGCCAGTAAAAAGGAAAGAACTTGTGGTTGTGCCGTTCATCCGAGTGTGCTTCGCCAAGTCTCCAAACACACCGTCCACTAAAACCTCCATAATTTTCCCTAGCACTTGTCTAGACCAAATCCAATCCATGCACATAATCTATCCACTGCAACTTCAGAGACATTCCCACCAATGATTCAATTTAGACGATGTTTATTCAGTAAATGTCTGGACTTTATGTTGAAAAGGCACGAATTATAATCCAACACAAGATATCAAGCAGACCACTTTCTTCAATACTCGGCCAAAAAGATTGGACACACAAAATCGGTAGCACGAAATGCAACAAGAAGAAATTTTCAGAAAAAGCAAATGAAGGGTGATTCATTACCTCACTCCATACTGACTTTGGCACCAATTGCCTTCATCTTCTCCACGATCTTCTCCGCCTCCTCCTTCGCCACGCCCTTCTTCAACAGCGTCGGGGCCTTCTCCACCAGGTCCTTGGCCTCCTTCAGCCCCAGGTCCGTGCACGCCCGCACCTCCTTGATCACCTTGATCTTCGCGGCGGCGTCGAAGCCCTCCAGCTTCAGGTCGAACGCCGTCTTCTCCGCCTTCTTCTCGTCCGCCGCGGCCGCCCCCCGGCCCCGGCCCCCGCCCTCCCGGGGCCCCGCACCGCGAACCCCATCCCGGGCATCATGACCGCCATGGCCGGCATCTCCTCGACGCCCATCCTCTTGCGCATCTCCTCGGTGAGGTCGGAGACCTCGAGGAGCGTGAGGGCGGCTATCTCGTCGACGAGGGCGGAGACGCGGCCGGAGGGAGGGGGCCGCGGCGACTGCTCCGCCGGCGGCGCGGCGGCCGCGGAGAACCCGCGGCTGAGGGGGCGGAGGGAGCGGCGGGCGACGGCGAAGTGCGGGGAGATCGATCGGAGGAACCTCATTCTTGGAAATGCTACGCGAGCAAAAACGACATCAGATTGAAGAGAGAGACTGCAATGGGGAGTGATGAATCTGCTGCATCGTCGTCGTCGTCGTCGTCGTCCTCGTTTCGCCTGCGCCGGGCATAAACCCTAACGGCCTAACGGGAAGGAGGCTTTAGCGAGCAAATACGGGTCGGGTTCGGGTTCGATTCGGGTTCAGTAATTCGGATTCGGGTTTCATGCGAGTCCGAATCAACGTCGCCTGTTTGCGCACGCATAAACAGACAGAAATCCCAAAAGACAAATTCATTGTTCAATAAAAATACTCCGCTTTTGTTTCGAGAAACATAATTTTTTTTTTCTGATAATAATCGTTTTTATCACTTAAAATAATTAGTCAATTAAAAATACTTATGTTGTCAATAACTATATATGTCTAAAGATTTTCACAAACATTTAAAATATTTTTTGTTTCTTCATTTTTATAATTGATATAAAAAATTATTTAAAAAATATTTTTCATATCATTTATTTATTTCATGAAAAATGGAACTTAGATCTAAATAATTCTTATAAATGGGCTGCGATTTGCTCAAAATGTATTTCAACCCATTTATATTGGGTTGACCCCTTTTTCTTTAATAAATTGAAGATTTAGGTGCATTGCGACACAAACAAAAATTTAAGATTTTTGTATCACAATGGGCCAATTGGGGATAGTACTAACCATCCCTCTGGAAATATTGTTAAAATATCATCAATCCTTAATGAAATGAATGTAGGAGTGGCTCGTTGAAAACCCAGAACGTCTACTCGATCTAGAATATGTGATGTACATGCCAAGCAAAAGTGACACAAAAGAAAATTCAAGGTATTTGTGTTATAATGAGTAGAGTTTAGGATTTTTCGTGATATTAATCCTAATCTTTTAAATAAATCTTGATAAATTTGGCAAACGCATATTTTGCTCATTTCTACTTAGGACTAATGATGATCAATTATTAGTACGGTCCGATCTAAAATGGAATCTGAATCCGATCGGAGGACCAATCCCCAATTTTGGGAACCGGGACCAGCCCGTTTGGTCCTAAGATCGAGAACCGAACCGGTCCATTGGTTCCAATCTAGTCTAGTCCGACAATACTAGCCCCTTTTTTATTCCATAAAAATTTTAGTTTGAAGTTCACTTATATATGTGTCTAAGAAATAAAATAGTCTATTTTGGGATTTATGGCTATTTTTAAGAAATTAGAAAAATATATTTAAAAAAAAAAAAAAAAAAAAAAAGCATGTCCACTCTAGACTGATTCCCTTTAGAATCGGGAATCAAACCGAAAATCACTAGTTCCATTTTTATGGAAGTGGGAATCGGACCGATGCCTCCAAGAACTCAACCAAATCTATCGGTCCAAACGGTTCCTGTTTAGACAGTCCAATATGCTCACCCTCACCTAGGACACGGTATAAATCACCCCATGTTCTTGTCCAACAATCCTAACGAATTCTATGAAAAAGTCGAATCGGTGATGCAAGAGAAAAAAGACATCCAGCACTTTTCACCAGTCAAAATCGGGCCCAACTTTGTCATCCCAACCGACCAACGGATCATAGAACTAACCGAATCTTTCATATCGAAATTGACTACACTCAATTTTGTGACCTATAACTCGATTACGAAGTCGTTTCGACTCGATTCCTATGCGATACTAACGCAAGATTCGTAAACATGACTTTACGGCGTTCGTGTTTGTCACGATGATTGCTAACGAAGGCACGACAGCATCGTCTTAAAAAGCATCGTCTTTCCCTTTCCTCACGATGCGTGGGCTTAACGGACCAAGGACGAGAGCACATCCGCGTCGCAGTCCCTTACCGCCAACCCCAATACAAGCTTCCCCATCATCGACCCGTCGCTTCACTCGCCTGCGTACCGCAAGGAAAAACACCGCAACCGATTCGCAAGCACTGCGAATGCCTAAGGATGCGAATGCTGGCTTCCTACCCGAGCTCGACTAGCTTGATGAGGTAAGCACTGTCCTAAATTATTCTAGTTCATCGTCACCACCAACTCATTCCCAATAAGATGGCGAGGGCAACCTCCTTGGCCAACTCGCAGGTCCTGAGCAGTCTTGACATTGAGAAGGGTATGATTTTACCAGTACAAACACTGTTTTGTTGGTCTCATAACTTGATTGCGATAATCAAAGCTCTAGCTGTACCAATCACGAAACAGTGCACTCGTTCCAGCACGATTGAATGTGAAAAAAACCCTCGAGTTATTGGTGGCATAGAGCATAAACAGCACATCAAGGCTCGATCATATTTCATGCGACAAAGATGGCTGGAGGAAGCGACGGTGCCCGAATTAAGAAGGCAGGGCCTTTGCATTACAAGCTCAAACTCACGCTATGATAATATGACGGGGTCGCAGCAAAAGATTCATAAAATCAGAATGACAAGAAATGGAGATGACATTAAGCTAAATACAGGAGAATATCATTGGCAATCGGACTAGGCACACAATGTACTGCAAGGAGTTATACTGGTTAAACCCAGAGAAAACATCCCAGCAATTTTAAAGAAGCTGTAATTAATTAATATAACCGATTCAAATTGGTGGACGGAAACCGCACCAACCATTCCTTCGGAGAATTGCAAAGACCCCAGTTTGTTTTGCACACAGTTAAAGCAAGAAATCTTCCTCTTCCTTTACAAATGCCAGACATTGCGACTTTACAGGAGGGTTATTAAGCATTTGACACAATCACTAGTTTTTTCCCCAGGATTTTCTCTTTCTTTTTTCACCCTTCATTTTTCTTTAGAAGAGATGCCCTCTACCCTAGTGCTTTAGCGACTACTAGAGGAAGATACGTTCGTTGTTATACTTTATCGTCATGAAACCACCACCTGGTCTCTTTAGGAGACCTCCCATTCCGACAGTTCTTCACATAACGATCGTTATCTTCTGGGCGTTGCTGGGAAGCATAAAAACAGACTGTCAGACCAATTGAGAACAAAATGGAAGAACTACTCCCTCCAAATTAACAATAGGGGTGACACATATGAGTAGTTTGAACTTCACCATTCAACCAAAAACCAGTCTAATCAAGATAAATTTACGTAAGTTAGTATGGCATCAATTGGTAATCATACTCAGTGCAGTAGTGAGTGCACCAACAAACATTATTAGCTGCAGTAGAACTCAAAAGATATAAAGACAAACCTTAACAGTCGAGCTAGAAAGCATCGACAGAATGCTGATGCAGACGGAACTGACAGTCATAGCGGGCGACCAAGAATCATACAATATGTCTAGCAATGATAAAACAGAGATCCATATTAATACTACTGCCAACGTAGCAAAAGCCAAGTCAAATAGACATTTATGTATTTGCTTAAGGGACATTATAATCCTGATCAAAATGGAAACAAGAAGCAAAACAATGATATCTCAATAATCCGGACAGCAAGCTCTGTGTGAGTGCGTAAGAGAGTGTGTGGGTGTGGGTGTGTGTGCGAGAGAGAGAGAGAGAGAGAGAGCTCTCCTACACAACTTGACTAATCTTACAAATTTATAAAACTATAACACCAATCAAATTGTAAGTACCATTCTCAATCGAACTCCATGACTCGGAAGGCTTTATCATTGTGCCTTTCAACCATTTATCTTAGCCACACACATCATATTCCATTGGTTTATTAGTTAGGACTATCGTCCAGACAATAAAAGGAAACCATCTTAAGCTGGTGTGCAAAGACTATCTTTTAATAAACAAGAATCTTCTTGCTGATATGAATTGTAGAAGCAGGATTTGAAGGGCAGGACAGTCTAATGGTTCACTTTCAAGAACCATGATCTGTCTATACAAGCAGCAGATCACAGAAAGCATAAACCTATAAAAAAAATAATGACATCACCTTTCTGAAGTTTCAGTGGCAAAGCCACTTAGAATATAAAACCATTTGAAAAGCTTCAAGATAAGTTAAGACCACAGTATCAATTTATTCAGTGGTAATATATGGGCATGAGGAGCAGATATTTCAGCCACAAATAATAACAAAGCAGTAAAGAGAACTATCAAATTTACTTAAAGAACTAGTTTGATTAAGTAGCTATGGATCCGACATATTGGATACACTGACCAGATCCTGCATAGAAATAGACAACTGTTTTAACAAAAATTATGCTGAAGCATCCTAGCTTTGAATTATTGAAAATGAAGTAGTTTGTCAAATAGAGATGATGCTTATTTCAACAAGGTGCAATACGTGCTTATTGATTCAACAAGCCTTCCTTAACGTAAGCCAACACATAGAAGAAGACTTTCCAGCGAGATTAACATCATTGTGAAGCATTAGGTAAGACTTGCATGGAAGCTGGTATGAGTAACTAAATAACTTATTTACAAACCAAACCTCATGATGAACTTAAAATTGTTTTAATGTTAATGATACCACCACAAAACATAGGTTGTGCATAATCTGCTTAATTAAGATATGAACCACCACCTTATGTTATTTCCTGTCAAGTTGTACAAAAACTCCATCTCACTAATGTGCACAAGCTGATTTCTACAAACAATTTTTTCAAATGTATTTTAATTTTTTTGGTAGTCTTTGTTAATTAACATGTCTTAAATAAAAATTATAGTCACAACTTTTAACTGATCACAAGGACTTGTTAGAGATTGAACTTTAGAGACACATTATGCACATCATCAATAATCTGTAAATTAGATTAAAGATCTTTAACTTGTGAAAATACTCAAATCTTAGATGAATGTCACAAAGAAGCAACAAAGATTTTTAAACTTCTCCAATTTGAACGAAGAAAGAGGAGGAGGAGACGACGTTTTAGGACCGATTGAAAAAAATTACTAGCTTAATTGATCTACAACAAAGGTATAGTTTTCCTCTTATATCGATCTTACAAGGAGGAGGAGGAGGAGGAGGAGGAGGAGGAGGAGGAGAAGAAGAAGAAGAAACGACGTTTTAGGAACGATTGAAAAAAATTACTAGCTTAATTGATCTACAACAAAGGTATAGTTTTCCTCTTATATCGATCTTACAATTAATGAGGGAAATTTCGCACAATTTGAATATTAAATGTGTCTAAGACTATATGAGGGATGGAAATAGCATGAACATTGTAGGTTGTGCATTTTTTGCTTAATAGTGCTCTGAACCTACTTAGCATTGGCAGACTAAACTAGTCCAAACAAGAAAAGTGCACTAGTGATACATTCGGCTGTGGATGGGTCTTTTAGCAAATGTTTGATTCATTAATCCTTCAAGGCTAGACTAGTGATTCACAGAATTTATCTAAAGCAATCACTTTAAAGAAAGGGCTGGCAATTGTATTAATACAAATAAGAAAGATTGACTTTAAAAGAGGAATGCCCCACGATGAGAGCTGTAGCACAAACGATTCTATATGAAAGCTCATTACATAAATGGAAAGCAGCAATTGCAAGCCCTGTCGCTAGAGCTGGCTTTGTAATTTAGACTCAGAAGACACTTTGAAAGAAGGTTCAATATCAAATTTGAGAAATACGAAGTGTAACTTATACAGTTCTCACAACAAAGACTTCTCTGAAGATATGATTCTTCAAAAAGAAAATCAATTACAAGCAATTTCAAGCCACCAGAAGTACATTGAGAGCCGAAGTCACAAACACAGAATTGAAACCAGCAGAAACACATTGGCAAGCTAAAGCCAAAGACACAAGCAAACAAGAGAGACTCCAGAGTAAGCTATTAATGGTTTACTTCATCACAAAAGGCTGGCTTAGACAATTTAGCCTTTCAAAGTTGCCAATACAGTAAAAAATGTATGGAAACAAAAGTCCCAGGAAAAACATATCAATGTCATGATCCTCAAGAAGATGAATAGAGTGTCACCAAAATCCAAGTCAGGACTTGGATGATACTGTGCTTCTTGAGGTAGCCTGAGATAAAATCATCTCCTTTGGGTTGAACAAAGTTTTTTATGCACCTGATTCTCATAGAGAAAGACAATACAAGCTTCTAACATCCATTCTCGATTCCATAGTTGGGAGCTACCCAGTGAAAAATAGATGCATTTCCCAAGAAAAGGTTTGTCTTCAAAACTTCAATAAATAGTGCACAACACATATAATCTTCTCAGAATATAACCAACTTCCACTATAAAGAAACCGAATAAAAAACAGCAGAAGCAAAGAAGCACAAAAAAAAAAAAAGAAATGATGCCAAGCTACAACTTCGAAGCAATCTGCGTAAATTACCTAAACAAATATGGCCGTTGCTGTATATATGAGGATGGAGAGGAGCCGGAGGCACAAAAATGACCTGTCAGCCACAAACCCATGTTGGACAAAGATCAGAAACATAATTCATACCCTAACCCCAAACTCAAATAACAAAATCCGCACCCGCAACGCCAATCCCGCACATCAAAAGTACTCCGACAGAACAACCATGCGAAAAAGACATCGGCTTCGACGAAATTACCTGGGGGGCTTCCATGGGGTAATGCTCAGGGAAGTCCACCTGAAGCTGGTAAGTCTCATTAGCATACAGAGTTCCTGGAGCTCCATTCACTTCGATAACCCACCTATACATCCCCCCCACCAACAATCGCAGAAGGTAAGACAAAAACCAAACTTCACAACGACCCAGCACTACTTTTTTGCAGCCCAGAAAAAAAGATCGAAAATTTCTCAGAACCCTAGAGGAGAAAATTGATGGGTACCTCTGGAGATTGTCGGTGACCTTGTGCTTGAACCCGGTCGGAGGATTGACCTGCCACTCCACCAGCTCCTTCTGGAGGCGGTTCGATGCAATCTTACTCAGGGCCTGAAAACCCATCGGAACCCCAAAAAAAGAAAAAAAACACAAAATTAACAAAAAGGGGTGAAGAAAAAATCGATCGTTTTCCCGGAATCTTCCCGGAAACGACGGGCAATCGAGCGCGCGACCGGAAACGCCGGGAAATCCTCCGCGGCGCGAGCGAGCGCGCGTCGCCGGGGAGGAAATCAGAGAGAGAGAGGGGGAGGGCGCGGAGGAGGAGAGACCTTGCGAGAGGCGGCGGAGGAGCTGGTCATAGTTGTCGTTCGCCCTGCAATTGGCGGAGAGTTTGAGAGAGAGAGAGAGAGAGATGGATTGATGGCGTTGACGAAAAGGCCGAGCCAGAGAGAGAGAGAGAGAGAGAGAGAGAGAGAGAGAAGAAAGGAAAGAGGGAGGAGCTCGCGGGAGGTTCTGACCCACCAGAAGTACTACCACCACCACCACATCTCTCCCTCTCTCTCTCTCTCTCTAAACTTCGAATGGGGTTTGTCTTTGTCGTCGTCTTTCCTTTGCTTTGGCCAGGTCCATTCGTGTAAATGGGGGAAGTGAAAAATAATCAAGAAGATTTGATCATTTTGAAACGATTGATTACTATATGAGGAGTACTCAGCAATACCACTCTCGATATTGCTTTGAAAAAGATTTGTGACATCGACAGGTTAAAAAAAACTCTTATTCGTAAAATCATCCCTCGATAGGGGCGATTCTTGATGATCAATCTATTTAAGTAATTATAATTTGACTAGACTATATGTCATGGATTATTTGGTCTGGCCATATCAGTCGAGAGGAACAGTGAGGCTTGACCTAGCTTGGCATAGCCTGATTTGTCCTAACGTCGATGCGATTTTTATTTCTCACTCTCATGCTTCTTTTCTATTTTGCTTCCTCATGAGTATTCGAGTTTTTGTCAGCATGAGGAGTGTTTGACGCGTGGCGCCGGGGTGGTGGTTTCCCCGCTAAGGACACCTAAGGGTTTACGCGGTGGCTATTGACCAAGATGATTCCTCCAAAGACCAAAAAAAAAAAAAAAAAAAAACATATAGTCGACCTTATTTCATGGTACGTCCTTCACGCTAAAAGTTTGTGCATTGAAATCAACAGTCAACACCGGAGTTTATTGTAACGTAATTTTAACGCATTTTTTTTGTAATTTATGACACATCTGTCTAACTCGATAGATTAACTTAATCATCCGTCTCGGAGTCTGATATAACGTAATCTGAATATTAAAATCAGTTTCCTTTGGCGCACGGTTTTGTTTAGTGTTAGCAAAGCATATTAAGTTACTGTCATGATATCACAAAAAGGAGCATATCATTCCCCAATGACAGCTGAATTTTGTGAGTTATGGCACCTCCTTTTCCAGCATTATACTGTTGAATTTGCATTTCTTAAGAATTAAGCCAGAAATTAAAAACAACTCAAGGAAAAAAAAGAGCAACAAGAGTAACTTATCAACCTAATGAGTTCCTTGATTTCTTACTCTTTGTGATTTGAATTGCATACGGTCAATGTCGTAGTTGGTTGAGTTGATTTCATTGGCAACTTTTGCCCCTTTCGATGCACTTTGAATTGATAGTTGCTTTCATGCATAAGAGCACCAGATCATGGCTTCCAAAGGGTACAAACCACCAACCCCAAAAAAAAAAAAAAATGATTAATCATTTGCTTCATGGAAGATTGAGAAGAAGAGTCTGTCGAGAATAGAGTAATTCATTTCTAGCCTACAAGCCCCCAATATTTAAGTAATTGAGGATTGGAAAACACTCAGATATCCATGAAGCTCAAATAGATTTTCAAATGCATTCCGAATTAAGAGAAAAACTATTGGAGAATGGCTGCCTAAATATTGCTAGGCACCTACTGAAATAGGTGAGAATATATGCTGAGGAAATTTAACATTGGGTGGGTCAGCAAATTTGCATCTCCCCCTCTAATTCAGAAGAATATTTAGTTCATCTTTCGGCCATATAAAATTAAAGAATATTTCGCAAGTGGGGTGGTTGCAAAGACAAGCACAAAGGCAAGCCATCGGTCAAACTACAGCGGCAGAGCATATGGGGGGATTTCATGTGGGAGAGGGGGGAGGAACCTTTTCCTCATTGGCCTTTTCTTTGATATCGCAAATGTTCTAATTCCTTCTTATCCAGCATAGAATAAAGGCAGAGTGGGAAAATATAAAATGGAGGAAGAAGAAGGGAGAGAGGGTTCATGTGCAAATCCCCATTTGCTTTTTCTTTTTCTTTTTGGCAAGCCCCGTGAGGAAGGTATATGCCTGCCTTTTGACTAATTTCCTGACGTGTATAAACAAAATAAAAGAAAGGACCACAGTGAATGTGCGCCGATCTCCGCTCCGTCCGCATCCGAAAAAATTTAAGATGACACGACTATCTGAACCGTGAGTTTGTTGCTATCTCTGCTCATCCTGCTTGGACATTGCATGTCTATTTTGTTGATGAACATCGACCCAAGATGAGGATAGCTTCACTCTAAATAAAGGGTGCTAATGTGCCTACGGAAATTCATGCTCATGTCTCTCTTCTTGCTCATGTCTCTCAGATGTCATTTCTTAGGACTCTGTTAAACCAGTTCAGTTAAGCTCTTCCCCGACGGACATCCTTGTCCTCTCCCCATTTCGAAACTTCTTCCAGTGCAAGAACATCCGACCCATCCTCTTCCACGATCCGCCGGTCAATATTCCCTCATCCACGATCTGCCGGTCAATATTCCCTCTAAATCGTGCGAAGTCGCCGCAAGGCATGGATGCCAAATTTCTTGCTGCCGACGAGGCGTGATCTCGAGCCTTGACCCCTCCTGAATTGCCCCGCCTTCAGGCTGCGAAGGAGAACGTAGCGGCGATGACCATTGAGATTGCCAAGGCAGTAGCCATGGCCTTCATGGCGGTCTTGTGTGAGGACTATCAGTACGTCAATAGCGGATACTGCGGCCTTAGTCGGTGCAACCTTGGATCTAGGACTTTGAATTGATGAAAATACACTTTTTTCCTCCATCTCCAGCCGGACCAGCCGTCAGACTCATTAGGTCCGCTGCATCGGGCAACTCTTAACTCATCCGCTGCTGGCCAATAATTTTGGCTCGTTCACATTTGAAAGATCTAGAAGCCTGCCTTGTTCAAGTTTGATTCACAATTGATGAATAAAACGTAGTTACAAATTGAGTCTTGGCCCCCCACCCTCTTTTGAAAGTAGGCGCATACTCATCACCATCTCTCTCATTCTACTAGCGAAAAGTGGATGGAAATTTCAACCGCTTAAGTTGATAGGTGGAAAAATGCTATATTAATATAAACAAGTATATAAATCCCCTAATCAAGTAACGTGAAATATTTCAACAATTACCATTGGTAACCGCTCGGCTAAGGGCAAGAAGGGCTCCATGGAAGGGACCAGAGGAGAGGTGCACACTGAGTGCCGAGCGAGGAGAGAGATGGGAAAGCTCACGAGAGAAAAGAAAGGGATGACAGGGCCCACAATTTTGTTTCTTTTTTAAACTTTTCAATTATGTTAAACTTTTTAATTATGTTAATTTAATCCTGAACTTTTAGTAGATTTACCAATGTAATCATTTAAATCAATTTTAACCAAAAATCATTGACGTAAAATTATTAGATAAAATCTTTAAAGTAGTGTAAGATGTGAGTAGCCAACAAAAAAGTAGGGTGATTACCACCAGTTATATTACGCGGCACCACTGTTTTTAACATAAGCAATTTTTGAACTTTTTTGAAATTTCAATTGTTTTTCTTTTCTTCTTTTTTTCCCAACTTAGGCCAACGTAATAAAACATTTAGAAAAAAATAAAACTAAAAATTTGCTTGTTGGCCAAGCTGTGTAGAATAACCACGTTAGCACTTTTGGATCAATTTCGGTTAAAAGGATTATATTGATAAATTGTCAAAAGATTTAGTATTAAATTAATACAATCGAAAAGCTTAAGATTAAGATTGAATTGATCGTCATATAATATATTTAGAATTTTTTCAATAATCTTCCCTAATTTCGCGAGGCGTGCAATGAAGTCACTTCGGGAGTGAATTTTAGGACGGTCCTAAAGAAACCAGGAATAACGGACCTTGGAAAGCAGGATTAGAATATGCCAAGCCTTCATTAGGGGAATTGCTTCCCACCCCCGGCAATGTCTTTTGGAGAATCTTGCAGAGGGGACAGCCAGGGCGGCCAAGTTGGGGGCAAGATCTTGGCTGGATTTGGTCCACGTGGACCGGGTCTGGATCCGAATCGATTATTGTCATTGACCTTAGAACTCCTTGTAAATTCATCAAAATCTAACCACTTTCTTTCACCGTTCTGTCCCTTTCGCACCACCTCGAATGTTCCGGGAAGCAGAGGTGGACTCAAAAGTCAATCCTAGAAAATGCCCCCCAACGATTTGTCTTCTTGCTCCTTTGTGGACCTGATTTCTCAATCTTCAGATGAAAATTAAGTAGTGACTTTATTTTCTCTTAGTTACTGTTAACTTGATATATTGTGACAAATTTATCATAATTTAAAAGCCTAAAGTAGAATACTTGTCATAAATTCACTTTCATTAATTTTTGTTAAATTTTACTGTTAACTTGCTAAATTGAATGACACATAAGAAATCATGGATATATAAATTTAGGGTTTTACCATCGATTTATTACGAGTATATCAATTTATGATTTTTCGTTGTTAGCAAAAACTAACGAAAAGTAAATTTTATCACAAATATATCGATTTAGAATTTTTGATGATAAAAAAATTAGTTTAAAGTAAATTTATTATGGGTGTATTAACCTAGAATTTTTTATTATTTAAAAAAAATTTAAGATAGATTTATCATAAATATATTTATTTAGAGTTTTTCGTCATATTAACCCTCTTCTCTACCTTCGTTGATGCATAGTTGTGACTTCCACACAAAACCTGACAAATAGCTGTGACTCCGAGAATAGAATCTTCTCCTTGCTTAAGAATGTTTGCAGCCACAGCAACCAGTTCATATCTTCCATTTAAACAGCAACAGCAAGTAGCGACCTTCTTTCTTTATGCCGTGCCGAAATATAACAGGATATTAGGGCAAATGTTCGTGTAGGAAACCATCCAGCGTGAAGAAACTATTTCCATCGACGGACTCATAGCCGCTGGTCTTCGAATTAAGCTCTTTAGATCAGCCTACATCTCTCTTTACCTCTCTTTACCTTACAGACATAAAGATGTCGGACATTGTCAGAAGAAACAGTACAACGTTCCAACAAATAAGATTTTATAAGATTATCCTGTCACAGCATTGAAACGGGACCTTATATTGCACAAGATTTTACAAGATTATCCTGTCATAGCAATGAACATGACCTTATTATTGCGTACAGCATTTATATTGCAGAGATAAGATACTCTATTACATCTCCCAGATATGAGAGCCAATGTTATGATTGATATCTACACAGAAAACTCCTCCATTTTCCCACAATAGCGTGACTCTTCACCATGAGATTATGCTCGATTAGTTCCTGCAGTTGCTGTAGCAATGTCTTAGTTACAACTAAAAGCCTGAATTAAGAACTGAGAAGCAGACAAAGCATCTAGTGCGTAGGACTTCCAACCTCATCACGGGGAACTTAGAGAATGGGGAAGAACTTTGTACGGGTTAAGTATGTGATTGGGGTCCAGCAAGTTCTTGACGGAAGCCATCAATTGCACCTATACAGGCAGAGTATTATTCACCAACTTGCACAACTAGAAAAAAGAATAATCCACCCTCGACTAGAGGTGGTCATAGGGAAATTTTTGCCAGGGCCTGACCAAAGATGTGCGGGCCAGGCTTTATCATGTACGATCTTTGCCCGAGCCCACCCATTTACCTCTCGGGCGTGGTGGCCGGGTGGGGTTGATCACTTTTACCCTCGAGACATCTAAAGAGCATGCTTTCTCATGAATTTTTAGATTGCCCAATGGGCTAGAAGATCTTTCAGCTATAGAAATGAGTGAAATAACGTCTATATTGCTACCAATAGAAGTGTCTATCTAATATAGATAATGGATCAAGCTATAAGAATGTCATGAACTACTAGGAAAAATGGTGTGTATACATTATGGGAATGACTCCAGACAACCTAAACTTAGGGGGATAAGGGCTGTTCAACACAGTTAGGGGCACGAGTCAATGTCCAATGCCTTTTAGTCATCCTTACTATGTCAGTTTTCTGTTATTGTGGTCTAGTCACTAGTTATGGCCTTGATGTGGTTATGTCCAGCTAGTGCACTACACACATCTCACTTGCATGAGAGAGGGAACTTTCACAAATATGCTGGATTTACTTTGGACCATTTCTAGACAGCTTACATTTTTGGGGCAGAAAATGGCTGTTAAACATGAGCAATAAATCAGAAAACCATTTTTAGGCAGACCTTAAACTATGTAAAACGCAATGCCTCCAAGCAACTAAGTTTCAAGGTAAGTTATAAACATCCCAAGCTCCCAGCTCGGGGCCATTTTCTATCAGTAGTCTTTGCCACATCCACTTTGTGTTAGATAGAGCTCTAGTGCCATATACAAGTATTGCCCACACCATGTTTCTTTCACGAAAGGCCACACCTAGACACAGTACAGTTGTTATCATCTGCCATATAAGTTAAGCTCTGGAGGAACCATAGATTCTCAACTAGATCTCCCCGTTTCTTAAATGGTAGACCATGTCCAACAAAGGATGACCGTTGTTCCTCTTTGCCCTATATGCTGCAAAGAAGCTTCTGAGTACCTGATATTAACCATCTAAACTAGCTGCTTTTATTCACCCTAATATATCAATGTCAAACTTTACTCCCTATGAGAAGTGCATCTCACCCCAAATACCTTTCCCGGTCATTGTTTTCCAACAAGTTTTGCTTTACGATCATCGAAATATCAACAACTATGGAATGCTACAAATACTTAAGTCTGCAATTCCAGGTTATAAACCCAAGTACCGCTGCAAGAAGCTCAACTTACAGCTGCAGGTGACTTGCTGTAGAAAATCTTATCAGCTTTCATCAGTCCCAAGCCGTGCTCCGCACTAATACTTCCACCATGCTTAGAGGTCCATTCATAGACAAAAGGTTCAATCTGTGCTAATACCTGCAATGCACCCCCTTCTTATGAGATTGTATTCAAATGCATAGAAGCTTTCTAAAGAAAGACCAAGGAGATTACGGCATCATCATATTGAGGACATGAAATATTGAGATGCAGGTTTCCATCTCCAAGGTGCCCAAATCCCACGACCCTGGCCAAGTGTCCTACAAATTTGAAAACCAATAGAAAGTTTATTATTGGCTAATTATTCATGCTCCGGTGTCCTTGGAAGATTATGACAAGTGACAAAATGCTGGTTACATTCATGGAAGAAGCAACTCCTGTCTATCACACTGTAAATATCAATCTCAAAACTGATGGCTACAAACATCCTAGAACGATACAAGTAGCTTGATTTCACTCTTTAAAGTTCACCTTCAGGTTTATAGTCCATGACCTCCTAAACATGCAAACAAGGAATTCCAGCAACATGTTGTGATGTATGACAGAGGTGAAGTGAGACGTTGGACCAGCTTAGGATTCTTAAGGATTCTAAAATGGAGTATCTTTTAGCCAACAGAACACCTGCTAAGACATAAAACCTGTGGTTCACATTACGTAACAAAATCACTCTTTTCATCCCACATTAAGATTATAGACCTGGAAAAAGAATATCATGGCATTCAAGTATTGAATGTGTAACAGCAATAAGTTCTCTCACCAAGTTTATTTCGCAGTTCCTCCACAATATCATAAATCTTTTCAACAGGTATTGATAAATCATATTTGTAGACAGCCCCTGCTTTCATCAATGCTTCTGCTATACCCTGCGATGCACCAATATGGCTATTGCTACTCCCAATGTATGTAAGCAGGAATTTGACAATAATAAGAAATCACAGAGAACTGGAAACCTCACGAATATTCCAAACTGATGATGCCTGCTGGATGTCCTGTGCAACAACACCATCTGAAATCAAGCCTTCTTCCATGGAATGAGCAAGGAAAACTTCAAGCTTTTCTCTGAAATTATCCAAATTGAATATTATGTATAAAGGTGATAAAAGGACCATAACCTTTTCTTTCGCTGCAGCAGAACCAAACTATGCATGGCACTATCAAGTTACCACCAAATTGCAAACACAAAATACCCAGCACACATATGCTATTGCAATCTCATATGCTTAGTTGACAAGAAAAGGTCAGTAATGCAGAAAGCCAAATTGCAAAATGTGTGGGGTTGCCTCTTGACAGTGAGCTTCCATTCTAATTGCAAGTCCAAGAATTGCATAAAGTAGGTCAGGCACTATATTCTAGACGAGTTTTTAATCTCAAAGGTTAAACTTGAGCAGCAGAATAACAAAGTGATGAACTTTCATCCTAAGTTTGAGAAATCTGATTGCCCACAACTTTAAAATCCAGGAATGAATATCTATACTCTGCTTTGATAAGATCAGCAAGGATTCAATTTGTCTTTAGCTTGGAATCCCCATTGAAATTAGATTCACTTTTTCCTCATTGAAGATCTTCATATTGGAGCCTTCACAGCTCTCCAGTTAATTCAGACTAACAATGAAGAATATTCAAAGGTAATCTTGCATCCTGGCCAGTTAATATAAATAATAATAAAATTGGGCAGTGACCAAGGAGAGGAGTGTAATTTTCCAGTAGATGCAGGTTATAGTGCATCACAGCTTCATGTGGACTTAAATGGAACACCTCAATTTGAGCAGTAGAAGAAGAGATTTACCTGTCTGAACGTTCATCGCTCCCTGTCGTCTCTATCAGAACATAAAACTTGTGCAGTGCAGGAGGTAATGGATTTCGGACTCCTTCTAAATGGTTTAGTGCCTGCCACGAATAGTGAAATAACTTGGCTTAAGGATGTACTTTTACTTTTACTTTCAAGATTTGCTTCACAGTAATAAATAGACTGTCAAGCAAAAAGGTGTTAGTTTAGACGTAGTCCATCTATAACAGTCAAGCCATGTGTTTCATAGTCATAAAACAGCACGCCAAGAAAGACAAAAAAAAGAGGAAGTTAAAGAAGCACACAATCTATAACGGGAAACGAAGAGATGGTCATAAATGTAGCATCTTCTAGACCAAGCAATGGAACAAACTACTGAAAATTGCTAGAGTGACATGCAGTCAACTGTAATGGAAAATGGATGTGAAAATTATTTTTTATGGAAAGTGGAAGTAAGAACAGAAAACTGTAAGACATAAATGGTATATAGATGGCAGCTCTAGCAGCCACATTCGATCCTGTTGCAACTTACAACTCTATTCCAAGGTAGGCGATATATCCAAATTCAAAGGATAAGATAGTTATGTACCTATGTACAAAATGCCTGATGTAATACTTGAAAGTTAAATGTGCAGAAAGCTTACAAGATCCATTGCCTGTTCATCCAAAAACTCAAAAGCAGAGAGAACTTCTCCCAGTTTCCTCCTCGCTTCCAACAAAAGTTTCTGATGCACATGATAAAAAATGATACTGACTTGTGCTCAATTAAAAGAGGCCTTAAGACCATGGGACAGAGTATGCCCGGATTATAAGGTTATGGTCTAGATCAAAATGTTGTCATTCTGGAAAATGTGTCAATCTGGAGAAGAAACTAATTTTACCTGGCAGCTTAAATAGTCTGTACATGCAAGAAAAGCTACATTAACTGATGATAACTTTGGAGGAGTCAGAATTGACACCTTTGTAACAATTCCCAGGGACCCCTCACTGCCTACAACATCAAATAGAATCATTGTTCAGTGGAATACTATGCTATTAATCATATGGGTTGTACCATAAATTTGTCAATAGAAATGGTCCGTCATATTGATTATACCTATAAACAAATGCTTCAGATCATACCCAGTGTTGTCTTTGCGTAAAGTACCGAGCATGTCGAGCACATCTCCATTAGCTAAAACTGCTTCAAGACCTGCAACACAGACCTAAACTATGAACTCCAGCATAAAAGCAAAAGAAGTCCTAAACTTTTTGGCAGTCAGTCGGTTAAGTCTTAAATGTTCTATTGTAGGCAATTGAGTCCTAAACCTTTGAAGGATGTGTAGTGGTTTGTTTTTCTTCACAAATCAATCATTATATCAACCATAATCAAGGAAAAAAAAACACATGGGCTTTATGAATAATTGAGCAAAGAATTTGAATTTATGAATCAATGGAAAATTAAAACCAGAATGTCATACAAATCAAGGAATAAAGAAAGTTGGGTTCTCCTCCCTATTATAGTAAAAAAGGTAAAGTAGTCTTTAGGACCTTTAGGGTTTATTTTTTATGTATATATTGAACATTATTGAATAATACAAAATACTTTTTCCTCTCACACTACCTAGTTACATAATATTTAAATTTTCTTTCAACTGATTCCATAATTGAGCTTGCTACTCTATGATTCAGAAAACTCGTGTTTTATTCCTTGATTATAGTCCAAAATTATGCTTAACTGCAAATAAAGCTGATAGCTGAAAGGGTCCTTTCTCTGGTGACCAAATTATACCAATGATGAGAGCAAGCCTTGATTGCACCTCTTTCAAAAGGTTTGGGACTTGATTAACCAAAATAGAAAGATTAGGACACAATCAACGAAGAGTGAAAACATTTATCCAGTTGCACTATCCTAAAACTTCACAGAAACTTGATTTGGAACGTAAATGGATGCAGATTAAATTTTGCAATCCATGTAAATTTAAACCTTTGAGAAAGTAACTACACATCCAGCGCCATCGTCATAGTTATGCAAAAGGGAGAGATGATAATCAGAAGAAGAAGAGACTAAGTATTCTCTCTCCCAAAAAAGAAACTATACATTTTGAAGATCTACTTACCGAGCACATTAGCATGAAGTGAGCCATATCGGATAAGGCGCAGCCCACCAGCATTAGTTGAAACATTTCCTCCAATTTGGCAGCTTCCCTTTGAACCTAAGTCCAGTGGCATAATAAATCTGAATGGAAGCATGATGTACTTAAAGACAGAGTTGGTGAAGGTCTGCCATTTTCATAACTTTTATCTCTTTTTTGCTTCCAATAAATAAATCATATGCGCAAATTCCTAATTTACAACCAGGAGCAGGATGATCAGGAAATCAATTTCCACTAAGACAAATTTAAGGATATGAAGATACATTTAGCATGTATTTGGTTTGGGGAAAATAGCAGAGTTCACGATCTGCACATACACAGCCTGCTGTTCCCTTCCAGGAAAATTATGTCTATGCAACTATTTATGATCTGTCCTTTGTTTCTGTTATTGGCATCATGCACAAAACCTCTCATTCCCCAAGATGCACAATCCTCAGTGAGCTCTGCAGAAATAAAGTTATCCTAATAGCACTTACCCATTGTTGTCTAGAAAATTCACCAAGCTTTCCAGTATGCACCCTGCTTCAGAAACTAGTATACCGCTAACCTATAAAACACTAATATAAGTTTTCTAATAATTTGAAGCAAATATCTTCTCAACATCTTATCAATGACTTCAGCATGTCAAACTGCTGAATAACAGAGCTCGCAGAGCTATCAAAACCCAAAGCAGGAGATGAAGTATCCAGTGAAAAAAAAGTGCGCCTAATAGGATAATTTTAGGGGAAAAACCTTCTTGAAATAAGAAGGTTGATGCTAAAAAGATTCAATAATGAAGTCTCACAAGCATGTAGAGAGAATTCAGATCCTACAGAAAAAAATATGTGTTATTTGGAGGAGAACCAGCATAAAATGACAATCCATTGTGCTGTATAACGTACCTCATCAAAAGATATGACTTTATTCATGGAACCTAAGTTCACAATCACCTGTGGAATAAATAACCAAAAGCCATTCAGATTGCAGGCAATCAAGCTATATCAGGCATACTCTTATAAAGATTATGCTGAATAAATTTAGTGTTGAAGACACTTATGATTTCTAATCAAGGTTGTCCACTTTTAGTGCTCAAACTTCACTTTGAGACATTTGCCATTTTCAAAACTCCATAAATAATGCAGTTGTAGGACAATCGCCCAATTTTTTGCCAAACACACATGATAACGGCATGGTCAATAGTGGTTCACCTTCAGGATCAACAACAATAGGCAACACAAACCATTTTTCTGCCAAATCTCTGAGAAAATCAGAATCTAAGTTGGATTCCACTAGCTGAATTTCTCTCTCACAGCTTTCCCAAATTCAAACACTCCTCCCATTCACGATCACTTTAGAAAGATTTGGCTACTATACACTTTAGTTTGGTAAACAACTGTCGATTGCATGATTTTGATTTTCTTTTTGTCACAGAACTCTAACGATTGCCCTATATCCAACAACTTATAAAAATTTAAGGATCATGGATACTATCAAGTAAAATTCAACCACTAAAAAGAACCCTCAAAAGTCGGTTCGTAAGTGTATTTAACCACCAAATTTTTATGTAGCACACTCTTGAAGGCCATCTGGCTATATGGTGTTTTCCATCTGCCAGTCATCATGTCAAAACATGTCAACATGGAAGCACAACTAGAAGTTCCTAGCAATTTCTAAAACAGATTTTCTTTGGTGAGTTGTGACATTATAAAAATAGAAAATAACCATTTATCTGTACTCTAAAATCATATTCTTACCATCTTCATTTGTGCATTTTTAGGTTCATTTACACTTATATACAGTTTATACCAAATATTCAAAGGATATGATGTGAAAATATTCAGCTTTATTACTGCAATTCACCAAACATTGTCTACTCTCTAGGACCACAGAAAAACATTAATATCCTCTCAAGTCTCAATAGTCAATGTCTTCAGCTATAAACAGATATTCAGAATGGAGATACTTGTAAAGCAATGAGAAAAAGAAACCATTAAGATTATCACATGCTTTTCGCAGTATGAAAGGAAAGAAATATGAGGCGGCTTGATGTGTAAAAATTTCAAGTTTTGTAAATTACAAATCTCGTTCTTAATGCTATTCTCTAGGTACAGGAAGGACATTTTAATATACAAAACTGATGTTAGGTAAAAGAAGAAAATAGGTGAGAATGATGTGATGGTGTCAAATAACTTCAGCATGCGCCCTCTCTTCCTAGTGCCATCTGCCATTTTGACTAACTGGTTTTTCTTGCTTGTTAAGTCTGTTCATAACAGAACAGGCATTCATAATTAGATGGTAGTAAATTAAAATATTATAAAGAGACCAAAAGGAGACTGGTCAGTGCGTACGCACACGCATGCATGCAATGAATTTCATTAAATTAAAAAAAAAAAAAGAGGAGTATCATATCAATAACAGGTGTACCTCATCAAAAACAGGCACGCTTCCTCCAACAAGACCAGTGTTCCCACCCTGAGGAACAACAGCCAAGCATCTGGAGTTACAATATTTGAGAACTTGAGAGACCTGGGACGAAAAATTTTCACAAGCATTCAATGAATCAACTATATGACAGCATGAACAAAGCAGAAGACTGAATAAGAGAGGTATTTAAGGCAGAATGGACATCGAACATGTGAGCAACATGCGTGTTCAAATGTACAGCAAATCTATTAAGAACTTAAGATTATTATAGTGTGCCTAAAAGTGTGCGGATCAACAAGTGGGACACGCGGACGTGCATGCACAAACACCCAGAGAGAGAGAGCTGTCTTATACTTGATACTTGAGAGTCATATGAACCAATGTAACCAAGCACAAGATAATATGCAACTTCCAAAATTTTTAGAGGGAGAGAGAGAGAGAGCAACTGTCTCATACTTGAGGCTTGAGAGTCATATGAACCAATGTAACCAAGCACGAGGTACTATGCGACTCACAAAATCTTTTGAAGAAAAAGATATCTACTATTGCATTGACATTTCGGAGGTCGAATGCAGAATGTTTCATCATCGAGAGAAAACCAAATATATCAAGAAGAAGAAAGAAATGGACCTCTTCAGTGCTCCGAGGCAGAAGCAGAAGCTTACTCGAACCTTTGTACTTCCGCATCCAATCCATATTTGCAGCCAGGAGAGCATCTTCATCCTGGATAACATTTTTCTCCCCCAACAAGTCCCTAAAATACCTTATGTCATCCGAATTTATCGTGGCGAACTCAGGGTTCCTCTGAATCTTTGTGGCCACGGAACCAAAGCATTGACTTTGGATAAAGCTTACTCCCAAAGCACATTCTTTCCCATGTAAATGCACGGAAAGAGGCTGCTTGTGTCCGAAATAAAATTGAGTTCCCCGGCAAGATCCGCCGGAGCGATGCAGTGAGCCTGTATTCAGGACAGTGTCATCAGGATGTGTTTATTAGAACCGATGTCCATTAACCGTAATCAACAATCGAATCACGAGCGAGTTCAGGCATCGACAGAGTTATTTAGTATTCTTATGTAAGAACAACTCGAGACTTCGGTGCATACACAGTAACTCATCTACTGTTTTATCTTGCTTCTAATATGCCACTCGGATTGCTCTCGAATTAGCTCGTCCAACCTCCATTCCGTGGAAAAAACAAAACAATCGACCCCATGTCATCTACCGCGACGCGCAATCCGTAATACCCGATCGCATTCCATCATGCGATCGAGCATCGGACAGGAAACACTCGAACACTCAGAAACCAAGTAATTTCAGTCAACGAGTCGCCGGCTGATCGGCGGCGCACCTCATTCCTCACGACGCGGACGATAAATAGGAGCACAAAACAACATCATCATGCTCCACCAGAGAATCTACCGAAACAACGTCCAGAACGACGGAATCGAAGCGAGCAACAGCACGACGATGCTCCGGTCGCATAATTCCCATTCGAGATGAACAACGGAAAAACGCAAGCCGAGTTTATGAGGCGCTCGCTGGGAGCGACCGTACCGTGACGAGCCGGATTGCCGCGACCGGGACGCGAGGAGAGCTTGAGGATGCGGCGAGCCGAAGCTCTCCACCCGTGCATCTTCATCGTCTTCCTTCCTCCCCACCCAACCTGGAGGACTACTTTCTCGTCGGGACTTTGCAGAGCGCGAGCTCTCAGTGGCGTCCACGACGAGTGAGATTCCTACTGCCGTCCGGGAAGAGACGAAACGAGGGGATGAAATGACCGCAACGCCCCCCTTCTATTTGGATTTTTACCCGAAACTGGACAAAAGAAATCATTTTCAGCAGGCCGTCAGGTTGCAGCAGCAGGAATTAGCGGCGGCAGATGATGATGATGGGCCCCACGCATGCAACGGCCGGCAAATCCTTTTCAGTCCATGTGCAGCCAATGTCCACCCGTGGAGCGTGGTGCCCGTGCAGCACTGAGCTAGAGTGACGATTCTTTGTTGAGCATTCGCGAGGGAGCCTTTTAGTCTATTGATCATTTGTGATGACGATGCCTTTTAGAAATATATTTTGAGTATCATTCTGAATATACGTTGGATTCCAAGTATTATATTGAATATCCATATGATTGCAATATCCAATATCTCTTATATCGTAATATCATTATTCTGATTTATTGTAATATTATGTTACTATAAATTTTATCATTCTGCAATATCCAATGTCTCTTATATCCAGCCAGCAAAATTGCGCTACCGAATAACGCCACACTCGCCCACACACGCCACCTGAAGACTCTGCACGAGAGATCTACACACCCACGAGCGTCTCAAGTGATCAAAGCCGGCTGTGTATTGCTAATGTCATCATCGTGTCATCCTAACATCAACCGCCAATTCATGTGCCACATAACCTGTCATGTCATTGCCACGTCACTTGCCACGCCATCTACCGTGTCACTCGCCACGTCATCTATTGACCACCATTGATCTGCGCTAACCACCGTTGACCGACGTTGACCAGATCAGTTCACCTACCAACCTAATTAGTTCTTCACATTTTTCGATTGGTTCTTGAGGTATTTAGACGTCCTAAATCTATTTTTTGCCTTATTTTATGCATATCAACTTTGGAAGCGCCGACTTTCTTTGAACTATACTATTTTATTGCATATTATGGAAAAATTGGAAGTTTCAATACCCATACAGGCCATTTCAAATGGTTCCAATTATTTATTATTAGCTCAAGAAATATCCAATTTTTTTTAGAGGATGCCAACTCTGGCGCTATGTCACCGGTGATATTCATGAACCTACTCAAACTATTGGTACAGCTAAAGACAAGTTTAATGAACGCTTAGAGGATTGGGATAGCAAAAACTATTAGATCCTTACATGGTTTCGCAACACTTCAATTCCCTCTGTTAGACCTTACTTTGATAATCTGAATACGACCGAGGAAGCATGGGACTAACTTGCTAGTCAATATTCTGACTTTGGATATTGCCCATTAGTATTAGCTATTAGGGAATCTACATTGCATGCATCAAGAGGCAAATCGGTCTATTAATGATTTTTTATCATCAATGCATGCTATCTAGGATCACTAACATTACTTGAACCACAATGGGACGCGGACTCTAATGCTCGCAAGTTTGCTGAATATTGCGATTGCATAAGGGTTATGCAATTTTTTATGGTACTTAATGATGTATTTGAACCTATGCGAGCTTCACTTCTATATTGAGATCCACTACGTCATCTTGAGCCAGTTGTCTCAGAGTTGTTGACTAAAGAGACTAGACTTGCTACCTTGACAATGCAACACTTTATATCCTCACAAGACCCGTTAAACGGGTGGGTCGGGTCGGGTTTGGGTCGGGTCATAAATGGTCCGACCCAAATCGACCCATTTAACCCGTTATGACCCATTTATTACAATGCAAAAATTTTGACCCATACCCATTACCCGATCCATACCCGACCCATTTAACGAAACCTAAAAAAGTTTATATATATATTTTTAAAATGATATTGCTAAAATGGTTTTATACAACATAAATTTAATAGATAATTTTTATAATTTTTAAAATAATTATTTTAAAAAAAATCAATTTTAATTATTTTTTGTTTTTTAAAAATTAATTTTTATTTTTTATTTTTTAAAAATAATTTTTAAATAATTTTTATTTTTATTTTTAAGAATATAATATAATATAATATTTCTTTTTTCTTTTTCTTTTTCTTCTTCTTCTTCGGTCGCCCGCCGGCCACGACAACCGCACCAACAGCCGGCCCACAGCGAGCCTCGAGCTCGCCCGGCTCACCGACGCCGGCGAGCTCAAGGCTCGCCCGGATCAGCGAGCTCGAGCTCTCCCGATGCCGGCGAGCTCGAGTCTCGCCCGACGCCGGCGAGCTCGAGTCTCGCCCGACGCCGCGAGCTCGAGTCTCGCCGGATCGGCGAGCTCGAGCTCGCCCGACGCAGAGCTCGAGTCTCGCCGGATCAGCGAGCTCGAGCTCGCCCGACGCCGGCGAGCTCGAGTCTTGCTAGATCGGCGAGGCTCCAAATCCGGCGAGCTCGAGGCTCGCCAACGTCGGCGTGCTCGAGCTCGCCCTCGCCGGATCTGCGAGGCTCGAGCCTCACCGGACGTCGGCGAGGCCTCCGCCTCGCCGGATCTCAGCGAGCTCGAGGCTCGCCGGCGTCGGCGAGCTCGAGCTCACCCCTCGCCCGACGCCGCGGCGGGTTCGAGTCTCGCCGGATCGGCGAGGCTCGAGCCTCCGCCTCACGAGATCCGGTGAGCTCGAGCTTGCCCGACGCCGCTCGCCGCGGCGAGCTCGAGGCTCCCCCGGTCGCCCGACCATCGCCCCGTCTTGCCGGCGGCACGGAGGAAGAAGAAAGAAAAAAAAAGGAAAGAAAAAATAAAAAATAAAATAAAATAAAAATAATTATAATTATAATTTCGGTTTTTATAAAAAAAAATTGTAAAGTCAAAGAGAGGAGAGAGATGGTGGGGTTTTGAGTGAAAATAAGTAGGTTTATTTTTAATGGGTTGATAAATGGGTCAACTTTTTAACCCATTTAAAACCCATATATCTTAGTCTTAACTCATTAAAACTCATTATGGATGCTTTATGAAAGAAAGCTTGACCCATTAATGACCCATTTAACCATAAATGGGTCTTTAAATGGGTTGTGCAACCCATTTAACACCTCTAATCCTCACCTATAGACACGGTACTTGCAACTCCTAGTTCTTCCTCCATACGCAAACAATATTGCAATAATTGTCATCGATATGGTCATCTTGCATTTAATTGTTATCGATGGCAGTCCAAGCAACCTACAAGGACAAAACAACCAATCCCCATACAGAGGTCCATCTCAACCTGCACGTCAATCCACTGCTGCTATCATGGAGGGTTCCGCCAAAGACTCATCCGTTACTCTATCAGATTTCATTCTATTCTTTGAGAATCTAGTAATTCTCGCTCCATTGTCCCTAGCACTTCCACTCCATCGGTCACTCAAGGTACTCCCGATTCATAGTTCTTTGATTCTGTCTGTTGCCACATCATCTACCACGTCATCTTTTGACAAGAGTTGACCATTGACCACTCTTAACCATCGTTGGCCTCATTGATTGGCATTGACTAGACCGGTTTGCCTGCCAATCTAACCGATATACCACTAATCTTCTTTCTCGAGCAAGACTCATTGATAACAAGATTGCTATAGCTCCCATTGAGAGTAATGTCAAAATTAACAATAAAGATGGGACTCCTCTTCCGAATCCTACTCTATATCGATAGCTAGTTGGCAATCTTATATACCTCACTATGACGATAGCCTATGTCGTTGACATTGTTAGTTCATGACTATATTACAAACCACTCATTCTACTATAGTTCTTCGCATTCTTCTCTATGGTAAAGGCACCTTATTTCATAGTCTTCACTTCTCTACTTAATCTACCTTGGAGTTGAAGGCTTACCCTAATGTTAATTGGGTTGAAGACCCTCTTGATCGTCACTCCACCACTAGCTATTGCTTCTTTCTAGGTAGAGGTGGCAAATGACCAATTTGCACCCACATTTTTCACAAATGGGTCGAATGTGAGTTATGAAGTTGTAATGGGCCATAACCCACATTTGACCCATTTTAAGTTCAGTTTTATATGGGTCGAAAATGGGTCATACATTCTGACCCATTTTCAACCCATTTTTAAAACCTAAAAAACATGAACTTCACCTTCTTCAACCCTTCGACAGCCCTCCGCCGCTCGCCTCCAAGCCGCCTCTGCCACTCGCTGCCATAGCTCACCTCTGAGTCCCCTTTGCCGCCCACCTCTGAGGCTCGCCTCCGCCGCTCCCTCGAAGGTCGCCGACAACTAAGCCTCGCCAACAACTAGCGAGGCTCAAGCTCGCCCGGTGTTGAGCGAGCCTCGGCCTTGTCAAATCAGCGAGATCAAGCCTCGCTCGAGCCGACGAGCTCAAGTCTCGCCGGATTCGATGAGGCTTAGCCTCGCCAACAATTGGCGAGCTCGAGCTCACCATGGCTGCTCGCCGGTCGGCCGTCGTCGTGGCCGGCGGCAAGAAGAAGAAAAAAATAATAATATTAAATTAAAAATGATATTTTAAAAATAAAAATTATAAAAATTATTTAAAAATTAAAAATTCGATTTTTAAAAAAACATTTTTAAATGAATTATAAAAATTTCTATTAAATTTGTATTACATAAAATATTTTAACAATAAGTAGGTTTTAGCAATACGGGTCGGGTTTGGTATGGGTCGGGTATGGGTTATTAGATTTACACTACAAGAATATGGGTCAAAACGGGTGAAATGAGTCCAATATGGGTTGACCCATTTTCGACCCGACCCATACCCAACTCGACCCACCCGTTTGCCACCCTTATTTCTAGGTAACTCACTAATCTTATGGCTTAGTAAGAAACAAATTGTTGTTGCTCGATCTAGTACAAAAGCACGATATCATGTTTTTGCTTATACAATAGCATAATTATTATGGTTACGATGGTTATTAGAGGAAATGGGTGTCCATCATAACGGTGGGACAATACTTTATTGTGACAATCGGAGTGATATCCAAATAGAACATAATGATGTTTTCATGAATGCACCAAGAATATCGAGATAGATTGTCATTTTGTACATTCTTACGTGCATCAAGGCACCGTTCATCTTGTCTCCACTTCATCAGTTAATGTAATTGCCAATGTATTTTTGAAGGCACATCCACCAAGATGTTTTCACAATCTCTTCTCCAAACTCCAGTTGACTTCCTCCATGTCACTTTGAGTTTGAGGGGATGTTAGAAATATATTTTGATATCTATATGAGTCCGCTTCCAAATATTATTCTGAGTATCTATTTGATTGCAATATCCATTAGATTCTGAGTATCTCTCATATCATAATCTTGTTATTCTGATTTATTGTAATATTATGTTACTATAGATAGTCATTCTGTGAAGTTTATAAATAGGCTCATGTATGGTTCAATACAATATACTGAAAATTCCACAACTTTATTATTTTCACTTTACACTTATCAATGCCAACAATTGGAAATAATGTCTCTAGACCGCAATTCTTCAAGCCTGCTGGATTACTTTTACCGTCGTACATTTCTCATGCTCAAAGACAATTTGTATGCAAGTGGGAAATGTTCAAAATGGAACACTTTGTGAATGGTTACCATTAGGAAATCGCAAACGTGTACCTACTAATCCTTCCACGAGATACCGCGTTATTTGATAGAGACGGGTTTGTCACTTGAAGCATTGACCGAAGGATTTCAAATTTCACATCACAAGTTTAGGGCATCATCCTTCGAGCTTGGCACTTGGATGTCTATGGGGAATTTGCAAGGGAGCCTACTCATCTCTCTTGTTGATATCATTATCCCCCTTCCTGGGTTTATTACTCCAACGTGCCTTTAAAGTGCAATTAGTAAGTGGTGCTTAGCTTGGAGTTTTAAAGTTTTTGTTACCTTCACATTTGGATTCATTTTCTGATACTGAAGTGTGCTATTTTCAATAGTCGTTCCGTTGCTACATCGGTTAATTTAGTCTGGCAAGACATCCAGCATATCTTGAGATCAGCAAAACTTGAAGAAGAAAAATGCACTGAGCCAGTGCTCTACTTTACTTGAATCCATCTTATCTAGATCACAATTTCACTGCCAAGAGAAAAAATTGGCATTTAGTTTACACTAGCGCATTTACATCCACTCCTTAAAAGTTTGTTTCACAGCACGGAAACAACATGATGGATCAGTAAAACAATTGTTTCATTGCATTTCATGCTTCAGAGACAAACACTAGATTGCAAGCATACTGAGCAATATTGCCAATTAATCTAGAACTAGCTTCACATTTAAGTAAAATTGAAGTGAAATATAAGAAGACAAGCATGAACCAGATATAATCACAAATCGAATTTACTTAATAAGAGTTGTACATGATATAAAAGCCCCATCTTAAAGTCATTAAAGCACAATACAAGTTGTTCTGCTCTCTCCCCCTTCCACAAGTAGTCATAATCATTCTTCACACTGAATGAAGGCATCATATACCTACGGTATAATAATTTTATTTCTTGTCGATTATTAAGATGAAAATGCAAGTGCAAATACAAGTACGACTACGAAATGTTTCTATTAAAAAATTAATACTCTCCAAGAAATAAGTCTAGACAATTCGAATAATATTTGTAAATATTGTATTTTGATATTACATAAATCTCCAAAGCATATTTGACTACATTCATTATCCTAAAACAACTATTCAATAGCATTTGGAAAGTTTGTAAGCATCATATCACTTTTGGGTTGTTAAAAGGCCAATCTTTTGTTCCTGGGCTTGGAAGAAAATTATTGATCTTAGAAGGGAATTCCATAAGTTTTTTAATTGGCGAGTGGGCGATGGTCGCTCGGTGTCCCTTTGATTTGATCCTTGGCACCCTCGAGGATCCCTAAACAGTTTCTTCACAGATGCTGACATCTATCATTCGACTTTATCCGGGCAGGCTACAGTTGCATATCTTTTTTCCTTGCAAGGCCAAGCCACCAAGGCCACCCTGGATTCGTGGATGCATACTCTCCCCGTACTCATGCAACACCCAGATCGATTTTTGTTGGCTGGAACACTACTCAGGGTCCTTCTCAGTTGCTTCTGCTTGGGAAGCCATTTGTCCAAAGAAAAGCTCGGTCCCGTGGTCCTCCTTTGTATGGAACAAAACTATCTCCCCTAGTCTAGCTCATCACCAGAAACCGGTTACCTACTCAGGTTCTCTTACTTTCCTATGGTAGGATTGCTGGTGGTGTTTGTGCTTTTTGTAATTTAAGGCCAGATTCTATTGATCATCTGTTTTTTGGCTACTGTGTTACTACTGATCTTACTATGTTTTGGGCTGCAAGATGCAACCTCTCTTGGCAAAATAGGTCGTGGATGGAAAATTTACAATGGGCCATCAAATTGCTCCCCAGCAATGAATTCGCACATTGTATTGCCCAATTTGCCTTTGGGGCCCTTTGTCATTTAATTTGGAAGACGAGGAACAACATCCTATTCAAGAGCCAAGTTATGTTTATGCCTGCCCTGCAAAAGCATCTCGTCAAAGTTGTGAAGAACAAGGCTATTGGGTGCGTTTGGATTTGGCTTTGCAATGGATCTTTGGGCTTCCAAGGATCTTTAGGCTAAGTATTGGGTGTTTGGGAACAACTTTGAAATTCCCATTAGGCCAAAGTTGGCCTTCTCAAGGCTGAAAGCCCAAGGCCATGAGGGTGCCTTGGGCTTTCAACTTTCTCGGCATACAAGAGGTGTTCATTTTTTATTTTTTTCCAAAATTATCCTCACTTACTCTTGATTTTTTTGGTTTTGCCCTTGTTATAAGACTGTTCATCTTCTTCTCTATTGAGGTTGGCCGACGTGTTACTCGAAGCTGTGATCGGCCGCCGACAGCTTAGCATGGTCGCGGTGGCCCAGGCGACCATCGCCGGGGAGTGGCGCAACCGCCACCCTATCTGGGTCGTGGCGAGGTTTGGAATGTCAACCTTGCCGCAACCCAATCTAGGGCAGCAGGGTCGCGAGAGGACCTTGCCGCCTTGCCGGTGGTCTTCAGGGGTCACTTAACCCTAGGCAACCCTCCCCAATTGTCTGTGAGGTTACCTGAGTGAGATGTCGGCCGCCGGCGACAGATTTCGATCGCTAGCAGCTGTCTGCCCTTATTGGTCAATTTTTTTTATTTTTCTTTTGATAATTTTTTTTATTGCAAAAGTCCTTTGTAAATATAATCTCTCTAAATACTAGTTTGCTCAAATGTACTTCACAATGGACTTTTAGATTGTAATTTAACAAACACAATTTGCATTTTGAAAAGTCCTTTCAACCTAAAGGCTTTTGCATTTTCCCAATGGCTTTTCGCAAAAATCCAACCAAAGGCACCCATTATATGTTCAGCAATGTGGCTGACATGCCAAGGAACAGGAAGATTCAAAGAAGTTGGGAACTCGATCCCTCTATTTTCTCTTCAAGGTGTCGGATCTTTCTTAGCAAATCTTGTTTGAAAGTTGCCGCCATTTTGGTTTCCCCCCTTCCCCTTTTACTTTCAGCACCCTTCCACTCTTCATGACTTGTTTGTCACCAAGAGTGCAAGTTTTGTTGGTGCCGAGATCACTTTGCTGTAAAGTTCTTTTTGGTTAAAAGTCAATACTAATCTTACCTTACCAAAAAAAATAATAATTAGGATTCATCCTAGCGTTGAGCATTCATGCTGACGTCTATTATAAAAACAAACTAATATTTAAAATGACAAATGGAATGTTAAGCATGGAAAATCATGTTGAGTTTTACGGGTACAATTGCTCTAAAATTGAAGTCATAATAAAATGTTGATTGTAGATACAAAGAATGACATACTTTCCATCGTGGAGAGGACACAAAAGAGCAACACAATGGAGTATATCATAAAACTAACCCGCACTGCTATTTAACAAAGACGCATTGTTCATCTTATAGTGGCAAGTCCTGTCAATGCTGATAGGTAGATTAAAAGCTGCACGAAGACACGGTACTTCTGCATACACCATTGTTAATGAAATTGCTGGCCATTCGTGCCTTAACTAAGGATGGAAGTAATAACTCTAAAATTAACCGAGTCTCATTTGTAGCTAACCATGCCAAAACCCTTAACGTGGAGATTTTCCTGGTAGTAAGTTTTAAATGTCTAGAATGATAAACTTTGACGGACTTCTATAGAACTTCTATAGGCAAAAACGAGCGTGGCTTTAATCATCAACCAATAACTCGCCCACCAACAAATTATTCGTGCACTAGGAATAGAAACTGCAACAATCAACTTGGATCTTATTCGATTGAAGCCTTCATTCTTAAGCTGCTAAGTTCTAATAGCAAACACAACATCTACCCTTGAGCACAAGTGTAAGAGGAACTACCTGACTTAGAATCAGTACCTAGCAAAGGCAGTATGATTCGTCGGGCGGCAACGTAAAGGGAGAGATAGAGCGAGTCGAGAGAGACGAAGATAACACGGCATCTTTCAGCGTGGTTTCATCGAATGGCAAAGACATCAGACGCGGTGGCGTGCTTCATTGGGTGGCGAAGGTGAGAATAGAGAGGGGGAAAAACCTTGAATCGCAATAAAACAAAAAGTATGCAATGTTTAGAAGGCGGAGCCGGAGAGGGTGAGACAAAGTGAGTCGAAGAGAGACGAAGAGAACACATGATGTCGTTTGGTGTGATTTCCGTGAACGGCAGAGGCAATAGACGAGGCAGATGTGGAAGCGGCGACAGCGGCAGCTTGGTTCGTCGGACGGCGAGCTCCGTCATGAGTCGGAGAAAGAGCAACACGAAGCGAGGGGGAGAGCAAAAAGGAGAGAGAGTTGAGAGAGAAAGTCGCTCTTTGCTGAGCAACACATGTTGCCCAATGAATGAGTTGGAATTTTCACATGCCAGCATCCCGGCAGTACTTAATTTTTTCTCCGGAGATCCTCCTATGGTCCAAGAAGAGCCAAATGGCAGGATGAAATGACCGCAACGCCCTTTTTATTTTTATTTTTGCCTGAAATAGGAGAAAAGAAAATTTCATTTTTAGGTACTCATTCTCAATTTCTTGATTTTGATAATCTAGAGAAAGAAATAACGAAAACAGAAATTTGATTATTTGGAATTTGATACCAATTTCAAGAGAGCTAATGTTACGTTAGTTTGGCAAATATAAAATGACACAAATAATCTTTGAACTTTGACTTACCATATAATATGATGTCTAAACTCTTAATTTGTTTAATGTGATTTTTGAACTTTTTGTACATGTCAATTTAATCACTAAATTCTGACCTTCAATTAATGAAAAGATTAATTCAAAGATTATATTGTACTCAATACCCAAAAAAAATCAGAGAACATATTAAACAAATTAAATATTTATGAACCACATTAAACATCCGTAAATTAAAAATTCATGAATCACATTATATATTAAACTAAAATTCAAAAATAATTTGTGTCATTATCCTTTTGACAAAGAGAATATTGTTCGTCAATTGACTTTATTACCCCTACAATAGCTCACCGCAGGCATCAAATCTCTCTAACTGCAACTGCACTGTCGTCTTCCCTGACGTCGCTCTCCTCCATCAAAATCCCCCACCCGCCGTTGCCGGTTCACGCTCCGGCATCGACACGTGTGTCGCGCTATTCGCCTCTGGGCCGCTGCTTGTCTCTGCGACCGCCCGGGGCTTCTTTTTTCTCTCGGTTTCTCTGACAAACTGTCTTGGCCTTCCTTCTCCAGCAGCAGCAAGAGCTTCAAGATCCCGAGCCCGAAGGACTTCATGGTCGCGCACTCCGCAGGGCCTCTCGCCGCCTCCGGAATCCAGCCCCAGTGAGTTCCACTGGACCGACTTTTTGCTTGCCCCCAGATGCTCATTCGTAGATACGGATGCAGTTTACAGTGTCTGACTGGAGTGTATAGCTAGACTGTTCGTGTTTCCGATTGCCGGTGTTCTAGGCAAATGCTCCCAGCTGCGTAAAACCCTGGTCGTGTGTCTCCAAGGGTCTGATTTTTTTATGTGTTAAGGGATGTTCGGATGGTACAATGTTGTGAAGTGCAGCAGTTATGTTGGCATTAGTTCATTCGCGATCGACACGTGTCGCTAGCGAGCCCACGTTTAAGAACAGTTTCAAGTCCCTCTCTCTCCTTGGTTTCTCTTTCTTTTCTGATTCTTTCATCCTTTGCTTTTTGCCTTATGGGACCATGGACGATGCTCGATTGCAGTGGCCAGCCATGGATGAACCGCTCACAAGTATGCCACCGCTCATCTATGGCCGTCACCGACATCGTTCGGGCATTCTATTGATCCTCAGATACCCATCTTTTCCATCCAGCCATGGACGAATGGCTCATGAGCAACGTTGATGCTCATCACATGTTGTCGGCCACCCCCGCAACTGTTGTCCCGCATCTGTCGTCGGAACCTTGCCAGATCCAAACGTCCATCACCTCCCAAAACCTCGCCAAATCTAGCGAGAGTGACCCTAGCCTTGGCCACGAGGGTTGAACCCTCTCCGAATTGGACAAAAGCAATCCTTACCAGCCACGGGCAAGGGCCAAGACCTCCTCACCTGCTTTGACTTGTGCCAGCCGCTAGCCATAGGCCTAAGGGAAAGGAAAAAAAAATAAGAGAAAAAAAAAGGAGAAAGGAAAGAAAGAGAATAGATTTGAAGCTTTTCTTAAAAGTAGGTCCACATGTGACACATGTCGCTTGCAAAATGGATTAGTGCATTACTAAGGTCGCTACGCCAACTATACCTAATATTTTCTCAATATGAATCGGTGACCTAATTTGAGACTTATGGCAACTCTTTTTCCAGCATTATACAGTTAAGTTTGCATTTCTTAAGAATTAAGGCAGAAATTGAAGGCAATTCAAGGAAAGAAAGAAACAACCAGAGTAACCTATCCACATGATCAGCTCCTTGATTTCCTCCTCTGTGAATTGAACTGCAGATGGGCCGATGTCGCAGTTGGTCGAGTTGATTTCATTGGCAGCTTTTCCCCACTTTTTGGACGCACTTTGAATTGGTAGTTGCTTTCATGCATAGAAGCACCTAACCAAGTAACCATAGCTCCCAGAGGGTACAAAAACCAAATAAAAAATAAAAATGGATTATTCATTTGCTCCGCAGAAGAATAAGAAGAAGAGTCCATGATAGTGCTACGGCTTATCCATTTTCAGTCCACGAGCCCCCTGAGATTTGAGTAATTGAGGTTCGAAGAACACTCATTTATCCCCGAGCTCAGAGAGATTTCCAAATGCATTCCAAATCGAGAGAAAAGACAATCAAGAGTCGCCGCCTAAATATTGCTAGAGACCTACTAAATAGGTAGGAACATATGCTAAGGAAATTTAACATTGGGTGAGTCAGCAAACTTGCATCTCTCCCTCTAATTCGGAAGAATATTTAGACTCTTTTCATTTTGCCAAAAATATAATGTGTCTGGAAAATGTTTTTCAGAAAGCCATCTTTTAGGAAAATGATAAAATTCTCTAGTATTCGCCTAAAACTTGAAAATAAATGAAAAATGATTTCCACCGTTTAATATCTTATTCGATTTTCCTTCATGCACTCATTTTAATCCTTTTTATTTATATTAATATTTTGTGTTTTTTTATTTTTTAAAAGTTCAAATTTAAAATTTTGTTATTTTTATTTTATTTATTTCTTTCTTTTTCTTTTTCTTTTTTTGGTTATTTTTTATTCCTTTTTTCCTAGCTTTGCCATAGGGCGTGGGCTCAGGCCTCGCTACCCTCTAGCGATGCTTGTTATAGGGGGCCCAAGCCTCACTGCCTTCTAGCATTGCCCGAGCATCGAGGCTCGAGCCTCACAACCCTTTACCTACACTCAAGAAGGCCCGAGCCTCACCACCTTCTAGTGACGCTTGAGCGTTGTTGATCCGGCAAGCTTGAGCTTGCCAATGGTCGATCACCAGCCTTCATCATGGCGGGCAACTAACGAAGAAGAAGAAAAAGGAAAAATAATAAATCATAATTAAAAAATAAAATAAAATAAAAATTATTAAAATGAGTGGGGAAAGAAAGGGTAGTGGAAAATGTTTTCCCTTTCTGAAAGAGTTTTCTCCACTTTTGAAAGAGTTTTCTTTGTTGATAGGAAATGTTTTCCTTCATTAATTTATTTTCTCAAAATTTGTGATTTTTCGTGATATTAATTCAATTTAAAGAAAATTAAGGGAGATAAATTTTTACAAATATATCAATTTGAATTTTTTTGTGGTCAAAAAACGAATTTGAGATAAATTTATCAAAAATGTAATAATTTGGAGTTTTTTGTAATAAAAAAAATTAATTTAAAATAAATTTATCACAAATGCACCCCAGTGCATTTTGAAGTTTATTTGTCATATCAACCCTAATTTTTTCCATATTGTGTGATGCATAGTTGTGACTTGCACACAAAACCTGACAAATAGCTGTAGCTACAAGCAGAGAATCTTCTCCTTTGCTTAAGAATGTTTGCAGCAACAGCAACCAGTACATATCTTCCAAAAAAACAGCAACAGCAACCAGCAACCTCCTTTGTTTATCCCGCGCTGAATTTAACAGGAAGTTAGGGAAAATGTTCGTGTTGGAAACCAGCCGGTGCAAAGAAAATAGTCCAATCGACGAAGCCATAGCTGGTAGCCTTCAAATTAAGATCTTTAAATCAGCCGACATCTCTCTTTACCTTACAGAGAAAGATGTCAGACATTGTCAGAAGTAGCAGTACAACGTTCCGCCAATAAGATTTTACAAGATTATCCTGTCACGGCAACGAACGTGACCTTATTATTGCATACAGCATTTATATTGCAGAGATAAGATGCTGTATTACATCTCCCAAAGATGAGAGCCAATGTTCTGATTGATATCTACAGGGAGAACTGCTCCATTTTCCCACAATAGCATTACTCTTCACCATAAGATTATGCTCGATTAGTTCCTGTAGTTGCTGTAACAACGTCTTAGTTACAACTAAAAGCTGGAATTAAGAACTGAGAAGCACACAAAGCTTTTATTGTATAGGACTTCCAACCTCATCACGGAGAGCTTAGAGACTGGGGAAGAACTTTGTACGGGTTAAGTATGTGATTGGGGTCCAGCAAGTTCTTGACAGAAGCCATCAATTGCACCTATAAAGGCAAGAGTATTATTCACCAACTTGCACAACTAGATACAAGAAGTATCCACCCTCGACTAGAGGTGATCATAAGGGAATTTTTGCCAGGGCCCGGCCAAAGATGTGTGGGCCGGGCTTTATCATGTATGGTCTTTGCCCAAGCGCACCCATTTATCTCGCAGGCCTGGGCAGCCGAGCAGAGTTGTTCACTTCTACCCTTGCGACATCTAAAGAGCATTCTTTCTCATGAATTTTTAGATTGCCTAATAGGCTAGAAGATCTTTCAGCTATAGAAATGAGTGAAATAACATATATATTGCTACCAATAGAAGTGTCTATCTAATATAGATAATGAATGGATCATGTTATGAGAATGTTATGAACTGCTAGGAAAAATGAAGTATAAACATTATGGGCATGACTCCAGACAACCTAAATGTTGGGGGATAATGGTTGTTCAACACAGTTCGGGCACAAGTCAAGGTCCAACACCTGACACTCGTCCTTACCATGTTAGTTTTCCATTATTGTGGCCTAGTCTCTAGTTATGGCCGCGCCTCACACGTCTCACTTACACAAGAGAGTGAACTTTAACAAATATGCTGGATTCACATTAGACCGTTTCTAGACAGCTTAAACTTCTGGGGCAGAAAATGGTGGCTAAACACGAGCAATAAATCAGAAAACCATTTTTAGGCAGACCTTAAACTATGCAAAACGCAATGCCTCCAAGCAACTAAGTTTCAAGGGAAGTTATAAACATCCCAAGCTTCCAGCTCTGGGCCATTTTCTATCACTAGTCTTTGCCGCATCCACTTTGTGTTAGATAGAGTTCTAGTGCCATATACAAGTATTGCCCATGCCACAGTACAGTTGATATCATCTGCATATAAGTTAAGCTCTGGATGAACCTTAGATTCTCAACTAGATCTCCCGTTTCTTAAATGGTAGACCATGTCCAACAAAGGATGACCATTTTTTTCTCTTTGCCCTAATATGCTGCAAAGAAGCTTCTGAGTTTTACCTGATCTTAACTATCTAACCCAGCTGCTTTGATTTGCAATCGTCGAAATATCAACTACTATGGAATGTCACAAATACCTAAGAGTGCAATTCCAAGTAATAAACCCCTACAATTTATGTACCAGTACCACTGCACAAAGCTCAACTTACAGCTGCAGGTGACTTGCTGTAGAAAATCTTATCAGCTTTCATCAGTCCCAAGCCGTGCTCCGCACTAATACTTCCACGATGCTTAGAAGTCCATTCGTAGACAAAAGGTTCAATCTGTGCTAATACCTGCAACGCACCTCTTCTTATGAGATTGTATTCAAATGCATAGAAGCTTTCTAAAGAAAGACAAAGGAGATTACAGCATCATCATATTGAGGACATGAAATATTGAGATGCAAGTTTCCATCTCCGAGGTGCCCATATCCCACGACCCTGGCCGAGTGACCTAGAAATTCGAAAACCAATAGAAAGTTAATTATTGGCTAATTATTCATGCTCCGGCATCCTTGGAAGACTATGACAAGTGACAAAATGCCGGTTACATTCATGGAAGAAGCAATTCAAATCCTATGTTATTAATCATCCATCACAGTGGGAGTGTCAATCTCAAAACTGATGGCTATAAACATCTTATGACGATTTACACATGTAGCTTGTTTTCACTCTTTGAAGTTCACCTTCAGGTTCATAGTCCATGACCTCCTAAACATTTAATGCACACAAGGAATTCCAGTAACATGTTACGATGTATGATGGAGATGAAGTTAGACAATGCACCAGCTTAGGATTCTTAAGGATTTCAAAAAGTAGTATCTTTTAGCCAACAGAACACCTGCTAAGATACCGCAACCCCATGGTTCACATTACATAACGAAATCACTGTTTTCATCCCACGTCAATATTATAGACCTGGAAAAAGAATATCATGGCATTGAAGGATTGAATAAGTAACAGCAATAAGTTCTCTCACCAAGTTTATTTCGCATTTCCTCCACAATATCATAAATCTTTTCAACAGGTATTGACAAATCATATTTGTAGACAGCCCCTGCTTTCATCAATGCTTCTGGTATACCCTGCGATGCACCACAGAAAAGTGGCAACCTAAGCATGCAAAATCAGTTGCAAGCAAAAACAATCATCTTCTTGCACTCATAATTATATCCACTGTAGCTGACTTTTTATGGGAGGTAATTACATGAACTTTTAGTTCATTTCTATTTTTAACAAGTCTTGACACAAATTATCGATCATGAAACCTGGAAATTCATCTTAATTACAAAAGGAGAGGCAGTGTTTAGCCTGTAATAAGCTTCAACCCATATAAGCTTTTCTCACACCATTGTTGAATATTTTTATGTATCTTCAAAAGAGGGAGAACAACTGAGAAGACAGCATTCCGACAGGGTTTGTTGTATTCAAGCAGCAATCAATGCACCTTTATAGTCATAGCCTTCAATTTTTCAAATACAGGATATTGCAGCTTCAGATGCAAACAAAAGAAAGAGAGCTGTCAATTCAAAAGAGGGAAAGAAGAGCCGATTGGTCAACCAAACAAACATCTGGGACTACAAGAAACGCTTGTCATAGAGTTGACAAGAGAAGGACAGAAAGTAAAAGCTCCCATAGAGGGGAAAATCTAAGTGTATATATATGACATAACATAGCCCAAAGTCCTATTTCTCATAGTTGAAGATCAAGAAACAATCTGTGAATCATCTTAAATTCATGAATAGCAAACCAAATCAAATTGAAAGATTCAGTGAAACGATTTAGTTTTCTTATGTAGTATCACAAGTACACGTCATGTTTCATACATGTTAATAAGTATCACATTTAAGGATAAAGACAGAATGTTTGCATACCATTTGTTCAATAAGCAGATTAAAAAATAAATAATTCAGTCATCTTACTGTCAGATTATTAAATATATAAGATATGCCATGGACTATACCCCCAAAAAAAAAAAAAAACTATATTATGCGATGCATAAACTAACAAATTGCGAATTGATAGACTCATTAAACTTATATCACGTTAGTAAAACTCGCTGATGATACAATGGACATGCGTGTGATTCCAATATATATGGATTCATCGGATAAACCCAAATTTTACAGGCCTTAACTCTACTCGGATCGAAGTAAACTATGAATTGCAGAATTGATGGATTGTGATAAGTATGGCTATTGCTACTCCCAATATATGTAAGCAGAAACTTGACAATTAAAAAATCACAGAGAACTGGAAACCTCACGAATATTCCAAACTGATGATGCCTGCTGGATGTCTTGTGCAACAACACCATCTGAAATCAAGCCTTCTTCCATGGAATGAACAAGGAAAGCTTCAAGCTTTTCTCTGAAATTATCAAATTGAATATTATGTACGAAAGGTGATAAAAGAACCATAACCTTTTCTTTCGCTATAGCAAAACTAAACTATGCATGGCACTATCAAGTTACCACCAAATTGCAAACAGAAAATGTCCAGCACACATATGCTACTGCAATCTCTTATGCTTAGGTGACAAGAAAAGGTCAGCAATGCAGAAGGCCAAATTGCAAAAGGTGTGGTTGCCTCTTTACAGTGAGCTTCCATTTTTATTGCAAGTCCAAGATTTGCATAAAGCAGGTCAGGCACTACATTCTAGATGTAGTGTTAATCTCAAAGGAAATTAAACTTGAGCAGCAGAATAACAAAGTGATGAACTTTCATCCTAAGTTTGAGAAATCTGATTGCCTGCAACTTTAAAATCCAGGAATGAATATCTATACTCTGCTTTGATAAGATCAGCAAGGATTCAATTTGTCTTTAGCTTGGAATCCCCATTGATTAGATTCACTTTTTCCTCATTGAAGATAATCATATTGGAGCCTTCGCAGCTCTACAGTTAATTCAGACTAACAATGAAGAATATTCAAAGGTAATCTTGCCATCCTGGCCAGTTACAATAAATCATAAAAATAAAAATTGTGCAGTGACCAAGGCAAGGAGTGTAATTTTCCAGTAGATGCAGGTTATAGTGCATTAGAGGTTCATGTGGACTTAAATGTAACACCTTAATTTGAGCAGTAAAAGAAGAGATTTACCTGTCTGAACGTTCATCGCTGCCTGTCGTCTCTATCAGAACATAAAACTTGTGCAGTGCAGGTAATGGATTCCGGACTCCTTCTAAATGGTTTAGTGCCTGCCACAAACAGTGAAATAACTTGGCTTAAAATTACCATAAGGATCTACTTTTACTTTCAAGACTTGCTTAACAGTAATAAATAGACTGTCAAGCAAAATGATGTTAATTTAGACTTAGTCCATCTATAACAGTCAAGTCATGTGTTTCATAGTCATAAAATAGCATGCCAAGAAGGGGGAAAAAGGACAGAGGAAGGTTAAGAAACACACAATCTATAACGGGAAACGAAGAGATGGTCATAAACCTAGCATCTTCTAGACCAAGCAGTGGAACAAACTACTGAAAATTACCTCAGTGACATGTAGTGCACCGTAATGGAAAATGGATGACCTAAAAGTGGAAATTATTTACTATGGAAAGTGGAAGCAAGAGCAGAACACTGTAAGACATAAATGGCATATGATGGCAGCTCTAGCAGCCACATTCGATCCTGTTGCAACTTACAACTCCATTCCAAGACAGGCGATATATTAAAATTCAAAGGATAAGATAGAAAAGTTACTTATGTACAAAATAACTGATGTAATACTTAAAAGTGCAGAAAGCTTACAAGATCCATTGCCTGTTCATCCAAAACTCAAAAGCGGAGAGAACTTCTCCCAGTTTCCTCCTCGCTTCCAACAATAGTTTCTGATGCACATGATAATAAAAAAATGGTACTGACTTGTGCTCAATTAAAAGATGCGTTAAGACCATGGGACATGGTATGCCCAGATTATAAGCTTAAGGTCTAGATCAAAATGTTGTCATTCTGGAATATGTAAGTCAATCTGTAGAAGAAATTAATTGTACCTGGCAGCTTAAATAGTCTGTACATGCAAGAAAAGCTACATTAACTGATGATAACTTTGGAGGAGTCAGAATTGACACCTTCAACAATTCCCAGGGACCCCTCACTGCCTACAACATCAAATAGAATCATCGTTTGGCAGCATACTATCCTATTAATCATATGGGTTGTACCATAAATTTATCAATTGAAATGGCCCATCGTATTGATATACCTATAAACAAATGCTTCACATCGTACCCAGTGTTGTCTTTGCGTAAAGTACCGAGCATGTCAAGCACATCTCCATTAGCTAAAACTGCTTCAAGACCTGCAACACAGACCTAAACTAATTGTCCAGAAACAAACAAAAACCTGGCAATGTCTTCAAATAAGTTAAAATCAGACACTATATTGCAGCAATGAGCTCAGGGATAAAAGCAATAGAAGTCCTAAACTTTTGGCAGTTAGTTGGTTAAGTCCCAAACGTTCTACTATAGGCAATTGAGTCCTGAACCTTTTGAAGGATGTGCAACTGTTTGTTTTTGTTCAAAAATCAATCATGATTTCAACCATAATCAAGGAAAAAAACACATGGCTTTTAGCAATAATTGAGCAAAGAAATTGAATTTACGAATCAATTGAAAAATAAAACCAGAATGTCATTCGAATCAAGGAAAATTCATAATAACGAGTTGGGTTTTCCTCCCTATTTATAATATTTGAATTTTCTTTCAATTGATTCCGTAATCAAGTTCGTACTCTATGATTCAGAAAACTTGTGCTTTATCCCTTGAATATAGTAAAAAATCATGCTTAATTGAATATAAAGCTGATAACCAAAAGGGTCCTTTCCCTGGTGACCAAATTACACTGATGATGAGATCAAGCCTTGATTGCAACTCTTTCAAGAGGTTTGGGACTCAATTAACCAAAACAGAATGATTAGGACACAATCGACAAAAAGAGTGGAAACATTTATGACTCCAGTTGCACAATCCTAAAACTTCGCAGAAACTTGCTTTGGAACTTATATGAATGCAGATTTAACTATTGCAATCCACGTAAATTGAAACCTTCGAGAAAGTAACTACACATCCAGTGCCATCGTCATAGATATGGGAAAGGAAGAGATGATAATCAGAAAAAGAAGAGACTAAGTACTCTCTTTCAAAGAAAATATACATTTTGAAGATCTACTTACCGAGTACATTAGCATGAAGTGAGCCATATCGGAGAAGGCGCAGCCCACCAGCATTTGTCGAAACATTTCCTCCAATTTGGCAGCTTCCCTTAGCACCTAAGTCCAGTGGCATAATAAATCTGAATGGAAGCATGATGTACTTAAAGACAAAGTTGATGAAGCTCTGCCACTTTCATAAACTTTGTATGTTTGTTTCAAAAAATAATTCATATCCGGGAATTCCTAATTTACAACCTGGAGCAGGATGATCGGAAATTGACTTTCATGAAGAAATATTTAAGCATATGAAGATACGTTAAGCACTTATTTGGTTTGGGGAAAATAGCAGAGTTCACGGTCCACACATACACAGTCTGCCATTCCCTTCAAGGAAATTATATCTATGCAACCATATATGATCTGTCTTTCGTTTCTGTTATTGGCATCATTCACAAAACCACTCATTCCCCGAGGTGCACAATCCTCTGTGAACTCTGCAGAAATAAAGTAATGCTAATAGCACTTACCCTTTGCTGTCTAGAAAATTCACCAAGCTTTCCAGTATGCACCCTGCTTCAGAAACCAGTATACCACTGACCTATAAAGCAATAATATAGAATTTTAAATATTTTGAAGCAAATATGAACATCTTATCAATGAGTTCAGCATGCCAAACTGCTGAATAACAGAGCTCACATAGCTCTCAAAACCCAAAGCAGAAGATGAAGTATCAGGTTAAAAAAAAATGCACCTAATAGGGTAATTTTAGGAGAAAAACCTTGAACTAAGAAGATTGATGCTAAAAAGATTCAATAATGAAGTCTCAAAATCATATAGAGAGAATTCAGATCTTGGACAAAAATATAATGTGTTATTTGAAGGAGAAGAATCAACATAAAATGACAATTCCATCATGCTGTATAACGTACCTCATCAAAAGATAAAACTTTATTCATTGAACCTAAGTTCACAATCACCTGCGGAATAAATAACCAAAAGCCATTCAGATTGCAGGCAATCAAACTACATAAGGCATACTTTCAAAAAGATTAAGCTGATAAATTTAGTTTTGAAGACACTTATGATTTCTAATCAAGGTTGTCCACTTTTAGTGCTCAAGCTTCACTTTGAGACATTTACCATATTTAAAACTCCATAAGTAATGCAGTTGTAGGACAATCGCCCAATTTTTTCGCCAAACACGTGATGAGGCATGGGTCAATAATGGTTCACCTTCAGGATCAACAATAGGCAACAGAAACCATTTTTCTGCAAAATCTCTGAGAAAATCAGAATCCAAGTTGGATTCCACTAGCTGAATTTCTCTCTCACAGCCCAAATTCAAACACTCCTCCCATTGATAGAGATTCGGCTACTATACACTTCAGTTTGGTAAACAACTGTGCATTGCGTGATTTTGATTTTTTTTTTTTTTTTTTGGTCACAGAACTCTGTAAATTGTCCTACATCCAACAACTTATAAAAATTTTAAGGATCATAGATACTATCAAGTAAAATTCAATCACTGAAAAGAACCCTCAAAAGTCAGTTCGTAAGGGTATTGAACCACCACATTTCTATGTCAGCACACTCTCAAAGGCCATCTGGTTATATGGTGTTTTCTATCCGGTCATTCATGTCAAAACACATCAATGCAAAAGCACAAGTAGAAGTTCCTAGCAACTTCTAAAACAGATTTTCTTTGGTAAGTTGTAACATTATAAAAATAGAAAATAACATTTCACCTGTACTCTAAAACATTTGTCCACTCTCTAGGACTACTGAAAAACATTAATATCCTCTCAAGTCTCAATAGTCAATATCTTCAGCTATAAACAGATATTCAGAATGGAGATACTTGTGAAGCAATGAGAAAAAGAAATCCCTAAGATTCTCACATGCTTTTCACAGTTTGATAGGAAAGAAATATGAGGCGGTTTGATGTGGGAAAATTTCAAGTTTTGTAAATTACAAATCTTGTTCGTAATGTTTATCTTTTAGGTACAAGAAGGACATTTTCATATACAAAACTGACGTTTGGTAAAAGAAGAAAATAGGTGAGAATGATGTGATGGTGTCAAATAACTTCAGCATGCGCCCTCTCTTCCTAGTGCCATCTGCCATTTTGACTAACTGGTTTTTCTTGCTGATTAAGGAAAAATCTCTGTTCATAACAGAACAGGCATTCATAATTAGATGGCAGTAAGTTAAAATATGATAAAGAGACCAAAAGGAGACTGGTGAGTGCATGCACAAGCATGCATGAAATGAATTCCATTTTAAAAAAAAAAAAAGAGTATCATATCAATAATAGGTGTACCTCATCAAAAACGGGCACACTTCCACCAACAAGACCAGTGTTCCCACCCTGGGGAACAACAGCCAAGCATCTGGAGTTACAATATTTGAGAATTTGAGAAACCTGGGACAAAAAATTTTCAAAAGCATTCAATGAGTGAACTATATGACAGCATGAACAAAGCAGAAGACTGAATAAGAGAAATATTCAAGGCAGAATCGACATCGTGCATGTTCAAATGTACAGCAAATCTATCAAGACTGAATACTGTTATAGTGTGCCTACATGTGTGCAGGTGAACAAGTGGGACACGCGGACGCGCATGCACGAACCCAGAGAGAGAGAGAGAGAGAGCTGTCTTATATTTGATACTTGAGAGTCATATGATTATGAACCAATATAACCAAGCACAAGGTAAATGCAACTTACAAAATCTTCAGAGGAAGAGAGAGCAACTGTCTCATACTTGAGACTTGAGTCATATGAATCAATGTAACCAAGCACAAGGTAATATGCAGCTCACAAAATCTTTCAAAGATATCTACTATCGCACTGAAATTTCAGAGGTTGAATGCAGAATGTTGTATCATCGAGAGAAAAACCAAATATATCAAGAAGAAGAAAGAAATGGACCTCTTCAGTGCTCCGAGGCAGAAGCAGAAGCTTACTCGAACCTTTGTACTTCCGCATCCAATCCATATTTGCAGCCAGTAAAGCATCTTCATCCTGGATAACATTTTTATCCCCCAACAGGTCCGTAAAATACCTTATGTCATCTGAATTTATCGTGGCAAACTTGGGGTTCCTCTGAATCTTTGTGGCCATGGAACCAAACCATCTACTTTGGATAAAGCTTGCTCCCGAAGCGAATTCTCTCTCTCGTAAATGCACAGAAAGAGGCTGCTGGTGTCCAAAATAAAATTGAGTTCCCCTGCAAGATCTGCCGGAGCAATGCAGTGAGCCTGTATTCAGGACAATGTCATCAGAATTTGTTTATGATCCACAACGTCCATTTAACCTAATCGAAGGTCAAATCACAAGCGAGTTCAGGCATTTATGGAGTTAATCAGTATTCTAATTTAAGAACAACTTGACACTCCAGTGCATAGACAGTCAACGATTGTCTAATGTATTATCTTGCTTCAAATTAGCTCGTCCAATCTCCATCCGTGAAGTAACATAACAATCGACGCCATGTCATCATATGATCGAGTATTGGACAGAAAACACTCGAACGCTAAGAAAACACGTTATTTCCGTGGACCAGTCGCCGCCCGTCGCCGGTCGCCGGTCGCCGGCACACCTCATGTCTCGCGACACAGATGATAAATAGGAGCACAAACGCCATCATGCTCCCAGTAAACCTCGGACCGGACTCCACGCACGAACGCACGCAATTGCTCCACGACAAAATCTACGAAAACAATGTCCAGAACAACAGAACCGAAGCGAACAGCGCCGCGATACTCCGGTCGTATAATTCCCATTCGAGACGAACGAGCTTCCAAAGCGACGATCTCGGTCAAGAAGCTTGCCATCGGGACACAGAACAACGCTCGAAACAACGGAAAACGCAATAGATGCTCGCTCGAAGCGACGATACCGTAACGAGCTGGATTGCCGCGATCGGGGGCAGATCGAGGAGCGCGATCGGGACGCGAGGAGAGCTTGAGGATCCGGCGAGCCGAAGCTCTCCACCTGTCCATCTTCATCGTCTTCCCCACGCAGCCTGGGCTTCCTCGTCGGGAATTGCAGAGCGCGAGTTTTCCGGTCGTCGACGATGGGGGAGATCCTCCTGCGGTCCGGGTAGAGCCGAAAATGGCGGAACGAAATGACCGCAACGCCCTTTCTATTTCGATTTTTGCCCGAAACGGGAGAAGAAAATTCATTTTCAGGTATTTCGTACTCGATTTTTAATTTTGATAATCTAGAGAGGGGAAAAAAGACGGATGTGGAATTATTTGGAACTTAATGCCAATTTAAAAACAGGCCGATTTTACATTAGTTAAAGAATCCACAAACTATAATTTAATATATAATGTGGTTTTCAAACTTTAATTTATTTAATATAATTCATGAAATTTAGCTCAACGTGTAGTGTAATTTTAGTCTTTAAATTTTTAGTACATATTTAATTTAGTCTTGAGATTAGATGAAACTATTTAATATTGTCCTTGTGTTTGTGTGTTTAAACAATGCAAAACCAATTCTCTCTATCTCTCTTTGAATTTCTATTAAATATTAAAGATTAGCACATCATTCGACGAAATGCCGCGCACTCACTTTCATCAAAAACTAAAGCTAGAAAATCTCATATGTATAATGAGATTTAACTAGACGTTAGAACCCTATCTCGACAAGACGAAGGCATCATAAGAAGATTGAATACCTACATTTGCTAAAAATTTTGTTTTGAACATACACACTTTCATGGGAAGAGTATATTCTCAAGAATTACATTGAATATATTCCAAAAATAGAAATTATATTAAATAAATTAAAATTCATAAATTATATTATATATTCATCATTTGTGTCATTTTCCATTAGCAAAAACAGAATATTGTTCGCCAATTGACTTTATTACCCCTATTGCCAATTTGCTCATCTCCAAGCTCGCCGCGGCTCCGCCACAATCCCTATCCATCCCCTCTCTCTGTCTCTCTTTCTCTCTGCAACTGCAATGGCGTCTTCCCTGACGTCGCTCTCCTCCATCAAAATCCCAGGCGCTGTTGCCGGTTCGCGCTCGGCGTCTCCCTCGACGTCGCCGCCGGCGACGCGCGCCTCAAGCTATTCGCCTCTGGCCGCCGCCGCGGCGCCCGCCGCCGGGGGCTCCTTTCTCTATCGGTTTCTCGAGAAGACTGTCTCGGTCTTCCTTCTCCGGCGGCAGCAACGGAGGAGCTCCGAGATCCCGAGCCTGAAGGACTTCATGGCCCCGCAGTCCGCAGCGTCTCTCGCCGTCTCCGGAATCCAGCCCGAGTGAGTTTCTCTGAACCGTCTTTTTGCTTGCCTCCAGATGTAACGTAGAGCTATCGGTGTCTGACTTGAGTGTCCAGCTAGATTATTCGTGCTTTCGGTTGCTGGTGTTCTCGGTAATTGCGCTTCCCTGTGAAATCCTGGTTTAGTGTGTCCCCAAGTGTTTAGCTTTTTGTGTGCAACGAATGGTTCGGATAGTACAGTTTTCAGAAGTGCAGAAGTTGATGAATCTTCGGCTTGAAGTCCAACTGGATGTCATGAATTTCGTGCTTCAGCAGAAGCAGAATCGGTTCTCTACTAATGACTCGCGAGTACTATAACAATTGGAATTCTTGAACATTCCTTCGACAGTGGCTGTTGACGTATTTACTTGATATTTTTCTCGTTCTAGTTGAGCAATGATACTTTCACTTGATATTGCTCGTGGAAACTCGATTGTCGACATCGGCCCTTTAGTAATTGTCCAAAACAAACTTGCATACTGTGAATAAACCGTATGAGTACAGGTAGCATTCTCCTTTCAGTTTATTTGAGAGTATGCCAATGTAGTACTTGCAAACTGTACCTCACTGTGGCATTAACATCAAAAAAGCGAAACATCATAAAACCGGAAGCTTTGCTGACGGTCAACTGAAAAGTGTGAAAGTTCACAATCATTTTAGTCAGAAAGTTATACGCAGGATTATAGGAATATGCAGCTATTCAGTAATTCATTATAAACATCATATCGGTAGAACGTTGGCATTAGCTCTAGAAAACCACTTAACATCTTATTGCTTTCTGAAAACAGAAGTTCCTTCTTTTGCCTTGCGAAATATGCAGAAATTCATTTTCAAGAAGAAACTGGAAAAAGCTCAGCCTCTTTTTCTTTCTCTTATTCTTCAATATGAGTAATTCTAAAACTTATAGATGCTTTCTTACTTTTCTTAAATCCACTAGTCTTGTACCAGCTGCCGAAGGTCTTTCAAAAGGTCGAATTTATCAAGAGA